>NC_142591.1:65789484-66101359 GCF_965207765.1 Zootoca vivipara
AGCACCTTATAAACCAACTAAGTTTGTTCTGGTATAAGCTTTCGTGTGCATGCACACTTCTTCAGTGCTTCTTAAAAACTGCACACGAAAGCTTATGCCAGAACAAACTTAGTTGGTCTATAAGGTGCTACTGGACAATTTCTTTATTTATTTTTTAATTTCAATTAAAACACAGTCACAGGGTGAGCCCTGAAAACACATCTCAGGTGTCAAAGGCCAGGATAAACTGGTACATCTTCAGCATTTGCCAAAAGCTTTATGGTGAAGATACTGTACCAGGCTTTGACAAAAGAGTTGCACAATTTAGGAGCTGCCACAAAGAATGCCCTCTCCTGGGCCATGACCACCCAAAACTTCTTAGGGCAGTGGAACTAACAAAAGAGCCCCTCAGCTGATCTTAATATCCAAGAGGGTCTTTAGGGTAGCAGGTGGTCTCCCAGATATTTGGGACCTAAATTGTTTAGGACTTTAAACACTAGTGTCTGCTCCTTGAATTTTGGCCCAGTAAGGGACTAGCAGCCAGTGCAGCTGTTTTTAAACAGGGGTTATACGAGTTCTAAAGGCAACCTCAGCCAGTAATTGAGTTGAATTGGAACAGTAGAACCCCTGTTTTTCCAAGGTTAGACATTGTGCTGGAAATCTGAAGTTATTGCTGTTATATTTAAGAATACCAGACTGCTTCTTTTTCTTTGTTGCTGCCTTTACTCAAGATATGGACGGCAAACTTTAGTTTATAATTTGGCTTAGACTGCAGTTGCCTGTACTGTTTTACTTACACAGAACGAGGAACTTAACCCGTCTCTCTGATTCTGTTTACAAATTCTTTATTGCTGAAATAATGCCCACTGTTCTTAGTCACAGAAGAAATTAACCACCCAAATAAATATATGCACGTGCATTGTAATGTGAACAAGCAAGTGCCCAGATTGTATCTTACAAGTGAGAGATTAGCAGGCCACAGTTGTTCACGGAGCATCAAATTTCATAGTTTGCTATGCAATCCAGCATGCTTGTATAGTTCAATGGGCCCATCAGCACACCAGGCCATTAGTGTCATTCTTGCAATCTCTGCTCTGTCTCTTGATAGGGTGGTAGGTTGTGATATGTCATGACTCTTCTAGCTTCCACTGGCTTATCCGATGTCATAAACAGGTTTTCCTAAAGGGTCTCAAAAAGTCCCAGTACAGCTATAATTTGAATGCAAAGCACCACAATGAGAAATATTAAGAAGCATTGCAGAACATAAACCATATTGACTAGTAGCCATCAAGAGCCCTCTCCTCCTCCACGAATTTGTCTAATCCTCTTTTAAAGCCATCCAAGCTAGTGGCCATCAGGAACAACAACATTTTAATGAGACTGGATTAACTGAAAAGCAAGATTCTTTCCTCAAAAAAATGGAAAGCAACGAGGGACAAACTACACGTTGCATGATGGCTGCATGTCGTGAAACACTGATGGCCCCTGCTGTACTCCCGTACACATCAGGGAACTTCACCCACCTTCACCATTCTGTGTTTTGGGGGGCAGCCAAAATTGCTGAACAGTTACGTTTGATTTCATGTGCACATAGTGAACTGCAATTGATCAAGGTGCCCATTTTTGTTGTCCACATGGAACCAAATAGATGTCCCTTCCAGGGCAGCTGTTTGATCTCTCTGTTTGTACAAAGAGGTCTAAAGACTTTACCCAGTGATTTCCTCTGTGCTGAACAACCGTGGCCTATTGCTCAGGCAGCTAAGCTTCAAATTGTTGTCACGTAACACCTTGTCACTTTGTTCAATCATTGTCCTTTTAGTGAGTTCCAAATAGCTTATCCATCAAAGTTACAACAACTAGAGACATCTCTGTGGTAAGTGGCTTGAGTAAACTCGAGATCAAAGAGAGATCCCACCTTACGTACCTGTTTACATTTAAGAAGATTTAAACTGCAGTCCTCTGTTGATACTAAAAGCCGGAGGGGTCATTAAGGCACTTGTAAAAGTTTGACCCATGTACATTAAAGTAAAATATGGTTGTGTTCACAAAGATAGTAACAAAAAGTCTCAAAGCCTAATTCTACTAAGCTTGGTAATATATCAGAGGTTGCATTAGTTTATGAGCATTGCTGGCAATAGAAGGGGATATTAAAATGATATATGGAATGCAGGTCTTTTTTTCTTATGAAGTCCATCTTAGGCTTAGGTGAAAATCTCATTTCCATAGCAGCTAAAAAACTCTTGAATGTTAGCAGACATTTATTCCAATCTAAAATACATATATATAAACAGTATCCTAAATCCTTTCCAGTCAACAAATGCACTTGGAAAGAAAACACCAAGAATAAATGCATTATGAAGCCACCAAGTGGCCTGGTTTGCACAAACCTCAGCTTAGTGAGAACATACTAGCTTCCAGGAGTTTCTTCTTAGTTATAGCGCATGGTTAGTTGGAAAGAGCTTAACCAGGAGCCCAGGTCTGGACAACATGCTCAGCCAAACCTTGGCTCAGCTCCGCACAGCGTAGCAGGGAGAAAGGGCTGGGAAGGAGCAAATTGTGTAAGCTCCTCTCTGGAAGCCCACACATTTATGTTGCGCCAGGGTTTGGCTTCGCATGAAGTATGAACCAGGCCAATGTAAATGTTTATATGAAAAAGAGAAACACAAGAAGGGACAAGCGGAGGAGAACTGAATTCAGTGTATTCCTCAGGTTAATTGGTATTCCTTATTGCTGTATTAAGCAGGCGATACTCAGATTCTCAGTCCAGTATTCTCTGTTAATATTTATTCTTGTTCTAGGAGTTTATCCTTCTGTCATACTCTCGTTACAGGTGCGATTGCCGGTATTGTAGACCAGCCAATGCAGAACTTCCAAAAAACGTCAGAGGCCCAGGGTTCAGCTGGACTCAAGGCCAAAGGTGTTATCTCTGGTGTGGGGAAGGGAATCATGGGAGTTCTCGCTAAACCCATTGGGGGAGCAGCTGAGCTAGTATCACAGACCGGCTATGGTAGGTTTCAATGAATCTGTGAAACTATTTGTGTTCTTTATTCATTGCCAGTTCCCCCCCCCCCATAATAGGTTTTTATTGGTATAATAAATACACACAAAAGAGAAGAGATTACAACAAACCCCCAAGTCCCCATGTCATCATCCTTATATTATAGTGATAATGGGTTGTATAGCCGCATAATTGCCTTTTTGATCAATTGAGGATAAATATATGTATAAAGTTTAATGTCCAGGGGGCTATTTTGAAACGGGTCCTATGAATCATTCTAGCCAAGGAAGCTGGCAACACCCTAAATCACAAGGTCATTGTCAGTTTTCAAATTTTGTTTTAATTGTAGCATATTGTGTTCCTGCAGATTTAAAACAGTATGTTTTCATAGAATCATAGATTTGGAGAAGACACAGTCATCTAGTCCTATCCCCTACAATGCGGGACAGATGGCCATCCAACCTCCAAGGAAGGAGAGTCCACTACCTCTCTTGGGAGTCTGTTCCACTATCAAACAGCTCTTACTTTCAAAAAGTTCTTCTCGATTTTAAGTCAGACTCTGGTTTCTTGTCACTTGAAGCTAAGGGTTTGGGTCCTACATTTCAGAGGAGAAAACAAGCTTGCTCCATCCTCCATGTGTAACAGCCCTTGAAATATTCAAAGATGGCTATCATATCTCCTCTCTGTCTCTTTACCAGACTAAACATACCCAAATCCCTCAACTGTAATCCTCATGGGATTGTTTCCAGACCCTTTGTGATCTTGGTTGCCCTCCTTTGCACGTTCCAGCTTGTCAATCTCTTTCTTAAATTGTGGTGCCCCGAATTGGACACAGTATTCCAGGTGTGGTCTCGCCAAGGCAGAATAGTGTGATATTATATGCTGTGAGCTAACGGGAGGACAACCCCTACACACACACACACATTTCTGGATAGCTCAGTTGGTTAGTTCATGGTGCTGACAATGCCGAGGTTGCAGGTTCAATCCTTGTATGGGATAGCTGCATATTCCTGCATTGCAGGGAGTTGGATTAGATGGTCCTCGGGGTCCTTCCAACTCTAAAATTCTATGATTCAAGGTAAGTATGGCTACATTGCTCAGACTCTGCCTGGCAATTCTTATGCTGGCAGTTAGATCTGCTCTCCTGCATTGTGCAAAGCTTCCATTTACCAAACTGAGCGAGGATGCTTCCTGCTGTTTCTGATCAAGAGGGGAGAGTGGAGAATAACTGCCAAAGATAACGTGAGTCCTGCTGTAGCATGTTAACCACTTACTCCAGCACAACTCCACAGGTACAGTTGTTCCATTAATTGTTAAATCAAAAAAATCTAAGGACTTGCAAACACTTTACTTTTTACTCATATAATGTGAAAGTCCCTTTTTTCTTTAATGGGCTCAAGGTTTCCCTTCATAAAAGATGAGTCACTGACCACTTACACTGGGAAAGCCCCACTGAAGCTTTTAGATTTCCATTAACTAAATCTGTGGACATCATTTTTCGCCCAAAAGGTTGTCGAAAGTCTGACCGCAAAGTCTCTCTGTTAGGCTCTCCAATGCTCTTTCAAACATTTTGAGGTAACAACCATGCCTGTAAAAGACCTAAAATGAAAGGCTCATGGGCTCCATTTATTTGCAAAAAATAAATTTGTGTTTGTGTCCAGCAGTTATGCCTGTGGAATGGGACGTTCTGGACCCAACCACCACCCTCCTGTGACACCCCCCCCCCAATAAAAGCATCTCCTCGAGGATGGGAGACCATCAGGAAAGGCTTGGGTGTGATTTGGATGCAACTATTGCCTCTGTGTATTTGTACTTGTCTTTAGACTGCTGGGCAATTATCATGACGATATAAGCTTGGGATAGCTTGATTTTAGTGAAAACTAAGCCTTTGTGGGATGGGGGGGGGGGGTGGCATAGAAAATAAAAATATAGGTAAGTTCAATTCTTTTGACACCCACAAGGAAGCAGTACAAAGCTGGGAGATGCTGTGCGTAATAGGCTTCCCATGTATTATTTTTAAAATGTTAGCAAATGGTAAACAACCCAAAATAAGATGCAAAAAAGATGCAAACAGTGGCTTGGATCCAGAGAGTTACTTTAAGGGAGGTAGGATTCACCCTTCCCTGCTTTTGCAGAGTGGCCACACACACACACACACACACACACGGTGGCTGCTGTCCAGAAAGCACAAATGCAGAGTGAGTTCCTTTATTGGGGGAGATGCTAGCCAGTGTCTGTAACATATTTTACTTTCTATATCCATTGAACAATAGTGCTAGGAGAGGATACACAAGTGGCTCCAGATCATAATAGATGGTACTGCATGGTTGAGTACCCTGATCCCATCTAGACTGGAAATGGGATTATGCCCAATAAAGAGAATGAGAGGATGGGAGACCACACAGAAGTCAACACATGTTCTTTCTTTCTCCACTGCAAATGACATTTTCATTCGCATAACACTGTAAAACCTCAATCAGCTAATTGTTACAACTGGAATGCCTCTTTTAAGCATTGCCATAAGCAGTTAAATATTAAGCTATACCATCCCCCTCGCCCAGCATAACCAGTGCATTACTTAATCTGGGCATTAGTTATTAGCTTTATTAAATGGACTCTTGAGTTGCTTAGACCCCAGTGCAAAAATCTCTGCTTTGCCATGGAGTTACTTGACTTGTCCAAGTCATCCCTGCCTCTCCTCCCCAAATGCTTACATCTTAGCGCTCAGTTCATTGCTGCACCAGGCTTAGCCTAGCTTCGATCAGTCTTGTAAAACTTTTATTATATCTGTGAAGTTTTTACACCCCGCTAATTCTCCATCTAATGACCATGCCTTCATTTATAAAAATTTACAAGCCATCAGAAACCGCACATGCCAGGTCACCCCTTAGCTCTGGCAGTTCTGCTCAGAACAAACAGGAAAAGAAGCTGCTCCGCAGAGCTCTACCTTGGCACAATGAAACACTCCTCATATTTTGGATGCCCCAGGAGAGCCCATAAACGTTTGGGATCCATGTTTAACAGCTGGATTAAGTAACCTCTATTGAAATGCGGTATCTATGGCAAGCTTGCCTTCTAATGTTTACTAATCATGACATATACATGGAAGAATCTGAATATGAAGCAAGAAAGTTAACAGTGGCCTTGACTTTTTATGCATACATTGTTAAATGACGTTTTCAGTCCCATTCTGGACTGATGGCTCTCAAGAGCATTATGTTTCCCCTAATTGCTCGTATGTGACTGACATTCTGTCTTTTGTTTATTTCTAGCTAATGCTAAAATCCACCAGGGTTAAGTGCATGATTATTGTATTCTAATGTTGAATGAATTATCTCCGCTAGAGTGTCCAAAGATGTGACATCACTTTGGATCTGCACTGTTTTATGGACTACTCTAAGAAGATGACATCACTACAGCATGTTCCTGTTTTCTGAAAAAACAACTAGTAAAAATCTTAACTTCTCTTACCACAGGTATTTTGCATGGAGCTGGACTTTCTCAGCATCCCAAACAGCGTTATCCTCCAAGCGATCAACATGCTGAGCAGGCACCAAACAGCCACGTCAAATACGTCTGGTAAAATTATTGAGACACTTGCTCATTTTTCTGTCCACATTGTTGATTAATAGATTTTGGCCTGTTAACAGGCTAAGCAGAGTTACTGCACAGAGGCCCATTTTGCAAATGATAAGCGGATGATCTCATTTGAGCTTTGTAACTCCGATGCTACTCTGTGTTTGTTTATCTAAGCTTTTACTTAGTTGCCTTTGCAGTGGACCCAAGTTCTGCACATTTCCAGAAATAGCTGCTGGTTTCTGCTCTGTGTTTGGTTCCAGCTTCTTGGGGTGGATTCTCCACAGGGAAAAGAAATGAGTTGGAAAAAGAGAATGCAATTATGAGCATCGATTAGGTCAGCTTTGCTGCAGATGATTAAGGAGTTTTTATAATGTTACAAAATAAGCATGACATCCTTTTGATTTAAAACTGAAATGGGATTTGCAAAAACTGTGGTGCTTAGTATCCTTCCAGCTTGCTGTGATTCTTTATATATATTTTTTAATGGCAGCTTCACTGAGAAACGATGCAATTGACCGTATCCTTTGAGCACAGGTTCCTAATCTTGAATTATTCTTTTAACAGGAAAATGCTTCAGTCTCTAGGGAGACCAGAGGCCCACATGGCCTTGGATGTGGTAATTGTGAGTGGATCAGGCCAAGAATATGAAGGATGTTTGCTGCTTACCTCAGAGGTGCTGTTTGTGGTTAGTGTCAGTGAAGACACACAGCAACAGGCATTTCCAGTGACAGAAATTGAATGTCTACAAGACAGTGAACAAAGCAACTTGCTGAAGGTGCAACTCAAGCAGCAAAGAGTCCCTTCTGATTTGGAGGTAAAGCTTCCTAAACACCGATTTGTAGCCTTTATTTAAATTTGCCACATGAATGCTGTACATTTCAATAAATCTGTGTTGTCTCATTTTAGGCAGATGGAGTAAGAGAGAGATTGTCTGAACAGCAGTACAACAGACTTTTGGACTACATCACAAAATCATCCTATCACTTTGTTCCCAGCACTTTATCTACACAAACCACAGCACAGGTGGTAGCTGCTGAACCCATTCCTACAACAGTTAAGACTTACCAGTACCTTGTTGATCCTGTTTTTGCCCAAGTATTCATCAGTAAATTTACTATGGTAAAAAATAAAGCCTTGAGAAAGGGGTTTAATTGAGAACACCCAGTGGCAAGACTTGTTTTCAATTTTTAAAGTAACATCTATGCAGTTGCCTAATGTGAACTTTTAATTTCACATTGTGTCAAATACGTGTGTGGGCTGGTTTAGTAAAGTAGCACTTAAAAACGAACAACCCCACAATAGTCTTATTTTTTTGCCCAGCCTACATGAAATGTGTTGATTCTCGATTTCTGTGCATGAGGCAAAAATTCAGGAAATATTAGTGATGCAAACCTTGTAATAAGCTAAGCTTTTCTAGTAAAGGGAAATGTAGCAGCCCTATAGAATGACAGTGAACACATTGTCTATTCTTTTTAACTGGAAATCAGACAGGCAAGGATAAGCAAAACTCTGCATGTTGCAGTGTTCTTGTCCCAGAAAGAATATCCGTGTTCTCTGTGTCCTATTTTAGGGTCTGCCAGTTTCTATTATAAGCAGAGTTTATAACTCAGCTGTAAAAACTAGCTCAGGGCTGAAACTTTTACCCTAAGTTTTCCATCCAATAGCAAAACATTTCCTCCCACTCCAACTGAAAGCATTGAAGTGGCTGTTTTAAGTTACTAGTGACAGCTGGGTTTTAGCACTGCTCTAACCTTATAATAGCCTTCTTTATTTGACTGAAATTCTGCAGGACTTTAGTCCTTAATATAAACTAGTGCCTTTGTGTAGTTTGGAGAGCAAAATGGTAACTACGGCATTAATTTATTTTTGAAACTTCCTGTCTGTAGTAATCTTATTCCCCAGCAGATTTTTCTTAAGACTTTTGAATGTATATGATGTTGTGGATTGTTGGGCAATACATAATTATGCAAGGTACATCATCTATTATTGTGGGACCAGTAATATGCATCGTATCAATTTTAGGAGTGGTGTTCAGTCAAGTGTACCAAAACAAAACAAAAACAAAAACTAGACAAAACTCAGTCTCCAATCCAAGCTGCATTACTCAGAGGTCAGTCCCACTGTAAGTAGTATGATTTACTGCCAAGGATACTGTTTATAGTTGTTCTGTCAGTCTTGTTACACATTTCAACATAAATGCTAATTGTATGCATTTTACTAATCTTGAGGCCTATATCTGTGCTCTTCAAATAGTTTATGTAATTTGACTATTTTGTTCTTGGTCTCAAACTTACCAATCCAATATTTAAAGGTTAAGAAATAGAGATTTAAAACTAACAAATGTTAGTTTTACTATATCTCTGTGGATACAATTTAATGAAGATAGATTAATATTGTACTAAAACGATCTAGGAACTGAACAATCTGGAAGCAAATAGATCATTCCTTTCATCATCTTTGTCTCCACTTTCTACACTGAAAAACTCACTTTAATTGGGAAGGATTTGTTAAACCATAAAACTAAATTCCAGTAGTTTGGGGTTCTGCTCCTAATGCTGTTCCTGTTGTGTTTGAGAAGTCACATTTCCCACCTCTTCCAATACAAAGACAAATATGTTACTGAGTACTTGAAGCCTTATCTAAACCACTGCATAAAGAACAATTAAAAGTATGACTGATGGGACTCAATCCCATATTGGGGCTATGAGTCACATCACATTTACAACATCCATTACAGGATGTTATCAGCCTGATTTGATGGCTTCTCACACCCCTAAAGGAGCTCCCATTTGATTGTCTCTGGAGTGCTCCTTGCACATTTAGGATTCTAGTGTTTTGAATGAGTTTTGTTATAGGCAATTCAAATTCTGTTTTCCTCTTTTATTTTAAAAAAATCACTGTTGCCATAAGAACTATTAGCAGATTGCAATGGGATCAGCAGTCTTAGGTTTGGGAAAATCTATTTAATGTGGGTTCTTAGCTATTATCTGTTTCTGCTTCAAAACTTTTGTTCCAAATGATACTCCTGGCTCAACCACTCAGGGCAAGAACTCAACATTATTCTGTGGAGATTCTTCCTATACTTCAAAACTATGCCCAAGACAGGAACTGAAATGAAACCAAGTCACTACCATAATAATGATCTATTTTTGTTGTTGTTGACATCTCCTTTGCATTCTTGGTACAAACTACAAGAACATTTTGGTTTAAATGCTTCTCTTGTAACCCACTTTGCTAAGAGTTACTTCTGGAAGCCATTTTTTTCTTATTTATTGATCACGATGAGTGTGAAGTGAACACAGCCATTGTTAACATGTCATATGTTGACTTGTCAAACTGGTCATTGTTTACCTTTGAAAATGTATACATTTTATTCTTGAATCTTTTATGGGAAATAAAGAGTTATATTGCCAGTGTTGCATGCTGACTGCATATATTAGAACAAATTTATTCAAGGAAAACATATTTTAGTTCTATATTTTTGTGACCCACACAGATAGCTGAGCCAGGCAGGCAAGCCACCACATTGCCATCACATTGAGTGAACTGAACTATTCAAATATCATTTTAGCACCTTCCTCCAAAAACACCTTCCCTGCTGTCGCCCAATTCCTGCAGACACAAAGGAATGCTGGGAGGCACCAACAGGGCAACCTCTCAAGGGGAAAAGACTGGGAGGCAGTATCAGAAGCTGAAGAGGTAACAGGGTTTAGTGGGCAGGCAGAGGCTGTGAATCAGGAGAAAGGCCAAGAGGCAGAGATGAGTCAGCCTGGTGAAGAAGTCATACTGTCTCCCCCTCCTGCTGCAACAAGCTCCCCTCCCCACTGGGCTCCCAGGACCAGAAACCTGGGAGAGGAGGAGACTTAAGTCAGCTGTGGAAAGGTGGGACTTTCAGTCTCTTCAACTGCCTCATAGAGGCAAGACCTACTGAGAAGAGTTGCTGTGCTCATTAGGCCTGGTGCTCCTGAGCAGGCCTTATTTCTTCTAATAGAGAGTTAATTTCACAGTGACTTACTGCTAGCTGGCTCACTGACACACCCAGTCCTTGCATTTGGGACAGCCTTGCTTACGATGACAGCATAATTTTGCTGCAGCTACACTACTTATATCAAGAAGCTGCTTTAAATGAATAGTGCTTTTCCATGGTCCCTGCACAACCCTGAAGCAAAACACAACTCTTAAAGGAATTTTCCAAAATCTATCTACGCTGCCCAAGTGTTCAGTGAAGCGACAAATTAATCCCCATACTTTTGCAAGCATTTTGGTCCATCCTCTGTAGACCAATTTAAAGTAGCACCTCAAATGCTCTCACTGATGGCAAAACTACTTTCAGAATAGTTTCATTAGTTTTAATGGTTTCAACCTAGTCCTGCAGTTTATCTATATGAATAACACAATCACCCATCAAAAGGCTGCTGCTTGTGATCTTTTGAGCTGACTATAAAATCTTCACATAAAGCAGGATGCCAATTAAGCCATCTGTATTGTATTTTCAAGTTTGTAAATTCAAATCCCGATAGCAAAACATCTACTTCAAATGGACCATTAACATCAACACTTTGTATATATACACATTCTCCAAAACCATTCACTCTAGTAAGCTACTTAGTAACTTCTTCGTTGATTCAAAACACAAAGTTGGAGTAACAAGGGACTTTCAGACTTTCCAGGCACTAGACTCTTGCCTTAAATTAGGGAATACATTTTTATTGGCATTTTTACATCAGTATTTGGAAGACCTCTAATGGACAAACTCACTCACACACTGTTCCATTAAACATCAGCTGGAGAGCTGTGTACCACTGGAAGCAACACTATAGGATACTAGCAGATAAAGTTCAAGAGTGTGCAACGAGCAAGAATGTAAAGCCTAAGGAAAGCTAAATGATCATTAAGCCAGTCACGATGAGATGTTTTAAGGACTTACTGGGAATATCTGAAAATACAATCACAGACGTTGGCTGCTAGTTGTACAAACTAGACAGATACTAGGGGGAACATAAAGGCTGGCATGCCTGTGAAAACAGATGTCAAGCCTGCACAATACAGATACTGCTATGTCTGCAAATATCCACAGTCAGACAACTACATATATCCTCCCTTATCATAAGGCAAATTGTTAACTGATCTTTGCTGAAGCATGTTCTAGTACCCATTAGGTATTTAAACAGCTTTTTAGAGGCAGCTGTGCCCATTATGGACCTAGCAATCATCCAACACAGCCCAGCCTAGACCTCTTTTCCTGCCGGGTTCCTTTAGAGCAGTGGTGGCCAAACTTGGCACGTCAGCTGTTTTTGGACTACAACTCCCATCATCCCTAGCTAACAGGACCAGTGGTCAGGGATGATGGGAATTGTAGTCCCCAAACAGCTGGAGGACCAAGTTTGGCCACCACTGCTTTAGAGCAACAATGACCTGCAGCCCTATAAAGTTGCAGAACTACAGCTCCTATCTTCCTATCAACCATGGTGGCTGAAGTCCAACATCTGGAAGGCCGCATACTCCGTACACCTTAGAGACAAGTGTTAATAAACAAAAGACCAGGGTAAACCAGATAGAAGGCTTTTGCTCTCAATCTCCCTACCCAGTTTCAATGAAAGGAAGATGTAATCAATCAAACATAGAATCCAGCAGATTTTTCCTCTCTCATTCATCAATCATTCTCCAAAAGCTTTCTAAGAAAACTTGAAATGATGACTGGCAGCTAGTACCTCAACAATAATACATAAAGGGGGGGATAATAGTACATAAGCATTCTGGAACAGAAATTACTACCTCCTCGCTATCCAGTTTGAAAAAAGTCCAAACATCGCTTAACTGAAGTACTTAATTTAATGATCAACGTTACAGCATGATCAACACCAAAGTGGATCACAAGGAATAGTTCACTGAAACAGTGATGTTCAGTTGTCAGGTATCCAGAGAGGAGGGTCTGAAAAGGAAGAAACAACAAGTTATAAAACGAATCAGTTCTTAATCTCAAGGCCACTTATGCAAAGGTTTTTGTCTAAAATGAGCAACAGGATGCTTTCACCTATATATTTATGCCCCATGAAAACCAGTATTGTGTAATAGATATAGGAGTTTACAGACCAAGTTGGACAAACCAATGTGAACAGAGACAAATACGTAATACACATATGCAGATAAACACCTCACTGCAGGCATAGTAATACCACTAGGGGGCTTTGAATAAAACAGGTTTTGAAAAGTGGGTAGGAAGGCAAAAGCAGCAATACAGCATAGGTATTCCAGAAAAAGAGCTCAAATATTAAAAAAAATCAAGGGGGCTAGGCCAAGATTATTAACGAAAAGATACTAGGGGCAGGGAAAGATAGCAGGCCCCCTCATGGGGACTGAAAAGACAATATATAAATGTTTCTAAAAATAAATAGGTTCAGATGAGTAAGTCTTTAGAAGAGATGCAATCAAACACAAAAGCTAAAATGTAGAACATTGCAGGGCTATCAATTGATAATGTACATAAGATGGGTCTGGTGGATACAGAGCTAAGACAAAATGTTACACAGTTTAAAATAGTTTTACAGGACAACTTCTTGTTGGTTTTCTCACTTTCTAGGGCCAGGACATTTGCCATTGTCCTCATCCAACTTCCTTTTCTCACTTAAGAATTGCTTTCCATGTATACAGCATGAAATATATTATGATATGTATCAGCAGGACATTACATACACAGCTGCAGGATCATACTATTATAAGCCATCACCCACCATAAGCCCCAGGGATATAGCAGACCTCACAGCAAAACATCCATCATACCTAAGTAATATTCTCCTGCCAAGGTTAGACAACGGAAAGTTTTCAGATACCTACTCATGATCATTTGAGTGGTGCACTTTCAAACACCCCAGTTTTTCTCATGGCCTCAAACTCCTTCATGGCATCATAGTTTTTATAGAACTCAGCATATGCTCTTTTCCTTGGTTCAGCCACACCAAACTAAAGAGAAAGAGATAAGACTGCAAGTTATTACTGGAAAAGTTGCATCCTCTCACTAAGACAGTCTTAATAAAAGAACTATCTCACAAACTGACTTCTTAATGCACCACAGTCTGACCTTGTATCCAGCTGCACATGACATCGAAAAAAGGAAAGCCACGACAATATGTTTTCTCAGACGACTGGCCAGGAGGCCTCTCATCTGGGGTTTGGGCAACAAAGCAGCAGACATGGTGATGTTTTCTCCTAAAAAAGCAAATCAAAGAAAATTAAGCAAGGCCTTGCTGTCACAAAAGCATCTCTGTGACCAAAAGTGAAAAGCATCAGCAACAAAGATGCGGTTATTTGAATCTCTAAACCCTATGCAGCTGATGGAGCTAAGCTTTTGACCAAACTGATGGAACAAACTGTGCTTCCTATCTCTCCCACAGAGGCAGTCTGATGGAGTGCCTTCCCACGTAAGTGACAGTTGAGAGAGGCAGCCTAACAGGGCTGGCCAATCACAGCAGAGCTGATGGGAGTGCTCTGCTTCCCATCTCTCCCACTATTAGAATGGCTGCTTCCAAATGAGGGTTGAGGGAGGAGGCCTTAAGGAGCTGGCTATATACAAGCTATCCCAGTGTATGGTTCATAGGACAAAAAGTTGCCATGTCTGCCCTGTTTAACCATCATTTTGCATCTGGTTCCACCCCCAAAGACACTACATGCACCTTGGTTTTTGAACAGCTTAGTTCTTGAATGTTTTGGCTCCCAAACGCTGCAAATCCGGAAGTGACTGATCCGGTTTGTGAACTATTTTTGGAAGCTGAACGTCTGATGGAGCTTCAGTAGCTTCCAATTGGCTGTAGGAGCTTCCTGGAGTCAATCAGAAGCCACACTTTGGTTTCCAAACATTTTGGAAGTCGAACAGACTTCCGGAACGGATTCCGTTTTACTTCCAAGGTATGACTGTATTTTATGCTAAAGGTACCTTCAGTATCCTAATTCTGGACACATTTTCTTACAATATTGTACATGCTATGTGTCATATGGAAACATAACACCTGAGAGCAGCGGTCGTAATTAACCACTCGCCAGCTGTTGTGACACAGGAGCACGACCTAGTGACCAAGTTTAGATTTCCAGTCACATAGTTTGTGACTGGCTGTGCGGGAGAACCACAGCATCAGTTTTCCCTTTCTGCCTGATCCCCAGGAAGCCTTTTGATGTGCTAAAAAATGTGGTTTGCAAACAGATAAGCAATTGGGGGGGGGAGCAGCAGGAGAGATCCAGCTGTTTTGCCTCTGGTCACAGAAAAACAGATAAATTGGTGCAGATTCTATAAATTAGAATCTTTTAGAAACAGAAGTGGAGTTGATTTGTATGAACTTTTAAGTGCAAGCGATGCCAGTAAATCCTAGTTATCAATATGGAACGGTATCTCTTTTTTCCCTTTTAAATGCAAACATTTCCCACAGACTTCCTCTCATCCACACTCAATTAAGTTCATACACTGTAACTGCAATGGTAATTTGGAATGGGGGCAAACCTACAAAGAAACGAATGGTCTTGAAATAGTGGAGTATCACCCTACTTTTAAAAGCAGGCATCCCCAAACTTCAGCCCTCCAGATGTTTTGGACTACAATTCCCATCTTTCCCAACCACTGGTCCTGTTAGCTAGGGATCATGGGAGTTGTAGGCCAAAACATCTGGAGGGCCGCAGTTTGGGGGTGCCTGTTTTAAAGATTTGCATGAGTGCTCCTATACCATTTACAGGGAAGTGCTTTCCTTTACAGAAATAAAAACATTAGAACTTTGAAAATAATCATAATACATGAGCATGAATAGAGACAATGTCCCTCACTGGTAGCTCCATCTATCACAGAAACTGTGGCTTTGCAAACTGAAAGACAGAGGTTCAACCCAGTGAGAGCCAGTGTACTGTAGTAGATTGTCTGTAGGACACTATGTGTTACTGTCCTATACATGTCTAAACTTACCGTAAGTCTCACTGTTAATCTCTGTATGACTTGTTTTGCTATGGCTGGTTATAACCCTCCAAATACCACAAATTACACCCCCCCCCAAAAAAAAACCCAAAATAATTTCTCTATGAAAAAATAAATAGAAAGTGCTATTGTATTGGGGGGAAAGGCGACTAGCCTTTGTTTTTGTACCTGTAACCCAGGTTCCACAAGCAGTTTCTAACACTGCCTAGGAGTGGTGCGCCAACACAAGGAGGAGGTACATAGAAAATGCAGTCACACCTCAAAGCTGCCCACTCTGAATAATGTAAAGCTTATGTCTTGGATGCCAACAAATATCTCTTTCCTCTCCTACTTTTGGGCAGCGTTTCTCAACCGCTGTTCCGCGGCACACTAGTGTGCTGCGAGACGCTGGCTGGTGTGCCGCGACGTGCGGCGACGAGAAGGGCGATTTGCATTGTCACGTGCCTGGCGGCCGCCAATTTACAACAGTGACCCACCGGAAAGGAAGCCGGCCGGGTCACGACGCGGAGCGAGCACAGCTCTCAATAGCCACCACCACGGGAGGGTGGTTTTAGACAAACTTAAAGCTGGCTGGATGAGCTCAACCTGAAACTTGCTGAGCAAAGGATTGTGCTGGCAGAGAAATCAGCGGCTTGTGAAGCCTTATTACAGGAGATTGCAACCAACACAGCAATTGGCAAGTGTTTCTTACAGTCATAATTATATAGTAAATATAGGGCGGCAGAGTTAAATTTTTTAACTTTTTTAATGGTGGTGTGCCTCATGATTTTTTTCATGGAACAAGTGTGCCTTGGCCCAAAAAAGGTTGAGAAACA
Organism: Zootoca vivipara; assembly: GCF_965207765.1. Lineage (NCBI taxonomy): Eukaryota > Metazoa > Chordata > Lepidosauria > Squamata > Lacertidae > Zootoca > Zootoca vivipara. The sequence goes on from NC_142591.1 coordinate 65,805,806, forward strand.
CTGCTTTTGGGGCTCATGCAAGTTTCTTTCGCCAGTCTGACTTTTCTACTTGATTCACTGATAGTTCACAATGGATCAATATTCCACTGATGATAGCGTTCCTCTGAATAGGTGAAAGGAAGGTTTGCAACCATTTCATAGCATCACAGCAGCTTAGCCAATGACAGACTTCAGGTGAGTTTGGCTTCAGCCAATCAGATACAAAACTATCTGGTGGGCTATATACGTAGATATGGAACCTGATGAGCTCTACATTTAAGTAAGCAAACAAAACCTCTTCCAACACTTCCAATTCACATGTTTACTTATTTTTATACACATATCTTTGCCCAATAAATAAGATTCTCAATGGTTGAAAGAACCTAGACATGCCCCATTGGTCTTTGGGAACTGAGCACCAACCCAGCCTCCAACAAGAGCCCATGTAAAACACAATCAGGTTTTTGCCAAGTTCTTTCAGCTACTACAGATCAGCTTACCTCAATGAAGCTAGCTACGTTTAAAGACTCCTCCATGCCAGAGATGTCAAGCTGTATCATCTGCAGGTCTTTGCATTTGATAACAATGGTGCCAATAAAACATTTTTCAATGGAAAAACCATTGAAAACCTTTACCCTATGCCCTGCCAGGCTTATGGTGGCAGGGTGGGAGAATGGTCCATTTTCGGTTTTAACTTTTTTTCCTTTTACGCTTAAGATTCCACTCCCATTAAAAACAGTGGTAGGGAAAGCAGAGGGAGAGATTTAGTCACGCTCAAAAGCATCTCTAAGTTTCTCACTGGGTTGGGTGTCTGTCAGGGAACCAGGATGGCTTAGGATCCTGCAGATTGAAGCCACTTGCTAGAATGCCCCATTTTTTAGCTCTTCTGATGTCACACCTCTGACAATAGTTGGGCCAGGACTTTGGAAGAGCCAAAGGTGGCTGGGAGGCAAACTCCAACTTCTGACATCAGAGGAATAGATCTGATGTATCTGACGCCCTCACACATAACTGCATCCTAACTATCACATGATCATATAATTACATTACACAATTGTGCCCTAGAAGAGTTGGTCATGGAACTGACCATTCCTTGACTTCATCTTAAGTGGCACCCAGGAACTTGTGCAAGATTTAAGTGTTGTCTAACCAATTGGGAGCAGTGGCCATAGTATCATTAAACTAGTATCATGAAGCCCGTTAAATTAACGGGTGCTAGAACATATGGAGCAACTTTGGGGACATGCGCCGAGCTGACCTAGTGGCTCTCGCTTAACAATGCTCGCCCGCCGCCCGTTGTTTAAAACACACGGGCGAAACCAGGATTTATTGGGGGGGGCAGGCTTTAGGTTTGGAGCAGGCAGAACCGAGTTACCTGCAATGCAATTGGTCAGATGAGTATTATTATCATTTATTTGCTTGATTTTGGGGGGTGGAAGCTGCCCCACCACCGCTTAAACAAACGAAACAAAACACCCCCACGGCGTCCTTCCCCCTCTCAGCAAGGAAATGAAAAGCTGCCACGTTGCTGCTAATTATGAGCCATTTCCCTTCGATAATGCTCAGCTTGCTTGCCGTCGCAGGGTTTGCCGTTCCCCTCTGCCAAACACCCCCCATCAGGTGGGCCGTCTGGAGCGCTCTTACCAGGGAGTAGACCCCACAGAACACAGGGACTTACTCCTGAGTAAATGCGTGCAGGCTTAAGCCGGGCTCAGTCTCCTCCCTCTCACCCCCCCTTATTTTTGCTCCTCCGGCTCCCTCTCAGCGCAGCGCCCCGAGCAGCCGGGAAAGCACAGCACAAAGCTCCCCTTCAAGGACTTCTGGGGCTGTTCACTTTTTCTCCCGGGCTCTCTGTGCCTCTGCGTTCCAAGTCCGTCAGGTGGGCCGTCTGGAGCGCTCTTACCGGGGAGTAGACCCCACAGAACACAGGGACTTACTCCTGAGTAAACGCGCACAGGCTTAAGCTGGGCTCAGTCTCCTCCCCCTCACCACCCCCACTTATTTTCGCTCCTCCAGCTCCCCCTCAGCCCAACCAACCGGCCAGAGCAGACCGTCCCATCCTGCTCCACCACCACCGCCAATGAACAACACACGACTCTCAAGCTCTGACGGACTGATTGGCTGAACTGAGGGAGGGAGGGAGCCGAATGCCTCGTGTCTCTGCGCTCCAAGTCCCAACGGCTGCCCATGGGGCACATGCGCAGTAGCGCAAACCCAGGGACACAGGGACTGGACGCAGAGACACTTGGACTTTATTATATAGGATTAAATATACATGGATATGGCCAAGAAAATCCAACATGGCCACATTAGACTTCAGCAGAGGAAACTTCCAAAAAATGAGACATGTGGTAAAAAGGAAGTTGAAAGGCAGAATCAAGGTCAAACCACTTCAACATGCTTGAAAGTTACAATTACTTAAATATGATTGTAGCAGAAGGGTGGCTAGAGAGGTAGTTAGTACCCTGGATGACAATTGAGCCAAGGTATGCTAAAGGAGGATGAGATTGCAGAGAAGTGGAAAGTCTTCACAGCAGAAGATATAGGGCAGATCCCTGTTCCTCAAGTAACTTTTGCAGGAAGGAAGTATGAGGAACTGAGGCATAGAGTAGTGATGAGGGGTGAAGTTCTAGGCCTAATAATAATAGAAAAACTGACTAATAACCAGGCCTGGATAGCATCAACCTGAGAGCTCTCAAAGGTGAGCAGCAGTTGCAGCCTTGGTGGCTTTTTAGTTTAGAGAAATTGAGCACGAGAGGTGGTATGACTGATGAAAACAGTGGATAGAGAAAGGTTTCTCTCACAACACAAAAAATTCACGGATATTCAATGAGGCTGAATGGAGGATTCAGGGCAGATAAAGGGAAGTTCTTCACACAGCACAAAGTAAAATTGTGGAATTAGCTCCCACAGGAGGTAGTGATGGCCATCAACTTGGATGGATTTAAATGAGGATTAGGGAAGTTCATAGAGGTAAGGGCTCTCAGGAAACTGCAGGAGAGTGCTTCCCATAGGCATCATGTTGGTCACACTGAGAATGGGATACTGAAATAGGCCAGTGGCCTGATCCAGCAGGCTCTTAAGTACAATTTTAACCTGCTCTTCAGACAGTCAGAATGTTTATTCGGCTTTACGCCCATCATAAAACACCTGCTCTTCCTGTTTCATTCAATGTGGTGTACATGGTCCCATTCCCTTTTATTCTCAATATTCACCCTAGGAAATGTTAAAGGGACCCCTGACCATTAGGTCCAGTCGTGACTGACTCTGGGGTTGCGATGCTCATCTCGCGTTATTGGCCAAGGGAGCCGGTGTACAGCTTCCAGGTCATGTGGCCAGCATGACTAAGCCGCTTCTGGCGAACCAGAGCAGCACACGGAAACGCTGTTTACCTTCCCACTGTAGCGGTACCTATTTATCTACTTGCACTTTGGCATGCGTTTGAACTGCTACTGGTAGGTTGGCAGGAGCTGGGACTGGGCAACGAGAGCTCACCCCATCGCAGGGATTCTAACCACCGACCTTCTGATCGGCAAGCCCTAGGCTCTGTGGTTTAACCCACAGCGCCACCCGTGTCCCTAGAAAATGTTAGGCTAACTTTAAAAGACTGGCCCCAGAGATCACCCATTAAACTTTGTGGCTCAGGGTGGAACTAAAGCAGGGGTCGGCAACATGCGGCCCATGGGCCAGGTGTGTTTTACTGGCCCACGAGCTGCCCCTGAACTAGCGCAGCACGGCACGGGCTTGCCGAGCGGCGCCGAAAATCGCAGCTGCACACCCGCAGATACTGGAAACCACGTCTGTGCATGCCCAGATGTCGAAAATCTCTTCTGCGCAGGCGCGATTTTCAGCGTCTGGGCAAGCGTAGATGCGGCCCAGTCCGGCCCACAGATGATCTCCATGGGAGTGATCCAGCCCATGGCCGGTAAACCCTGCCGACCCCTGAACTAAAGTCAAGTCTCCCAATGCTATCTACCACATCGTATGGACAATTTATATATACACTCAGTTTTACACAAGCCTAAAAAAACGGAGGGCCCCAACAAACTACCAGTTAGGTACTCAAAGTTTAGTTTCATGCTTTTGAGAACCAGCACAGCTCAACACAATTCTTTTCCATTCACAATTTTGTTAAAGGGATTTGTGACCACAAGTACCCATGTTCCAGCAGAAGATGACTAAGAATTTACTCCTACAGCTTTTAGCATTTTCCTAGGCTATAGAATTGTAAGTGTGTGATACATACATACATACACATACACACACACACACACACACACATATATATATATATATATATATACACACACACACACACACACACACACACACACACACACACACATAGAACCCATGAAGGCCTGCAGCCTCCTCTGCGTTTTTAAAAAGGTAACATTGTCTCTCCATGCACACACGCCGCACAAATGTAAGGAGAGTGGAACGAAAGTTACAAGGAGCCGTTTTCTCGCCTTGGGCCCCCTTGGACTGTTCACGCGAGAAATTATTAAAAGTCCCCGAAGGCCTTAAGAGGCTCCGCCGCGCCTGGGCGTCTGGTAGCCAAGCAGCTCGACTTCCGTGCACGTGAGGAGCAGTTTACTCCACTAATTTCGAGCAGTTTACTCCACCACTGACGCGACTCCAGCACGTCCTTTCCAAGGAAGGGGGAGGGCAGCGAACCACTCCTGTCAGGGGGCAGCTTCCTTGCCCGGTGGCGGGCGAGCGGGGTGAGCGTAGGTGCCCTCACAAGCACCTCCCGCTAGCGCCATTGCGACGGGACGGGCCACTCCCAGGGCAACAAGGCCGAGGAGAGAGGAGACGGGCCTGGCCGCAGGGTAGCCAAGGACCAAGGCCCAGGCCTCCCCCTCCGGCGCTTCTTCGTCCTTTCCCCTCCTCAGAGTCCTCCACCCCGCTCAACCTCCTAACGTCCCAACGGTCACACCAGAAACGCGCAGGAGGAGGAGGGGGAGGGCTGAGGGAACAGGCACGGGCGGGCCCACCAACCAACCACCCACCCCTTGCAAAGCACTCACGTCTCACAGAAAACGCTGGAACCGCAACGTCCTCCTCGCACACGCAACTATCCTGCGCTGTCCTTCCTCGTTCACCTTCCGAACCACAGCTCCCGCCTGCGCACGCGCGTTGCGACCGACGGCTACGGGAAGGAGCTCGGGTCAAATTTAATAGGGCGCGGACGTCTCCTCCTGCGGTCTGATTCCGTGTTTATATTTTGACTTCCTTCAGTAATGTTTTGTTCTGGGTTGTTTTATTTGATGTTTTAATGTGTTGTAAACCAAGTTGAGATTTTTTTTAAGGCACAGAAATGAAATGAATAATAATAATCACAGAACCGTAGAATTGCGGCGTTGGGATCCCCCAGGTTCATCTATTCCAACCCCCAACCAACAATCTTCTGGATAATAGCCACACACACTGACCCAGAAAGGCTTGTGTTAGCAACTCTTCCACCATGTTTGTTAGAATAGCCACTGCTTCATTTTAAGTTGAAAAATAAATCTAGCTGTGAATGTGTCACAATCAAAATCAGATTTCTTCTTCTTACTCTCTGAGGCCAATTCTTGCCTTAGTGTAACAGACGTCAGGCCCAAGACAGTATACCACCATTATGAATCTGGGATATTAAAGTGGCAGTTAAATAAAATTATCAAAATTGTATCAAAGTTAGAGACATATCTGTTAAGATTTGTTGATTCGACACCACAAGTATTATGCAATAATACAATTCCAGTAATAGCACACTACAAATCTGTCATCACACATTTGTGTGATTCCTCTTATTTTCCAGTGATATCAGTTAATTGTTTCCATTACTAAACTTGTGTGCTATATCCACAACAATATTCTTGGGTCACTTCTAGACTAATAGTATATTGTGCAAACCTCCTGATTTGTTTACACAACATTTGTGCAGAGGTTATACGATATGGTCATCACATGGTTGCTATCCTCTTATTTTTTAATTGCATAAAGTTCATTTTCTTCCTCCCCCCCCCCTTTTTTCTTGGAAGCAGTTGCACAAAAGCACTATTTAGCTGTTCCTATTTATTGCAGGCTGCCCACTTTATTTGTGGTAGATTATGAAGATGCACTCTTATTGTGCATACAGCATGTACCTGGATGTGCAAAAGTGAGAGAGTCTGAAAGCACCCCTGGTGCCATGGTTCGGTTTTAAGATTTAGATAACTCTTATCTAAATCTAGACAAGGTTCCAATTTACAAACCTCCAGTGAATCAAGCTTTTTAAAGCTTAGACTATACTTGGCATCAGTATTTTCATTGCAAAATGGCCTGTTTCTACTTTATTGTTTTGTTAGAAAAGAATCTAATTAAGAAATAGGGGATCTCATGTTTCTTCTGCGTTGACATGTTTGAGCTTAGTGATTAACAGAACTGGCAATAGATAGCAGCGTAAACAATCCCACTTAAACGTATTTTGATTAAATGAATTTGGTGCACATTTTCGCAAAGCACATTTGGCCATGTTCAGCATGGTACGCTATGTATACATAATGGAAAAAAACTGTGGCGGCCCAAGCAGAAGGTATGCAATTGCTACAATTCATAGCCTCCCATCCCAGTATTAATTAGCTTGTCTCACCAACCCGAGCTGTAATATATATAAATGAAATTCTAGAAAGGCATCAGCAAGAACAAGATGTTGAAGCCAAATGGAAAACATGAACCAATAAAAAGGCTGAGCTAGTAGAAGGGCAAGCTTAGCCTTTGAAGTTGTTTCAAGTACTGCATGCTTTAATTTGGGGGTAATCGTATGACGATAGATACAAACAAGAAATGCAGGAACAGCTTTTGTAACTTTTGGGCCAACTGGAGACAAATCAATGTGTTGAAGGTTACCAACAATTGCCACAGCCATTGAAAGCATTAGTCATTGTTAAGCTGGATTTTTAATCACTGGCTTGAAAAAGATTTGTAAAGGTGGCGCGAGCACAAATTTCCAGCGCCAGCACTTTTTAAAATGGGGGTAAAGCACCACAGTTCTTAAGAACCTAGAGGAAGAGATGATCTTAGTAGTTTGGCAAACAATAAGAAGCCTGTATTTCTTCATATCCGATGTTTACATTGACTTGTTCAACTTAATGGACCTGTTTGGGGTTAATTTACCATGGCAATAAATTAATGATGAGTGCTCAAGAAACATATAAGTTGCTTGCCATCATTATTTTAGGTCATACTCTTTCGGGTTATGTTTATATGGTTTAAAAACAAAATTATTATTATTAGTATTATTATTACTATTATTATTATTGCTTTTTTAAGAAAAAAGGTGCTGGTACTCACCATGAAATTGTTACAGTAAGTGCCACATTTTTAACATTTTTTGGGGAAGGTGCTGGTACTGTGTACCCTTCAGTACCCCCGGAAAAAAGCACTGATTATTATTATTATCATTTCCCCCCCCCAAGCTTCACCCTAAGGTGAAGGGGCGGGTTGCATCAAGTGAAACACAATACTGTATTAAAAACAGTTTTAAACAACTTAACAATCATAGAAATTAGGGGGATCATTGTTGTTGCTGCTGTTACTATTAAATGCTATATCACCTGGTGTCCCTATGACCACTCACTGAGCCCCACTGAGCTGTGGGTGTAACAACTCTTCCCAACCACCTCCAAATTTGGTCAACTGGGAGTGGGAGAGTGGCTTGGCATGATGTGTTTTTTACTTTTACACAGGGCACCAGAAAAACAAGAGTCAAGGCTATCCCCCTCCCGGAAGAAAATCTTTTGTTTTGTTTTTTGTTTTTTTAAAAAATGCTGTTCATCTTCTTAGATTAGCCAGTGCCAACCTGATGCCCACCAGATGTTTTGAGCTACAACTCCCATCAGCTCCAGCCAGCACGGCTTTTAGAGCAAAGATGGTAAACTTTTGGCCCCAGCTAACATGGCCAACATGCTAGAGGAGTCCAACATCTGGAGGGCCCCCGGTCTACCATCCCTGCCTCAGAGGCTCAGCACTCTTAGGCTATACTGATCCAGTATGGGTCAGTCTTGTCTAGTCCACACACACCCCTTCTTTTTCCACGTAGAAAGCACTCTCCAGCCTCCTTCTCAACCTCTGCATCCTGCTCTGGCAGCAACAGCCGATTGCTTAATGAAGTTTTACTTTCACTTGGTTTCATTATTTGAGGGCCGTGTGCTCCCTGATCTATCCCAGTTTTTCCCAAATATATGTTTTTATTAATAGTGGGTGTCCCTCCCCGCTCCCCATTTTAACAACATTATAAAAGGAGAGAGAATGAGAACAGCTTTAAAAAGTGTTTATAGGGTTAGAAAATACAAGGTTTGCCAGGTGTGTAAGCTTCAAAGCATACTACTGTGGTATGTTTTTACATCGGATCAGACTAGAATGATTTAGGCCTGCCTAACAGGAGGTTCTCAGTTTACAGAATAAATGAAAGGGTGCCATTTTGCATTTAAAAAGGATCTGGGTTGGCCAAATCTCTGGATGAGTGTACTTTGTGAGTCAGTTTTTCCATTTAAAGGGGTGACTCCTAGATAGCGTTGATAGTATAAATGTAAAGTGAAAGTACCATGCCTTTCCAATGCCTCAGAAATTTCCAAATGTGCAGCAAGGATGAGCCAATGTGATAAAGATCTGTATGAAGCAGATATTTTAGCTCTTCTGGGAAGATGCCCAGTTGAGATGGCCTAGGAACTGGGCAAATGGTTTGGCCTGTTGTTTTGTTGATTGCTTGATATGTCTAATCCAAGAATTTAAAGATTACCTCACAAGCCCACATGTGATAGAAGAAGCTTTGTGTTCTTCTGCAACCCTACCAGGCATAGCGAAGAATGAATGAATGGTGGAGTTTAACAGTGAAATGATAAGAACAAAGCATGAATTTTAAAAAACATTTCTGAATTTCTACCCAGTTCTTTTTAACAAAGGGATAAAGAGCAATGCTTATTCCCACACCCCAATATATCGTATTACTTGAAGATGACATTGTTGCACTTTGTGTAAACAGCATGCGGTTAGAATCCTTATTTCTCCCTGATCATGCACTAAACTCTTAGCTGGATGCCATCTTGGCTTCCCTGTTAATAATTTACCTTGGACACCCAAAACCCACTCCTGTCTGGGGGCAGAGGGTCCCAAGGAGGTGTCATAGCAGCCTAAAGAGCTTTGGATATGACTGAGCTACCTCAAGAGGCAGTCATGGGAGGAAGGGTCTCCCTCTCCCACCATGTTTGAAAGTACCAGATATGAAAAAAGAATTTGTTCTAATAAACAGTGTAAACACCAAACAACACTCATGCTAGCTCATTAGCTTTCTGTTAATATAAAATTCTAAAATGGGTTTAACGTTGCATCAGAGAAACCGAAAAGCTTGTTAGAACTGCATTCTGTTATTGCAGCTGCAGAAGTATTTGATCCATGCTAGGGATCATTTGGAAAGGGGCTGAAAATAAAAGTGCCAATATAATAATTCCACTATATAAATCTATGGTGCGACTGCATTTGAAATACTGTATACAGCTCTGCTCTGCTCTGCTCTGCTCACCTCACTTTAAAAGGGATACAGTGGTACCTTGGTAGTCGAACACTCGGCTCCCGAACAAATCGGTTCCCAAATGCCACAAACCCAGAAGTCAGTGTCCTGGTTTGCGAACGTTTTCTGGAAGCCAAACGTCCGATGCGGCTTCCGCTTGAAAGTTGGATAGTTACAAGGGAATGGTCTCAGTCGTCGGGTGCACATTTTTATTCTTATTTATTTATGATTATTACTTTGACAAAATAAAATAATTAAACTTAATTTAAAAATTTAAAAGGTGATTAAGAGGAGCTATGATAGAAGTGCCCAGTTACTTAAATGTACTGTGTATCCCACATGTAATCTTACCCCACTAACAAAGTCACGGAAAGGATGAAGTGCAGATACTGCTAATACTACTGTAGATCTAAAGGGGGAAAGAATCATTGTTCATTCAAATGCACATTAAAGACCATGCAGAATTTTGCAGATGTGGGAAATGCAAATAGCAATTTAAGAGCTGCTTGTAGAAACTGCTTATGTAAACAGACAACTTAGATTAGTAGAATGACCTAGCATCAGGTATCATTGAGAGAAATGTCAGCAAAGTGCAACACATTAAGAACATTTAATATGAACAAAGTGATTACCAAACGTTTGATTCTTCTCAACATCCACCTCTGCTCCTGCAAACACTTTTTTTTAAAAAAAAAAACACACAACCCAATGCATCAAAACACATCAAAAATACAACTAGGCAATAGTCATATTTCATGGCATTAACATAAAACCATTTCTTTAAATAGTCACAAAGAGTGATACCAAATGGTGTCCTTCCACTGATCTCTGTAATCAGTGCAGAGTAAGAGGGACATTTCAGCAGTAACCCTTGCAGCTGTGCACCCATTGGAAACTGCACCACAGGGGGGCCCAGTCTTCTAAAGCAGATTTGGGGAGGCACAGAGGGCTGGGGGGGGGGAATGGATTGTCCAAGGAGGGGCTGATAGCTGAGTGGTAAAGAATCTGCTTTGCATGCAAAAGACCCCAGGTTCAATCCCTGGTGTCTCCAGGCAGGGGTGGGAGAGAATCCTGCCTGAAACCCTAGAGTACAGCTGCTGCCTGTCAGTGTAGGTAATTCTGAGCTAGTTGGACCAGTGGCCAGACTCAGTATAATGCAACTTCCAATGATTCTCTATACCAAAAATTGCCACTCAATAAATCTGTTAGTCTTTAGGTGCAATAATGCTGTTTTTTAAATTTTAAATAGCCAGTTGGGAACAAAACATATGGGGCACGATAAGAACACTTTTTAAGTTCAATTGATTTGCAGGGAAGAGACTTGAGGTCATGATAAACTTTCTCATTAAAATCAATTGTATTCAAAAGTGTTTAACTTGGCTGGATCATAACTTGGCCCAACTGTTAGCTGGATCTATGAACATCAACATCAATTTGTGTATTCTGGAAGACTTAATGTTGATAAAGGAATGAATGAATTACAGCCGGTCATGCAAAATTCTACCTATGCACCAAAGCAATTCCGGCTCCTTTATGACAGGCAAATAAGACATTCAGTTACACCACCTCCATCAAGACCACAAGGGAAACAAGTCATTTAACTGAATGGGTGGATATAATTCTGAAAGGCTGGATAGCATTCATATGACATTTTATCCTCTCTGACATGTATCTGGATAATATCCTTCATATAACAAGTCCACCTAGTATAACTCAGAACAGAGCTACCAATTAAGATATACAGCAGGGTCTTTAGTTATTAAGTTCCTCAGAATACAGTAGACAACATGGAAGAATGAACTGGTGGACATTTGGACATGGATAAACCAACTGTTGGGTGTGTAGATAATTTTGGATTGTACTTTTTTATTGTAAAAATAAAAAACGGAAGCTACCTAGAAGGCTCTTTAATAGAATGTTGATCCATTGCTACTGTAATTTCTACTGAGAAAGGAAATGATCCTGATTGCTTATCATATGCCTAAGGAAGCAATCTGCCAAGAGATGGATCCGAACCAAATCATCAGTAGTAAAATTATTCATCATTTAACTGGAATGGTGAAAAGGGAAGGAATATCTAATATGTGTGGGTCCTTCCCACCCCCACTTCACATCACCTGTAACCTATAGAAAGAATAGGCTGTACTGTAGCTTTAAAAACAATATGATAAACACTGGTACAGAACTTGCAGGGAATTACAATCCCTCAGGAGTCTTCACATAGTGGGTTTTTCATATATTTCTAGCATTTGCTGAGCTACGGCCTCTGTCCTTAGGATAGCTCTTTCTACTGATACTCCAACATGCCAGAAAGCAAGAGGCAATGCCTTGATTTTCCTTGTATCTTGATAATCAGAATAAGAATGGTGCTAACAGACCCTCTTGCTAATATCATTCCCAACCATCAGCAGACACAAGCCATCTGGATCTCTCCCCCTTTGGCTCTGAGCAGCACCAAGATTTATATTTCAAAGGGAAGTTGAGCACAGATAGCTATCTTAAACCAAGGCTATTAGTCCATATAATTCAGTATTGTCTACACCAGGCATCCCGAAACTTCGGCCCTCCAGATGTTTTGGACTACAATTCCCATCTTCCCCGACCACTGGTCCTGTTAGCTAGGGATCATGGGAGTTGTAGGCCAAAACATCTGGAGGGCCGCAGTTTGGGGGTGCCTGGTCTACACTGACTAGCAATGAGCCTTTCCCTACCTGGAAATACCAGGGATCTAATCAAGGAACTTTTCCATGCAAAGCATCTGTTGAACTATAGCCATTCCCTTACACATACTTCATACTGTTGTGTTGATGGACAAAATCTCCACCCCAAAGTGGGGGGGGGGCGGCTGTAGCACATAATAGCACAATAAATAAGGCCAGTGCCCCCCTTTACCACTGAAGGAACCGGGGTACAAGCAAATTGCCCACAATAGTTTATTTCTGCATTGGATTGCTCCCAGAGTAGCAGCAAATCCATCATGTCTTCATGTCTTCATCACATTCCACACTTAAAGCTTTGGAGTTCCTGGGCAGGGGAAAACAAACCAGAGCATTAATATAACATGAAATAAAAGGTGACAACTGGATTCTGAATCCCATCAGCCCCAGCGAACATTGGTCAGTGGTCAGGGGTGATGGGAACTCCAGTCAAGCAAAAGATATGGAGGGTCACAGGTCCCCCAATTTAGATAATTCACAACTAAATACTATAGAGATGATCTTATTTGAATTAAAAGCTTAGAAATATCTCTACTCAAACTGGAATGAGTTTGCATGTTTTCATGCTTATTGTGCACAGATATGGTGAAAGACATTATAAATTGCCAATTGCCATCTTTACCACAGAGAAAAATAACACCTCCCAAGAAGAAAACTGATTTTCTGCAACAGCTTGATCCTATGTGTGATTACTTAGAATAAGTACCACTTTAAAAAATAAATAAATGAACTGACTGAAGTAAACATTTGTAGGATGGCAGTCTACACTGAACCAAGGGGGCTTGGGGATCGTAAAGAAGAAAATGCTTTGTAGCAGAGAAAGCAATCTGATTCAACATATGTTCACTCTCAAGAAAGCCCCACTGAATTCCATTTGACTTTCTCCCCGGTTAATGTGCACAATATTGCAGTCTTACAGCCTATTGCAATGCATGTCTATTTGGGATTGTCCTATTCTGCCCAGTGGGGTTACCTGCAGGTGGGAGTTCACAGGGTTGCAGCCGAAGAGCCCAAAGTGTAAACGAAATCAGTGGAAATGTTAAGTGCAAGCCTAAGTACACCCCACTGAGACCATCGGGGCTTAACTTTGGGCTGGGTAACACCCTCAGAGTGTGAAAATATTAATATTTATGAACAGGAACCCTGCTGTGTTGGCACGACGCCACTGTGCAGATGGGGAGTTCTGCAATAAGACTAATTAAATCACCAATGCCAGTGTTTCTTGTGAAAGTGGACTTTGGCAAAGCAAGAGGTGGAAGAAGCAAGCACAGCAGGAGCAGCTTCTCCACAGGGCAGGCAGAATGACAAGAGTATGAAGTCAGAGCAGCACAGACGATGATGATGATTTATTATTCTGGGCAGCTTCCAACAAAATATTAAAATACAATAGTCCATCAAACATTAAAATCTTCCCTAAACAGGGCTGAAGGGCTGCCTTCAGATGTCTGGTAGTTGTTTTTCTCTTTGACATCTGGTGGGAGGGCATTCCACAGGGCGGGCGCCACTACCGAGAAGGCTCTCTGCCTGGTTCCCTGTAACTTGGCTTCTTGCAGTGAAGGAACTGAAAGGAGGCCCTCAGAGCTGGACTTCAGTGTCCAGGCTGAATAATGGGGGTGGAGACACTCCTTCAGGTATACTGGACCAAGGCTGTTTAGGGCTTTAAAGTCAGCACCAACACTTTGAATTGTGCTCGGAAACGTACTGGGAGCCAATGTAGGTCTTTTAAGACCGGTGTTATGTGGTCTCGGCAGCCGCTCGCAGTCAGCAGTCTAGCTGCTGCTGGATTAGTTGTAGTATCCAGGTCACCTTCAAAGGTAGCCCCACATAGAGCGCATTGCAGTAGTCCAAGCGAGAGATAACTAGAGCATGCACCACTCTGGTGAGACAGATGGAGGCGCAGAAAGTGTTGGTGGACAGGCTGCAGCAGTACCTGGGCTTTCATTGCCAGTCTGCAAATGCAACTTAAGACTGCATCACTCATCAGGCTATTGCTCCATCAAGCTCAGCGTTGTATATACTGCCTGGTAGCAGCTCTCCATGGTTTTGGACAGGGGGTCTCTCACAACCCCAGCGAGGTGCCAGGGATTGAACCTAGGATGTTCTGCATGCAAACCAGCTGCTCTACCACTAAACTATGGCCCTTCCCATAACTTGGGCAAGCCACGTATGCAACAAGACAAAGATAACTTAATGAAGCACCAAGGGGATTAGCAAGGTATTGGTCCATGAAGCATGCAGAACAGCTACAACATTTTAGATATATATTTACTTCCTACAACAGACTTCCCTAGTCTGAGGCCCTCCAGATGACACCTCTGCCTTGAGCATCACCTGAGAGCATCAACAGTATTTCAGTTTGTTTAAAGTAGCAATAGGAAAACACAGTTTACTGAGCATCTGATTATATCACACAATTCAAACCGGAGAATTACGACCCCACCCCCCTTGAAACCTACTTTCACTATCTTTGGGATGTAATAGACGTTGTTTCACAAAAGCACTGCTGTAAGTTGTTGTGATCATGGGTTTTTCTGACTGATCGCTCTTCAGCGTGAGAAAGTTTGAGAGCTCTGAATGCCAAAGAAAGAAAGAAAGAAAATCCAAAAACGTTTCAGGCAATGCAGCGTTGAGAAATGCTGCTATTTTTTGTAACTAGCCCAGCAGAATACATGGAAGGCAACTGTTGTCATGATCTGTGGGACACACAGTGAGATGCTCTAGCAAAATTACAAATGGGGTGGGTGGGTGTAAACTGGGAGTACTAGATGGTACCAATAGCAGCCAGTTCCCCTCTCCCTCTGCCCTTCTCCTGCATTACAATCGTATTCTGCCTGTCTTCCTGCTTTGAATCTGCATTTCTATGTTCTGGCCTCCTTTCATAACTCTCCAGGAAAGAGGGGGAAACACACATTTCCCTATGCCCATGCTATTTCCCTCGAGAAAATGGAGACAAGCACTTCAGAGAAGCACGTCAAGGGCAGATGACTGTTCTCAGAGGTCTAAGCACTCTCATCCCCCCCACACCTCCAAAGGGACCCTAAACTCTGACAACCCTAGAACTGGTGTAGTTAATTCCCTCCTCCTGGCTACAATGTGGGTTGGGAAAACCAAAAAGCTTCCCAAACCAAAAAAAGGGAGGGAAGCTTCCTCCTTTCTGATAAGCCACAACAAGTCTGTGTAAGATAATGTCAATCCTTTTGCAAGCAAAACAGGGTTTTTTGTTTTGTTTTCAATGAAGCAGATTAAAATGCTGTAGCACTAGAGGCAAAAAGAACAACCAAAACCTCTATTGCAGCTCTCTAATAACCACCTGTGACCAGCAAGGCATATCTTTGAGATTCATGCAGTTGCTCCACCATGAAATCTTACTGCTACCACTAACAACCATCCTGCTCTGCCCGGGAAGCTCCATGAAAAGTATTCCATGCATAGGCAGCTGTGTTTCATACATTTAAGTGAGAAAATGAGTCATAAGTGGATCCACAGCAACCTCTCTCTAGCAACAGAACCTGATGAAAAGCTGACCTGTATACGCTGATGATGCTATTGATTTTTTATCCAGTTCATCTTGGATCTTCAGAAGAACTCTTTCCTGCTGGAGAGCTTCTAGGTACTTTGAATAAGACCAGGCCTACATTAAAAATAAAATAAAAAACCAAGAAATTAATTGTGGCACAATGGTTTAGTGGGCTTTTGTTTTGCTGTGTAAGATAATGTCAATGTTTTTGGACGCAAAACAGGGTTTTGTTTTGTTTTTAATGAAGCTCTAAAAAGGTCTATCATGCTGTAGCACCATAGGCAAAACAGACAACCAATTCCTCTGTTGCAGCTCTCTAATAATCGCCTGTGACGTATCTTTGAGATTCATGTGTATTACCCAACCACAATTTCAGCCTGTGTTGGACCTCTCCTGATTTATTTTGCACAAGTAAGTAGGAAAACCACAGCAGGCTGCGCTTTGTAGATGCAGTCAGATGGAACGCTGACATAGAGCTGTCCCATATGGTGCTGTATGTTCTCCAAATTCCCACTTTGGAGATAAGGGGCTGAAACTCAAGCAAGAGACGGTCCCATTTAAATGTATCTCACATTCCTATTGAACCTACAATTCCACCAGGCAGTTCTCTTGAGCAATCCCCAGTGAAATACATGAGAGCCAGCCTCGTTCATTTCAGTGGAGCTCACCTATGAGACGTCCTGTGAGGGCTTGTATATTTTGACTCAGATCTAAGTCCCTCTAAGAGGTGAAAATACAACCCTTCCTTCTGCAGCTACCATGAATGTGACCAGGAAGAAAACATAAGAGAGGGGTTTCTAGACAGGGTACCCGAGTAAAGTATGTTGGGAAGGCAAATTCCCTATATACCCTGGGTCCAAACCTGTAATTTTTCATTAAAATATGTCAATTTGGATTTGACATTGAATTAGCATTCCCACTTCAGTCCCATATTACGTAAACTGCTTAGAAATCTTGATTAAGTGGTATATAAATCTTGTTAAATAGATAACAATAATAATGGAGAAATCAGAAGTCATTTCTACAGCTCTGACTTCTCCGATTGTTAATAGATTAAATATGATAAGAAGTACCATAAAAATGATCATAATACCTTGCTATGGCATATTAATAGCTATTGGAGGATCAGTCCCTTTGCTTATCAGCTCAAAATACTTCAATATGTGTGGAATATGCTAGGCCACATTTTGGGCTTTCTTAGGGATCTGGAAAAAAGTGCTCATGGCCCTTACACAGGCCTAGTGATCCTGTATTTGATCTCTTATTTCCAAAGGACTATTTGTGTCTCTTCCTTCATCAAGCATAAGGACCATATGCAACAGAACAAAGTACATATGTTTTGGTATTACTGTCGTAACACTCAAGGGGTACTGCTTGCACTGGGTGTCACACCTTTTCGTTTTGCCTCTGGAGAAGTTCTAGATTGTGTGTGTGTGTGTTTTAATTAAGGAGGTGAAAAAAAATTGGGGTTTATTCATCTGTTTGCACCCCTTCAAAACAGTAAATGTCCCTCCTTCTTTTTACAATGCCCAGCATTTAAAAACATTTAGGGTATCATTGTTAGTGTAAACAGAGCTACAACTAAAAGAATGGGTCCTTGCCCAAAAGAGCTTACAATCTATATTTTGACAAAGTGGAAGACAAAGGTGGAAGGAGGGAAGGAAGAACAGAAACTACCAAGTAGCGGGGGGGGGGGATTAGCAAGTGCAATTACGTGTGGGCAAGCTTCATTTCAGTTCCATGTACTGTACGAATAATAATAATAATAATAATACTGAAATATTATTTATTATTTATACCCCGCCCATCTGGCTGGGTTTCCCCAGCCACTCTGGGCGGCTTACAACAGAAAAATGAAATAAAATAATCTATTAAACATTAAAAGCCTCCCTAAACAGGGCTGCCTTCAGATGTCTTCTAAAAATCTGGTAGCTGTTTTTCTCTTTGACATCTGATGGGAGGGCGTTCCACAGGGCAGGGCCCTCTGCCTGAATGAAATCAGTTGGATCAGAAACTGCTTGCAAACTGCTCTAAACAATATCACTGATTCATAACAGACTGTGATAAATGCAATTAGAAATTGAAGAACTAATAGGCATGTCCTCCGCCTTAGCCTTTGTACAAATATCAAACAACCAATTCAGATATGGGGCTAGTAATAGCAGCAGCTTCAACCTCCTGTTGACTCATAAAGGAACAACTTTACATAGTTTATCACCAATCACCTGTCGGCCATATTCAGTAAAGCTCGGCGAAGATGAAATCTCACTTTTACTCATTTTACTCTCAAGAACAGAACCCATCTTAACAGACATGGGAGTTTTCTTCCCTAATGCCTAGCAATAAAAAGAAAACTTGATTAATCTCAGTTTAAGGTGAGTTAAAGCACTGTACTTTATAGGCTTCATGAGATTTTTTAAAGCTTTGCTCTACACCCTTTTATACTTTATGTTTTCAAATTCCCAAAAGCCAGTAAGAGCAGGCATCCCCAAACTGCAGCCCTCCAGATGTTTTGGCCTACAACTCCCATGATCCCTAGCTAAGAGGACCAGTGATCAGGGATGATGGGAATTGTAGTCTAAAACATCTGGAGGGCCGAAGTTTGGGGATGTCTGAGTAAGAGCAACCTCTCAGTAATACCACCTGTCTGGACAGCTAGAGGAGATGCAGAAGTGTCTTTGGCTGCTACCCTTCAGTGAGATAACACTTTCCTTGCAAATCAAATGAGACCTGTTTTATACAACTCTTGAGACACCATCAACAGAAGAATCAAGAGCTTGGAAAGGAACTTCAAATTAACATTCACATGATGTGAACATGGATCAGACACAACACACAAATGTTCATTAATTTATATTTCGGGTGAGGGTTTTATCTTTCCTCCTTCTCAGGTGCTCAGCCTCCACCTTCAGGGTGACTACTATGGGGAGAGATTGGGCTCAGAGACAGCACACTGCCGCTGTCTGAACCTATTCCCCATCCCTTCTGCAATCACTTGAGGGTGTTCAGCCTCCTTTCCCCCCCTCAGCAACCTTTGGGGAAGAGGAGAGCATTTGCTGGCTCTTGTGTAGGCTGAAGGAAGCTACCAAAGTTAACCCCCCCCCACACTCTAATCCTGGTTCCTGGTCAGGGCTAGCATCTGCATGTTGCCTCTTGCTGCCCAGTGGTATTCCAAGAAGGATACATGCACCACTCATGGCTGCAGCTTGAATAATATCTACTGCTGGTAGATTTCCTATTCTAATCTACCTTCCCATCCAGTAAGGGCAAGGTGTATATCTGCTATTGCTAAAGACCCTGCCTGGATTCCTCCCCTACCTTCCCTTCTGCTGGGACTCCCAGCATTCCAGGTGTGGCAGAGCTACTTTGCTACTACATGTATATTTAGATGAGTGGGCCCATGTTCATATGGAAGCAACTCTCTGAAATGATGGAACACCTTTTCTCTGGAGATGCTTGAAAGCCCAGGGTTTTCTGGCATCGCTAGAAGCTGCTTTAGCTTGCAATGTTACATTTCAGCAACATTTCAATGTATGCTTTATATTAAAATATTGTACCTGCTTCAAGTTCCAAGGAGGGCTGAAAACAAACGTAATGAATGAATTAGATTAGCATTTATGGGAGGGGGGAGGGGGAGAAACAGAGCGAAAGAAATACTATTTTTTAAAATCTGGACAGTGGTGTCTTTCCGTTGACTTCAGCAGAATTTGAGTCAGATCCATATCAAAATCGTTTTCACTGTCCCGCCTGCCTAAAGTTGGTGATGCTCTTTTGTGTCTTAGCTTTTCTCACCCCGTCATCTGTTTCTCTTGTTTTTCTCAGCTTCTTTTCTCTTCGCTTCTCCAGAATAGGCAAAATCTTCTCGTCAGCCAAATTGCTTCGGAACTCACAAAATTGTGGCCAGAATTTAAACAGAAGAGCAAAAATAGTCATCTGAAGCAGGAAAAAGAAGAGGGGACTTTTATTTGTTTTAACAGCATATAGCAGGAGTACACAGAAGGTGGATCAGGGTCTACTAGAAGATCTCAAGCTGATCTGAAGCAGATTGACCGGGGTTCTGACTTCCAACTGTTCAATAACAGGAAATGCAAAACAGCTTTCCACACCTAAGTTGGGCTGCTGAAATGGAGAAAGCTAAGAAGGGTCTCCTCCTGATGAACTGTGTTAAATGATGTTTCATCAAGCATTATCCCACCTTTGCAGTATGCTTTCCCATCAATTTCCTTCTCACAAAAATTTCAATTTGGGAGTGGATTTCTTGAGCAAAATCTCCAAATCATCTCTAAACCTGAATTTGCTGGTACATGATAAGAATCCCACCTCAAAATAGGAACAGCCTGGAAGTGTGAAAGGACTTGGAGTTCAGATCAGCTCCAGTTCCTAGCCTTACAATGTGCTCAGAGACACCCTGTTCCTAAATTCTAGTTGTCTCTCTTTTACCCTTGGCTCTGGTTAGTAGATCTTGGGAGTTCTAGTAAAAACCAAAATAGCTCCAACAAGCCTGGCGCCTGCTCATCCCTGGTATAAAGAGAAACCGATGGTGCTGCAGACAATTGGAATATTTGCCATAAAAACAAAGCACATCTCTTTTTCCTAATGCCCAGCACAAACCACCACCTCCCTCCATATTGTTGCCCAGTATTTTGCTTCAGACCTGCACATACTTCTCATCAGTATGTGTTTATTGCTGATGAGAAACCTACCTAAAACCACAGTTAATAAGCATTTCATTAAAAGAATGTCCTAAATAATTGCTTGCATTAATAAAAGCACAGAATGGCAGGTTTTGGTTTTTTAAAAAATGTTTTGTGTGTGTGTGTGTGTGTGAGAGAGAGAGAGAGAGAGAGAGAGAGAGAGAGAGAGAGAGAGAGAGAGAGAGAGAGAATGAGAATCATGATGGTTGTTTTTAACCCAACTATTTTCAAGAATATTCTATTTACAAAGGCAAGGGAGCTTTTTAAAAAACTAAAAAACAAACAAACAAACAACAACAACAACACATTGCTTTTTAAGAGAAAGGGATTTCATCACTGTATAAGTTCTGAAAGAACAGAGCTGACAGAAAATGTTTCAAGCGATATCTTTTTGCAATGTATGTTTTAAACTAGGTGGGGAAACCCACACAAATCTGAATGCAAAGACCAATACTGTATTCAAAGGCTGGTCTCAATTAAAGCATTAACGCATGAACCTATGTTGTGCGGATACTACCATTATATAGTTTAGCCAATAGGCGACACTGGACTTAGTTATATCGGGGTGAAGTTGGAAGTCACTGTCCATCTAGCTCCCTGACAGGTGTGCCCTTTAAGCTTCTATGACAAATGACAGTTCCCAGGATTCTTTGGGAGAAGCTATGTCATTGTTAGCATTGTAAGCAGCCATTGCGTGGACAGGCGGAGTCTCCCAAAGCCCAGGCGACCCCCTGAGCAGAATACCAACTGGTGCTTGGAGGTAAGATTCAAATTCTATTGTGTGAGCTGGAAAGTCCCTCCCCTTACCTGGCCATCCCCTGGCAACACCTCCCCAGGCAGGATTGGACGCTAGGCTGGAGTAGGCAGAGACCCCTGGCATCCTACCTGGGAAGGTGGTGCCAGCACCGAACTACCAGGGAGTCGCCTTATGGGATCAGGGGGCTGCGCGTGACCACGCAAAGGTCGCCCCCCATTTGATGTGTCAAGCAGTCATTGTTATGAAGCTTTGTGGCCTACTCCAACATGCAGATTGCCTCTAATGATGTTAATGGCATATGATCCACTAGAATATTGTTGGTTCTCACAATAAATACGTTGAGTCCCAATTCAAAGAGGGAGATGTGAGACAAAGCACTAGGGAACACATTGTGCCTGGAGCTGTGCATGAATTCTTGGCTGAGGTGACATTTGAACCCAGGTCTCTTGGACTCAAGGCTACCCACTATCCATATCGGCCTGATGAAAGTATCCACCATGACCTGGATAAATTTGTCCGTTCCAAATGGCATCTCTGGGTTTAGCTGCATTTCTCATTCATACATTGGAGCCCTTTATCTACCCCACAATCTGTTCCGACTCTTGCCCTCAGGGATGTTTTACGGATTCATATTAATATCTGTTTAAAAGGTGAGGGGTGTTGGTAGGGAAGAACTGTTGGTGGTATTTTGTGGAAGTGAAGAATTAGCTAAATGGCCTTTCAAAACAGAAGCATAAAAGGTAGTCACTGCTGGTGGTCGACAGTACTAGTTTTTACAGATGACCCTATTTGGTCAGTACAGCAGAACAAGCATACTTTTTTAAATAAATAAAAAAAGCGGGGAGGAGGGGGAAAGAGCCTACAACCACATCCAATAACATCACTCATCTAAAGAAAAAGGGCAGTGCATCTGATCAAGTTAAGCTGCCCTTGTGCATTGCTGACATTTGCAAAATCCCTGACTCAGATCCAAAAATCCTTAGGTGTCTGCACTCACACAGTGGGATACACTGATTTTTCATACAGTGGTACCTCTACTTACAAATGACTCGACTTACGAATGTTTCTACTTACGAATGGAGCTCTGTCCGCCATCTTGGATGTGTTTTAGATAGGATTTTTTCTAATTACGAATTTTTAGATAGGGTTGCTTCTACTTACGAATTTTTTCTCCCAATGCATTCCTATGGGATTCGACTTACAATTTTTTTTTACTTACGAATGTGCGTTTGGAACGCATTAAATTTGTAAGTAGAGGTACCACTGTATTGGCAGCAGCTTTTATGAACTACATTGGTGGTAGAGGGAGAGAGAGAGAGAGAGAGAGAGAGAGAGAGAGAGAGAGAGAGAGAGAGAGAGAGAGTCCCCTAACTTTCTGGAGTAGTTTTATAAGGATCACAAGAAGCTGCAATGGGAAGGAGGCTTCAGCAGTGCCAGAGCATGGGCAGAGTTTTCTGTGCATGGCTAGAAGGTCAGTCTATGAGTGACTACTTCAATCTGAATCTTTCATATTTGTTACTTAATGCACTAAATTCCGATCTTGCCCATGAGTAAAGGTATGCCTATGGCTCCTTAAATCCAGTTTCATACACTAAAAATCTTGTGCCAATAAATAACTGTGGTGGATGCAAAGCTGTTTCTAGTTTTTTTTAAAAAAAGCTTTGCATCCACCACAGTTATTTACTGGCACAAATCTCAACCCAGAAAACCAGAACCTACCCCTAAGTCTCATTCTCAACACCTCCCAGCTAAACCCAGGGTTTTCATCATTCTGATTATACCTGTGCCTCTCTAAACACATAAGGGCCTAGCTCTTTCCTGTGCTCAATGATCTTCTGGGCCTGCTCCTCAGGTATGTCAATCTGAAGAGCTGGTGGGATGGCAGAATCTATGAAGCAGTTGATGATGGTCGTGATCTTATTCTGGATGATAGCACTGTCACAGTGGGAATGGCACAAGTCCTGAAACGGAAAAGTACAGTAGGCAGGGTAAAGACTCTCTGTAATATAAATATTTTATTTCAGGTAAAGACTCTCAGAGCAACAAACAAAAAAGAAAAATAACACAATGCAATAAATACATTAAGAGAACGTAAAGCAGCAGCAGCAACAACAAGAAGAGAAACAGATTAAAGCAATATAGAAGCAGATTTCTTTAAAAGCTGGGGCAAATAAGGCTTTACTTGGTGTTCAAAATACATTAGACTCCGTGCCAGATAAGCTGCCTTGGGAAGAGTGTTCCATCATTGGCATCTCGTCTATTCAGTTCCATTGCATGTACAGAGCATTTCCCAACATTGAGAGAGATGTGGCAATCTTATACTGTATACTAAAGCACATGGCTTCCCCCAACGAACTGTAGTTTACCCACCACAGAGCTAGAATTCCCAGCACCCTTTGCACACTACTTTTTAGGGGAAGCCATGCACGTTAAATGTAATCGTGTAGTTGTATTAAACACTAACCACACCCAAGAGTGAGGTCTATAGCAGGTGGATAAGCTCAGCTGGCTAGAGTGTGGTACTGACAACGCCAAGGTTTCAGGTTCGATTCCCGTAAGGGACAGCTGCATTTTCCTACATTTACGGGGGGTTGGACTAGATGACCCTCAGGGTCACGCCCAACTCTGTGATTCTATGAGATTTCTTTGAGATATCTATGAGATAAGCAGGCTTGGTGGTGCCCCAAGGGTTGAGGAAATGCATGCGCGCACACACAAACAATTATGTATATAAACAAATACAAAGCAGGGAAAACTCAAAATAGTCCAACAATGACTGACTCTTTTCTGGTTTTGAGCATGCTCAAAATGATGAGCGTCTGTTGGGGGGTGAAACAGGGGTTGGGGCATAGAATGGAGTATCATGGAAAGAGGCTGCGAGGTTGGCTGGAATTCTGAACAGAAGCACTCCACACACTGCAATATTCTGTTGCAGGTCCCGCTTGCCTACTTGAATGCCCAGACAAGCCTTCTGCATATACCGGTACATGTCTGGCTACCAGAAAAATGGATTCTGAAAACAGAGCAATTTTTCAAGTCTTATAGTTGCACGATGAGCCTACAAATGGATTTCAAACGTGCCTCATCTCTATGGCTGTGTACTAAGTATACCTTTACAGCACACCGGAAGCACATTCTCATTTCCCTCAAATCATTCCAGGCTCTATAGTTTATCCCTCACCGATGCACAATTCCAAAGCTGCCCTTAACAAACCATTATGTGGGCACAGACTTATGTTGAATACTTGTGGTCATCCAGACAAGGGCTCCTTGTTCCCTACAACTGGAGGGATGTGTCTCATTAAGAACCACGCGCCTGTCATCACAGAAGAATTCAACATCTTTGACACAGTCCCTTGAATCTTATACGAACAATGTGAGGCATTTTTTTTGCGTACAAAATGTGAAAACGAGCTACAGGCCCTCTGGTCTTCCGGCCACATACTTACTCCCTCAACTCTGCTGGAGGAATGATCTTTGGGGAAGAAAAGGAGGAAGTCTTCGCGATGGGTTGCATCGATAGTCTCAGCAGAAATAAAGCAATGGCCCATCAGCAACCCATATGTTGAATTGGGCCTCCTGAAACCCAGCCAGTCTACCAGCTCAACGGACTGTGTGTCACCAACCTACTGTTGGTGTCCTTGCCTCCCACACAACCAGTCCCAATGAGCACTGGTCACCACTAGACCCTTGTACCTTGTCGAATTCTTCCATCTGTTTGGCTAAAGTAAAGATGAATATTCAATATATAAAATGTATAGCAGATAAGCAGATTTACCATATGCTTTATCTCAGTTAAAAAGGTAAAGGGACCCCTGACCATTAGGTCCAGTCGTGACCGACTCTGGGGTTGCGCGCTCATCTCGCATTATTGGCCGAGGGAGCCGGCGTATAGCTTCCAGGTCATGTGGCCAGCATGACAAAGCCGCTTCTGGTAAACCAGAGCAGCACATGGAAACGCCGTTTACCTTCCCGCTGTAGCGGTTCCTATTTATCTACTTGCATTTTGACGTGCTTTCGAACTGCTAGGTTGGCAGGAGCTGGGACCAAGCAACGGGAGCTTAACCTGTCACAGGGATTCGAACCGCCGACCTTCTGATCAGCAAGCCCTAGGCTCAGTGGTTTAGCCCACAGCACCACCTGGGTTGTTATTATTATTATTATTATTATTATTATTATTATTATTATTATTATTACATCTGTTAGTACCTTTTTTAAAAAAAACTCAAGGCAACTCACAAAACAATAAAATGAGTGACAAGTTTAAAAACAACAACAACCCAGCCCTATAAAAACAACACAAAACATTAGCTAAAGCCACACTAGCCTATCCCATATTGAATCTGGCAAGCTCAGAGTGATGAAGTGTGTTATGATATCCAGCTCCAAATCAGAGGACCCTTAACTGTCATCCACCTAGTGTGGGGAGCCTCTTACTCCAAAAAGCCTAAAGGAATCAAGTGGTCAGGCCCAGCTTTCTCCTATCCCAAAGAAATACCATTGCAGACATAAATGCCACAGTTTATGAGAAACTGAGTTGTTTCCATTCCTTGATAGCCCTGTACCTTATATTTCTGCACCTCCTGCCAGAAGATCACTCCATTCTCCAGTAAATCTCCTTTCAGAGACACATAGCGTTGAAACTGATAGGCTGTGATTGGATTCAACAGGGCTTTGCGGAAAGTAATTATTTCCCGAGATGAAGAAACCCACTTACTGTCCAAATGCTGTCAAAAGGAAAGGGGGGGAGGGCAAGGAGAAAGCACAGTGAGTAAATTTTGTTTTGAAAAGCAATACTACAAGCATTAGTTAGGGTAAACTGCCTGATGCTTATCTTTGCACTGACCCCCAACTTTCAGTAGTTTATTACAGGGACACAATAAGAACTTGGCAACCATTTTCTCCCTCCTATTCTTTTGTTTGATTTGGGCAACATTTCTTTGGAAGGGACGAAAGGGAAAAGGAAATGACTAACAGTGATTTAGAACATATGACTCCATAGTGTAAGTATGGAAAGAGCCATCATTGTTGATTATGGCAAGAAACTTTTTTTTTCTTTTGCAGGCAGAGTGGAAGGGGTTATGAAGAGAAGGGGAAGAAGATCAGTTTGAGATCTTGTGGAAACAAACAAGAGCTGGGAAGAAGCGGGCAAACCACACAGCCTACACATCTAAAAACTCCCCTTGACAGCAACCTCACTAATAAAAGCCACTTTGAAATCCACTGCCACAAGCACAACGGAAGCTGAAGATTTGTTGTTTCTGGAACTCAGTTTCACCAACAGTAAAACACGATTTAATGTCATCAAGACATTTGGAGGATCTTACACTGAGAAAATAGGAACGCATAAAACAGGTGCAAACAAGGAGAAAGCTCAGAAATAAAACTTGAAAGAAATGGAGAGAATCTATGGGGATTAAATAAATGACAAAAATGACTGCATTAACAAAAAGCTTCCCTTCCCCTGTTCCAGCAAATCACCTTTAAGTCACTCATCACCAGCAGCAGTAGTCTGCAGTACAAATCTTACAGCAAGGTGTAAACCACTTAGGGGTTTATTTACAATTAAGCGGTATATGAATTCTGATAAACAAATAAATAAACTACATTTGAAGGTGGAGCTCTCACAAATACAGTGTAAGCACTCGCAATTCCTCTTGCCCTCCTCTGTCAGCATTTATAAGACAGGAAGTTACTAATGGGAATAGAAGACTCTGTTCCCTGTTTCAAAGCTATTCTTTACCTCTCATATGAAATCTCTTGAGCAAAGATCTCTACCCACGTTTTTAAAGAAACTTCCTACCTTTCTGAAACAGCCCAGACAGCTGGGAAATGAAGTAAGCAGAGATAACGGAGGAGTTATGAGGAGGGGGCTTCACATGGTTCACTTGCCCTCGACCCTCTTTAGAATTTACACAAACACACTTTCCTTTATTTCTCAGGCTCAAGGTGTGAATCACAATGCTTATGCAGCCAAAACAGCAGCACCCATATAGAAGATAAAGGTATCAGAAGGTTTGGGAGAACACCAGATTTTGTAGAAGTATCTTTTTTTAAAAAAATCATTGGGGGTGAACCCTGTAAAGGGGAGCCTGAAAAGCAGCCGAGAGAGAAATGAGCATGGTCAGTGGTCTCAGAATGCTGCCCAACTGTTTCCCGGCGGGAGGGATGCAAAAAGAGGGGAAGGAGGACAGACAATTGGAACAATTAGCAAGAGCACTCCACACCGCAAAATGCTTTAGCAGGCACTATCGTTCCTCAGCATTATACAACACACTAGAATTCCATCATTATGCTAGAGGAGATATCTATTACACTTTCTTTGGGCACTCTTGGAGCAATGTGCAAACTTACCCATCTCACCCGTTAGCATGTGTGAGGTGTGCCTGCCTCCAGGGGTCCCATACCTCCTACGGGGGAGGGGAGCATGAATAGGTTTCCCTGTTGCAGGGGTGCCATCTTGGATAAAGCATTGTGGTGGCCCAGGAAAGCCCCACCCTGCATAATCAATCACATGACACAGTGCACACACCCCATTTGAATAGGAACGCCCATCAACTTTGTAGGGACCCGACCCCCTCAAATTTTGGGGGGGGGGGCAAAGCCCCCATGGCACCTAGGAGTTGGTTCCTATGCCCCATTGCCCATGATACTGGAAGTGGAAAATGAAGAAAAACAACTTGCATATTAGGGCACATACTGTGTGCATTTTTGGATGTAGCCCACTGACTGTAAGAAATTACTGCTCAGCTCAGCTCAGTTCCTACAATAGGAAGCAGAAAGAGCTGCTGTTTGTAGGCTGGTTCTTGCTGAGAGCACACTGGCTTTGCATTTTACCAAGGATGGGGGAGCTGTGGTCCTCCTGATGTTTCTGGAGTAAAACTCCCATCATCCCTAACCATTGACCATCTAGCTGGGGCTGACAGCTGTTGAAGTCCAATAACATCCAGAGGTCCAAGCTTTGCTTCCTTGAATTTGCCTGGTGCTTTTTGGACCCTGCAAAACTTGGCTCTTGGCCCTTGCTGCCTGCCATGACGTGCTTCCCAGTCCTGCCTTTGCCTGTATTCCCTGGTTTTCCTACACCTGACCCTGCCAAGATATACCTCTCTGTTTCTGATCTAGCAAATTGCCTTCATATCTCAGCTGGCTCCTGGCACTGGCAATATGGAGCCCAGACAAAAAAGAAAAAGGTCCCCCACCCCTTGCATAATGTATACAACATGTGTTATGCAGAGCTTGCTGCTCTCTGACAAAGAAAGGAAAAATAGAACAGAAAGGCAAAAAGCCCTCCTGAGATGACATGTTGCAGTGCTTTAAGATGTTTAACAATTGATATGATCTTTGCATTAGAATGCAGTTCTAAATGAAACAGATACTGTGAGATATGATTAATCCTGCCCACTTTGCTACATGCTTCAGATTCTTTTTTGGTGACTGCATTTAATCGCTCTCAATAATAAATTATCTTCCAGATGCTGGAGAGAACAGCTTGTCCCAATGAGTTTGGTGAATGCAAAGTACTGAAAATGTGCATTTAGGTTACCACATTAATCCCTGACCTTACAGTCATGGCAAACAATTACATTTCACGGAAGTCCAAAAAAATAATAATGGAGTGGAGTTGTCCAGAACCCAGTTGTCTTCTTGCACATGCAAGAGCTTCCTCGTGTACTGCAGCTTTGCTGGCATGAAATGGGGGTCCAGATCCAAACCCCAGTCTGCCAACTGCTGGCATCTGCCTCAGAAGGCAATGCAATGAAGCAAAGAACTATGCACGCCTTTGCAAGAGTCTGCCCTTGCTCAAGAGGGAATACTGTGGCTTGCACAGAAAGGGATATGTCTAGCTCCCCAGGAATTAAAAATGCGTGCCTATCTCCTCAGGAAGCATTTACGTGCCCAGTTATGCAATGAGCAGTTTCCTGTGTTAGGTAATGAATGCATCTGCAAGTCGCTTCCATATATACCGGTATAATTATAAATCACCTTCTAAAAAACTGTCTCAAGTCAAGCAGATCAATAAAAACAGTTAAAAACAGCTAATACATTGAAAACAAAACTGAAAACATGCAAAGTAAACATTCGTGATAAAGACTCATTCATCCAGCTGGGGAAACCTGTTGGAACAAAAATGTATTT
This sequence comes from Zootoca vivipara, assembly GCF_965207765.1. Taxonomy (NCBI): domain Eukaryota; kingdom Metazoa; phylum Chordata; class Lepidosauria; order Squamata; family Lacertidae; genus Zootoca; species Zootoca vivipara. The sequence goes on from NC_142591.1 coordinate 65,835,138, forward strand.
GTTCCTGGAAAGTGCAAGTAGCAGGCACCTGTCGTATAATAATAATAATAATAATAATAATAATAATAATAATAATAATAATAATATTTTATTTATACCCCGCCCTCCCCAGTCAAAACTGGGCTCATGGCGGCTCACACCAATAAAATTACAATAAAACATAAAAAGCAATTGATTAAAATACAGATTTAAATACAGTATTAAAATTTAAAATGCAGCCTGATTTTAAGTAGTCCATAAATCCAAGCCATGAGGGAGGAAAACACAGGGGTCAGACTAAGTCCAACCCAACCCAGGGATGCTATTCCACAGAACAGGGGCAGCTACACTAAAAAGCCCTGCTATAGTTACTGTAGAGTGAGCTTCTGGTATCTTTAGAGAAACTTTCAGGGAAAACTCTCCCACCAACTGCACCATTCTAAAAAAAATGCATACACTACAAATATACTTGTAGTGAACTCAGTTGTCTGGCTGCTGCTCCCTCTGTGGCCAAAATACCATCCATGCAGAAGAGGGAGGTTATCGCCAGGCTCAGAGGAACCCTAGGGCTTGCAGAGTACAAAAAAGAACTTGGTCGTGGGGGGAAGGACTCCTAAGGGTAGGGCACCTGAAAACAGCCTAGTGTGCATGCTCAGTAGCCACAGAATGCTGGCCGACTGCTAGAGGAGCCAGAAATAAGCAAATAGAAAACTGCAAGAGTGGGTGTGCTGGCATAGAGTTTCCTGGAAGAGAGCATGACTACCTGGCTAGAAACCTGAATAGGAGCAATCTGCTATCCTGCTGCAGATTTATTTATATTGACTTATTTATTTGTATATCCATGTTTGCAGCTCGTGGCAAAACATGCATATGGTACCCAAGTAGTCTCCCATCCAGGCATAATCAGGCCAAGACTTCCTTAGCTCCAGCAGCAGTTATTGTAGCTTATGCTTTCAGATCACGTCCCCTGGGCTCACTTAAGCTGGCACGCTACATCCTTCTTAAGTTAGCATTTCAGATGCAGGAGCGATGTAAGAGAGTACTGCTGCTATGCCATGAGAATGACTGACTGGCATCCAAACCGTGACCTCCTGTCCACATTTTGTGGAGCTCCATTACCAAACTGTACTGCATTATCAAACACAATGCTCACGTGGCAGGGGTTGGCAAACCAGGCAGTGAAGGGCAAACAAGGAACTTCGGCAAAGAGCTTTGCAGCCATTCAGGAACCAGCCTTGGAGCTGCATGCTGACCAGACAGGAGCCACCTTCAAGGTATGCTAATGTGTGAAGCAGAGCGTCTACATGGTGACTGCACAAGCAGAGGTAGGTGGCAATTCTGGTTCAGCTGATAGATGGGAGGGGCAAGGAAGTGATCTTGCCTATTTGATTTCTTTGCCTCCTGTGGGTTCTAAGCAATACACTGCAGCTCAGGTTGTTTTGAGATATCAGTGCCTGTAGATATCAGCAGCGTGGGAAAACAGGGTTTCGGCATAAGGAAAACGTTTAAAGACAAGATGACTAATTTAGAATGCAACAATTACTTTGAAGAATGACACCACTATGGCTTCCCCATGATCTGAAGGCCATAAGAGTTTAAGATGGAATACCCACAGACAGATAAATTAGACAATGCTGGATTCTGGGAATTATTCATCACTCAGCACGGTGCTGAAAGTAATAATTCCTCCTCACCTCCCTTTTTCCTTCTCACAGCCCCTCCCCTTTCCATGTTGCCTGCACTGCCTTTTGTTCCAGATACTCTCCCGAATGTTTTCTGGATGCACATTGGTAAACATAAGCATGTATCCAGGTTAGGGATAGAGGAGAAATTCAGTTTGGTTAGGATTTTAATGTGAACCTAACCAACTCCCACTCCCCTTCCCCCCCCAAAAAAAATCAACACTATTCTCACTATCCTTCAAAATGCTTACTCCTCCAAATTTTGTGAGGTCGTTCTCCAACCAAATTATGCGAACAAAAACACAGATATTAGGGGGAAGTGTCTGTGCAAGTGCATATATTAGTGAAAATAACATGAAATGCATTTTGTTGGGCAGAATTGTTTTCAATGATGTCTATATTAGAAGAAAATGTCACTAAAATTTGCTCTAACAATAACTTTCTTTAAAAATTGCAAACTGATGTGCAAATGTGGACATGGAAGTGTTAATCTAGTGACATCTGGAGGGCTGCATGTGCCCAGCACCAAGTCTTTGTGTCCAAATGTGCAAGGGTTTACACTGAAAGCACTGAGCATTCTTACTAAGAAGTAAATCCCACAGAGTTCAATGGGTTTTACTCACTAGAAAGTGTCCTTAGTACTGCAGCCTTAGAGGTATGTAAACCCAGAATACAATCAAGGACAAGAGGTAACAAACATAGCTTGCCTTCCACGCTTCTGCTCTCTTCTCAAGTCTTTGAATTAAGATATCTTCTGCTGCATCTTGGAAGTGTGGCTGCAAGGAGGGGGTAGGATGCAACACAGTAGTTATTGTTGATGATGTGCAACCTCATACTTTATTCAAGTGCTTGTTATAACAATGTAGACTGGTGGACAATGAATTCCGGGGGCAAGGAGAGGGTTGGTAAAAATTAAGAATGATTGTTCTGTCCCTAGGAAAGCAGGTGACAAGTTTCCATTGAAGTTAGGGAAATGTTACATTGCGTTTGCAGATTGCTTATGTTTGTCATCTGAAAAAGAACCTTTTCCAATCTGAGGACAGGTAGCTAACCTCATGGGAATTGTGGGCAGAGCTAAAAAGGTGTGTGTAGCCAAAGCCTACAGGGCCAGCTCACAATCTCTCTCACAAATGCATATGAACACACTTTGCAGATATACAACACACATACACACTCTCCCATATAAGCCGTCTTGTAATGGCAGGAGGTTGTGTGGGAGTCATCCTTAAAATATGACAGGTATGTGGGAAAACCACAAGAATTTGTTTCCTGAAATAATCTGAATCTGGTTGCTTTCAGAGAGAGAATACTGAACTGAACGGACCACTGCTGAAAAAGTACAGCTGCCCATATATCTGCAGATGCTCTTGCCAAAAGTGATTATCTTTCCTGGTCAAAAAACCCCCAAATATATAGAAGAAATCCTGGAAAACAAAAACAAAACCAGGTTTCACTCGTTCCTTGCTCTGGCAAGTGTGTGAACAGCCAGCAGCACTACCATAAAAATCAGTGAAGTGAAGACTATGCAAACTCAGTAGTTTTTTCCTCTCTGATGTGGCACCAGGCTCCGAAGCTCATCCCACCCAGTAGACTCGTTGTGCAATGTAGCAAATAATAATTCTTTCATAGTCTGTCAAAGGCCTGGCTGATAGCCAGTCACTGACATTGCCTTCCTTAACAATTGTGCAGAAGAAGAAGGGATCAGAACCATTCTTAAAAGAATAGATAGCCCCAGATGGGAGGATGAGGAGGGAGCAGTGTGAGAAACAGACGGGGTGGGGTGTTGGGAAGCCAGCTCATTTTCTTCGGGCTCAGGTTCCTCTGTGCTACTCAGCAACTTCCAGCTTCCAATGTGTGGCTGGATTGCATTTGTGTGCTCTAGAGAGGGAGGGACCGTGCATGGAGGGTGGAATTCTACAGCAAAAATCAAGCTCTCTGCACACGCAGAGCACTCCCCCAATACTCACTTCAAAAGTTGCCAGATGTGGAGCCAGATTCAACATGTCTTTGGTTGCTAATGGGAATACCTGCTAGATGGGGGTGCATTAGAAGCAAAACTGCATGCAAAGCTATGAGCCTTATTTGGCTTTCTTCACATATTCTCCTGTTTGCAACTGGCCATTCTGCTGTGCGTCTGCCTCACCCACAAGTGAACGACAGGCCACCACAAAGAAATAATGAGGCAACGCAGGCGGGTCAAGCCTTACCTTGACCCTTGTCTGTGGTCCTGATTCTTCGCTTGCATAAAACAGTGGCATCCACTGCTTCTCAAGTCTCCTCTGTACGTACTTTTGAACCTCCAGCAAGATCACAGGAACAACTTGTTCGTGAAGTAAATACCCCCAGCCTCCATTCGACTTCATTATCTAAGGGAAAAGGCGAATATATCAGCAAAATATATTGCCCTTTACCTTCAAAGCACATTCCCCCTCTCAGAGCAGTGATGTATTTATTGTGTCTGCCACCTCTGGGCAGAAAGATTTGCTGCCCTTGAGAAGAGAGAGCTGCACACAAAACTGTCTCTGATGTTGAGGTGGCAGACTCCCCAAGAGCCACTTCAGAGAAGCCACACAGCTGGTATCTATCAAAGGGGGCTGTGGTGAGGAGGCTCTTCTGACCTTCTTCTTTTGCCTCACTCTGAGGAAAGGGCCTCAATTGAGGGGCGCTACCCTTCAAGTGTCATTGCCAGTGCAACACCCTTGGCATGGCCTCCAGCTGCAGTGGCCCAGAAAACACCATCTCACTAGCAGGGCCAGCTTCTCTGAGGAGAGATGGCAGGGCTCTGATGGTGCTGCAGAGCAAGGAGTTGGAATAGGTGCCCGCATCCTGGTGCCTCTTCTCTCTCCCCAGCTGCGATGCGACGCCTCCTCAAATTCGCAAGTGCACCAGTTTGCCCACCTCAAGGGTGCTGTAATTTGTGTCTCTGTGAGGGCTAAACTACAATGCCCAGAATGCTTTGAGGGAGAGAATGTGCTTTAAAGGTACAGTATAGTGTGTACACAGCCATAGTCCAAAAACAACTAGAAAAGCATGAATAATTTCTATGAAAAACGAAGCCTGGCTACCATGCAAAGTAATAATAATAATAATAAAATTTTATTTATACCCCGCCCTCCCCAGTCAAAAACCGGGCTCAGGGCGGCTGACACCAACAGAATTACAATAAAACATAAAAACAATTAATTAAAATACAGATTAAAATACAATGTTAAAATTTAAAGTGCAGCCTCATTTCAAGTAGTCCATAAATCCAAGCCATGAGGGAGGAAAACACAGGGGTCAAGCTGAGTCTAACCCAAAGGCCAGGCGGAACAGCTCTGTCTTGCAGGCCCTGCGGAAAGATGACAAATCCCGCAGGGCCCTGGTCTCCTGGGAAAGAGCGTTCCACCAAGTTGGGGCCAGTACTGAAAAGGCCCTGGCTCTAGTAGAGGCCAATCTAGCCATCTTATGGCTCAGGATCTCCAGAATATTGTTGTTTGTGGACCTTAAGGTCCTCCGCGGGGCATACCAGGAGAGGTGGTCCCGTACAATCTAGAAATTCTCTTTCCTATCAAATAATTGTTTGTGCAGACAAAGCTAAACTCAGTAACGCCAGGATGGTGGTGCAGTGGAACAGGGTCACCAATATGACACCCGTGTGTGTCTGTGTGCTCACTAGTTCTCCCATGGCAGCTGTGAAATTATCTTAGGAAATATCTCCTCAAAAATCCAAAATGCACAAGAGACTTTATGCTCGCCCTGCTCATTCCCTGATTTTCAGCCTATTGCTGCTCTGTGTCAGCTTCATTTCTGTTCAGTCTGGATCATTCTGTACTGGCTTTTTAAAAATAAAAAAACACCCAAGAGCTGCATATAAATTGTGTGCACCTTTCGTATGCAGCCAGATGGGTGGAGTATAATTATATTATTATTATTATTATTATTATTATTATTATTATTATTATTATTATTCCCCTAATTTTATTTATTTAGTTCCATTTTTAAACCACCCTTCACTGGTGAAGATCCCAGGGTGATTTCGAAAACACAGCAAAGTCATTCAATTAAAAACAACAGAAAACCTTAATCTTTACCTAGAAACAAACAGACACAACAGCAGAAGGCAATATCAGTGTATCTGCCCTAAAACACATTCCTCTCTTAAAAGCTTGAAAGTAGAGATTTATATGCTTTTTGATGCATTCGTTCCCTCAAATATATGTTTTTAGAAATATTTTCCATGCAAAGCAAGGGATTTCAGTGCGGTTGGTTTGTTGTTGTTGTTTTTTTAACAGTGATTAGATTGCAAAATTTGGATGCACACATAACTGGATTAATTGCTGTGTCCCAATCCACATATAAATCCAGGTGAATTACATTGGTGAATTATGCTGGGTTTGAAATGCAGACGGAACAAATTTTCACCACTAGTGGAAGAATACTTTTGTATATATCTTGTCACCTTCAATGATTTTATACCAGGGATTTTATATATAACAGAAGCCACACAGAATAAGTCCTCAGTTCTTCTTGGTTCATACTTTATGGGTTTGAACTTCTCTCTCTTTTTTTTATGTTGATTGTAGGTCTTGGCTCATTAGGCAGTGGGAAAATTCTTGGCTGTTTTCACATAATATCTTGGCTAGTTTTTCTTCAATTCCCTTCGTCTCAAGGCTAAACTTAGCGTTCCCTGACTCCAAGGCACACCATAAAGTCTAATCTCTTTCTACACTGTGGTAAAGCCATTGAGGGATTATTTCAACATATCGATTTCTTACCAATGCAGAAATCTTTCTGCATTTCTTACCCCTCTCCCCGCTGCCACCACCGAAATGCGTGCACACACAGTGGCAGCTGATGGTACGAACCACGCTATAAATTAAACCTGAGAAAGAAGCACATCCTTGGGAATGTAAAATGCCAGCAGTCCACCAGATGGAGGTCAGTTTTATGTCATGGAGTTCCAGGAGTTTCCAGTCATGGGGACACAGCCAAACTCTCCACACACACCAAGCATGGAATGTTACTTTAGCTGCAGTATAACGGGTCACTGCAGCACAGTTTGAATGCTGTAATAGTACGGATAGGGGAGAATCGCTTCACTTTTAAAGCTGAACCTACCTACAGTGGTGCCTTGCTACATGGGCGTAGGCAGGGGGGCAGTTGCCCCCCCCCAGAAGCAGGGCCGCTGGCCAGCCTGCCCCACTGTCCGGTGCCGTCTCCCTTCTCCCTGGCTGGGCGTGGGGCAGGTGGAGGGAAAGCCAGCCAAACGCTTTGTGCGGCTCTGGGGCTTTCCCTCCACCTGCCCCACAGCCAGCCGGTTAGAAGGGATGTCTCCCTGGCTGGCTGTGGGGCGGGTGGAGGGAAAGCCAGCCAAACGTTTGCGTTTGGCTGGCTTTCCCTCCACCCGCCTCGGCAATCGCAGAGGGGGAGGAGGGGATCGGAACAGCCTGATTTCGGGCTGATCCTGGCGCCCCCTCGCCCCTGCCGATCGCGGAGGGGGTCGGAGGCAACCTCTGCTCGAAAAATCCTTTTGTTAAGCGAAAATTTTGTTGAGCAAGGCACCACTGTACATTCACACACTCCAAAACAATACACGAACCAAAGCACAGCAACCCTTTGAAATGCACACTTCTCCAAATTTTGCAGCAAGCTGGGCAAGGGGAAGGTGGCACAGGCCATTAGTGACTGTGCCGTGTGCCAGCTCCTCCTCCAACCTGGGGAATTGCTGTTGTCCTATCAGCTAGCCCTCGGGACCTGTGGCTGCTGCTGCTGATGATGATGATGAATGCCAGGTCGGCTCTGAGTAAGACTTCCTTCATCCATGATATGATTGTGGGTGAGAGGGCTGATCTGGTCTGCATCACCGAGACCTGAATGGGTGAACAAGGTGGAGTTGGTCTTACCCAACTGTGCCCACCTGGGTACTTGGAGCAGCATCAGGGCAGACTTGTGAGACAGGGAGGAGAAGTGGATGTGGTCTATAGAAATTCTCTCTCTCTCTCCAGGCTCTGTCTGGTTTATGGGGGGGAGGGGATCTTGTGCACGTGTTCCTGGCGTTGAGCAATCGGAACAGATTAGTGATTCTGCTGGTTTCCCACCTGCCTCGCTGCCCAGCAGTCTCGCTGCCTGAGCTGACAGAGCTGGTCTTAGAGACAGTGTTAAGGACTCTGAGATTGCTGGTTTCTGGTGACTTCAACATCCAAAGCGGAGAGACTGGTTGTGGAGGTGGTTCAGCACTTCATGGCTGCCATGACAACCATGGGGCTGCCTCACTCTGTTTTCTCAGCTGGATAGGAAGAGAGTGATCTGAAAGTGGGGGACATTGACCTCAGTCCTTTGTCATGGTCAGATCACTTCCTGTTGAAATTGAGGCTTTCAGGTCCTCTCTGCAGAGGCAGGGCACCTATTACGACGGTCTGCCCTAGGAGGCTGGTGGATCCAGTGGGCTTCTAGATGGTTCTGGGGTATTTTCTGGCTGATTTGACTGACGGTCCTGTCGAAGCCCTGGCCAAACTCTGGAACATGCAAATGGCTCAGGCTATTGACACCATCATCCAGAGCTTGGGAGTACATTTTCAGCAATATGCCGATGACACACAGCTCTACTTCTCTTTTACATCCGCAGGAAAAGCAGTGGAGATGCTGGACCAATGTCTTGCCTTGGTAAGACTGGAGGAGAGCCAGTAAACTGAAGCTCAGTCCAGATAAGACTAAGGCACTGTTAGTGGGCAGTTCCCTGGATGGATGAGAGGTAGCCTGCTCTAGAGAAAGTAAATGTTAATGCAGGGGTCCCCAAACTAAGGCCCGGGGGCCAGATGCGGCCCAATCACCTTCTAAATCCGGCCCGCGGATGGTCTGGGAATCAGCATGTTTTTAAATGAGTAGAATGTGTCCTTTTATTTAAAATGCATCTCTAGGTTATTTGTGGGGCCTGCCTGGTGTTATTACATGAGTAGAATGTGTCCTTTTATTTAAAGTGCATCTCGGGGTTATTTGTGGGGCATAGGAATTCGTTCATTATTATTTTTTTCAAAATATAGTCCGCCCCCCCCCACAAGGTCTGAGGGACAGTGGACCGGCCCCCTACTGAAAAAGTTTGCTGACCCCTGTGTTAATGCAATGCGAGAACTGGTCTGTCCAACACAGTCAAATCTTAAGCTCTTAATACCAACTGATTACCTGCTCTTGCTCCATTTTTGTAGCTGGACTGCCAGGCCCAAAGAAGTATTTCCTATTCAAATATTTATTCTTAATGTCCTTAGATTTTGCTTCTCTCAGTTCTTTATTTCTGTGAAGCATCCTACGGAACTGTTCAATGTCTAGCCAGCACGTGAGGTCAATGCTGCAAATAAGGTAAAAGAGTACTTATTTTCATCTCATTACAATTTCCATTGACCAGTTGACCAATTAGGTCCTCAACAATCAAATATCCATTATCATGTGAAGGCTACAATCTTCAACAGAAAAACCAAGGGGAATTGCTTCTGAGTAAATACACATAGGATTTACACCAGGAAGTCACTTTGTACCACAAGTAGTTTACCAACCAAATTTATTTTCCCACACCTTCACAGCAGTCATGAAGAAAGTCTGGAAATAGCGTGGTGAGAGCAACAAAGAACCTTCTAGCACCTTGATATTTAGCAACTCAGACACTATCTTCACTATGCATTTAAAGCTATGTAATACCAGAGTGAACAGTTGTGGCTTCCCCCAAAGAATTCTGGGAAGTTTGTTAAAAGAGCTGGGGTTTTTTTAGGAGACCTCTGTTCCCCTCACAGTCATACAATCCCCAGACGTCCCTGGGGAAGAGGTACTGACTGTTAAATACTCTGAGAATTGTTTTATCTGATAGTTAGATGTCATTTGTATATGTATATTGTTTTGTTGCATATTTTAGAATCTCTAACTCTTTGACTCCATCTGTACCTTACATTTAAAGCTCCCTTATACAGTGGTACCTCTAGTTGCCGATCCATTTCGGGGTGCCGTTTGCACCACGAAAAGTCCACAACTAGAGTGCCTCTTCTGTGCATGTGCATGGCGCAATCGAGCGCTTGTGTGCATGTGTGCAGATCGCTTTTGCGCATGCACGTGTGGCAAACCCGGAAGTAAACACTTCCGGGTTTGCCGTGTTCGTAAGCTGAAAGTCCATAACAAGAGCGGAACACATCTAGAGGTACCACTGTACCATTTTGACAGTCATGGATTCCCACAAAGAATGCAGAGAACCACAGCTTGTTAAGGGCCCCTCACAGAATCCCCATAGTTCCCTGGGAAGACTGATTGAGCATCCTTAACCCCTTAACCAACCATGGAATCCCAGGGTTTTTTTGGAGGAAGCCATGACTGTTAAATTCAGACAGTAGTACTTTAAATGTATGGCTATAATCCCAGAATCTCCTGCGAAAAGCCAGCCAGGGGAAGGGATTCTGGATGGAAAGCTTCAGCTGAGTAAGACAGCAAAATGTCTTGGACCAGCCTTGCACAGCTTTTATATTTCCTTTCAGTTATATTTTCCTTTCTAGTGAGAAATTACATCTGCGGACATGGGCGTACCCAGGATCAAAACTAGGGGGGGGCAAGGGGAGGGGCCAAGGCACGGAAGGGGAGGGGCCACAAAGTGGGCGGGAACAGCGAACTCGCGCTCCGCCGGGCTGTGCCCCTCCCTAGCAGCAGGGCTGGTGGGCGGAGGCGGAGCCCAGCCCAGCGGAGCGCGAGTTCAGCGTTCCTGCCCGCCGCGCCGCGCTCTCTGGTTCCCCGCCGCGCTTGGCCTTGCCAGAGGGCGCGACGGGGAGCTGGAGGGAGGGCGCAGCGCGGCGGGCGGGAACGGCGAACTCGCGCTCCGCCGGGCTGTGCCCCTCCCTAGCAGCAGGGCTGGTGGGCGGAGGCGGAGCCCAGCCCAGCGTAGCGCGAGTTCGGCGTTCCCGCCCACCGCGCCGCGCTCCCTGGTTCCCCGCCGCGCTTGGCCTTGCCTGAGGGCGCGCCGGGGAGCTGGAGGGAGGGTGCGGCGCGGTGCGGCAGGAATGGCGAACTCGCGCTCCGCCGGGCTGTGCTCCGCCTCTGCCCACCAGCCCTGCTTCTAGAGTAGGGCAGCTGCCCTAACTTGCCGCATGGTGGGTACGCCCTTGTCTGCGGATATAAACGCCATGTGCCTCCCCCACTGACATGAATGAGAAAGACATGATGAGCAGGCCGGAGTAGAGTGGAAGGTGCCCCACGTGTACCTGGGAGCATACATAAGGCTCTGGATTGGAACACATGTGTGTCTGTGATACACCAGCACCACCACATACCCACAAAACCCTTTCCTGAGATGGAATTCCGAGAAACAACTGAGAGGCTCATTCCTTCTGGGTGTATGAAAGAAATGACTTTTTTCATTACAAAAAATCTAGCTCAGCCTTCCCTAACCCAGATGCTTTAGACCAGACATCCCCAAACTTCGGCCCTCCATATGTTTTGGACTACAGTTCCCATCATCCCTGACCACTGGTCCTGTTAGCTAGGGATCATGGGAGTTGTAGGCCAAAACATCTGGAGGGCCGCAGTTTGGGGATGCCTGCTTTAGACCAGTGGTCCTCAACCTTGGGCCTCCAGATGTTTTGAGACTACAATTCCCATCATCCCTGACCACTGGTCCTGCTAGCTAGGGATCATGGGAGTTGTAGGCCAAAAACATCTGGAGGCCCAAGGTTGAGGACCACTGCTTTAGACTACACCACCTATGTGCCCCAGCCATATCTGGAGGGCACTACATTGGAGAAGCCTGATCTAGTCACTGCAGCAATAATTTTATCATCAAGATAAGATACCAAATATCACAGGCTCCGGTCAAGAAGGCACACTTGCATTGCAAGGACATACTAGCACAGAAAAAAATACCTTGCAGACTGCTGTTCAAGGAAGGTCCGGAAAGCTTCCAGCTCCAATTTCTTCTTTAACAGGTCCTGAATGCTGTATGACGTAACTTCTTCAGGAAGTGCTTGACTTGGGGGTTCTGTGACTACGGTAGGTTCAGGGTGCAATGGGATCTCCTCTTCTTTGACAGCTGAAACCTAATGAAAGAATTGTACCAAGCACTCTAGATAATCTAATTAACGACCCATTTTCATAAGCCTTATAGATTTTCCTCTGCCTTCCTCCTTTCTACAGATTGCTGTTGTTTTCTGCTTCTCCATGGAATTGCATTTCAGGACCAAACATGAAGGGGCAATTACATGTATCAAAATACGGGACAGGGTGCACTCCACCAAGGATGACTGCCAAGCGACCGACAGTTATTACAAAATGGCTTCTATGGGAGCCAAGCACTGATGAAGAGGAGAGGGAGATGTTTCCTTATCTCTGAGATGAGACTTATGATATGACTGTAGAAAGCCTTTAGATCACATTTTCTGGCCCAACCCTCTGGGGCTTGGCCAATCCTCTGGGGCTGCATGCCAGCAATGGATGTGGCTGAAAGTACATGCTGAGGTAGAAAAATAAAAGTTGGTAGGACCAGTTTAATTGCTCCCCTCAGAATACTACTGATTAAAGTGGGGACCCTGATGTAAGGAAGGAGAAGACATTGCTAGCTAACTAAGGCCACATTCACTCAGTATATTTTGAGCACTAAGATGCCACTTTAAACAGTCATGGCTTCCCCCAAATAATTCTGGTAAATGTAGCTTGTTAAGGGTGCCGAAAGATGTTGGGAGACCCCTATTCCCCCTCAAAGAGCTGCAATTCCCAGAGTTCCCTGGGAAGAGGGGTTGTTAAACCACTCTGCGAATTATAGCTCTTGAAGAGGTATCATGGCAATCAAGTATAGCCTATTGATTAAAATATTCAGAGGAGATGTGGCTCTGTCTTTTAAGGCAGCCTTTCCCAACCTGGTGTCCTCCAGATGGACTACAACTCCCATCAGTCCCATCCAGTATGGTCAGAGATGATGGAAGCTGTAGTCCAAAACATCTGGAGGGCAAAGGTTTTAAGGAACCCTGTTTTGAGGCAATACCCCATGGATTAATCCTCACCACCTAGACAATTCCATGTAAAAGTGATTTACATTCTCCTAGTGTAAAGACTTGGGCACTATCCACACTACTTGAAATGCAAGCAAATGGAGGCTGTCCCATGTGTCAAAGCTGTGCACCACTTGGGTCTCGTGACTTTTCATAGACCTTGTTTCTGTGTTTCTCCCCTCCTTTTGTAGTTTGCATGATGACTATTACTGATTTGTGTGGCTGGCCACTTCTCATGAAACACTTGCTATCTAAGTTTCCCAAGGAGATGACATGCTGTAGCTTGTTGTCATGAGCTGGACCTCAGCGTGGGTGGTGTGTCCCTCAAAAGCCAGTGGTGCCGAGCCACAGAGTGTACAAGTCTATAAGGGTCTCAAAGTGTATTTATCCCACCCGAGAAATACAAAGAGTTAACCTCCTGGTGCTAGGCAAAAATAAAGAGCTTGTTTTTGTTAATAGGTGCTTGCCTTACCTCATCCTTCTTGGAAATGCTGTCTCCATGCAAAGCCTGCAGCTTTCTAAAGTACACTGAGTCCAGCTGTCGAGTTTCTTCCACCAGCTCCACCTAATAAAAATAATATCTTATGTCATCCACACAGGACACATTATAGAAAGGAAGATGAAGGGGTTGGAGAGGCAGCCTGCCAGTGACAGTGGGTAGAAAAGAACGACATTTGCCAATAACAAGACAGATGTTTAGGAGGCATATCACTGGAAGTCGCATCCTCTGGAGCAGATGGTTCAAGGAAAGGATTCGCTGAAACAGCTAAAAGGAAATTCCCTCCCAGAGCTGCTGGTGCTTCTCACTCGGGGGCGAATGCACCAGCAAAAAAGGAAGCATGATAAAGTTGTTGCAAGCTTTGTGCAAGGACTGATTTTTTATTTTATTTTAAAAATGCATTCAGAAGGAAAACACAGCAATTTTATTTAAACTCATCCAGGATAATGTTTTATCTTTCAGATAAGTGACAAATACATATACATATATGTAAAGAGGAGTTATTCTGATGCTGGAGGCACAGAGAACTTCACTCCTTCTAATAGCGAGCTCAGGCATCTAGTGTCGCTAGGATTGTAGCCAAAACAGGAAACAAGGAAAACAAAAGTAGGTATTAGCATCCTTGGGGAAACCCTGAGATTTGCAAAATACCCAGAATGATAACAAAAAGAAACAAACAAAGGGGGCAAAAAATCTAAAACGCAGCCCAACATGGACTGAACACGCTCAGAAGCAAAAGGTCCCACCTGTGATGACTGAACATTCAAACAGCTGTTACTATATAATAAAAACTGGACAGTGTAGCATCTTGTTACCCACGCTGACCTGGATTTCTTTCTTTCTTTAATAATGTTTTTATTTGTTCTTCATGGTACAAAAGATACATTTTGAGAAAACAATTATTAAACCAGTCAACAGCGAACTACTTGTCCCGATAGAACTAGAGATTTTTGTCTTGCTATGTAATAAAAGTTTCATTTTATTACTCTAAAATACCACGCTAGATCTGGATGTCTTGTCGTGGAGAATTTGTCTAGCCCTCTCTGTGCACAATTGGGAAGGGCGTGATGACCATTCTCTCCCGGACAAACAACAACATCTATCACCCACGGGGCATCAACATTACAAGCAAGGGACCCGAGGCAAGATGATGAACAGGCTTAAGGTTAAATCCTATTTTATTAGTTGCTTAGAGCCCTCAAAAAGCCAATGAACACCCAGCATGCTAGAAAATACCAGTGCTTTACGGGCACAGATAATAAATTAAGAGCCGGCACTCAATTAGGGGAAAAAAGAGGATGAAGTTCTTTGAAGTATTTTGTAGCTTAAGCAGTGTTTCCCAACCTTGTGCCTCCAGATGTTTTGAGACTACAATTCCCATCATCCCTAGCTAGCAAGACCAGTGGTCAGGAATGATGGGAATTGTAGTCCGAAAACAGCTGGAGGCACAAGGTTGGGAAACACTGGCTTAAGGGTTGCTAGCCTCCATACACAAGCCAACAACCAGTTCAACACTGCATGACTCCAAATGCAGGGATTTCAAATGCAACAGCTTAGCAATTCAAACAAAAGGGGCCATTACCACTTCTTTCTCACTTCTTATAGTATATCCTTAAATTACCTGCCCATAAGTTTTTCTGTCTTGTTCTACCATCTTCATCCATGGATCTAAAAGAAGGGTGAGGATGTATTCTTCTGCCGAGTCAAAAAGATCCTCAAATGGTGGCTCAATTTTCTGGTAAATCTCACTTTTTGTGATCTGTTGTAGTCCAATATCCATGCTAGCAGAAGGAGCAATGTAATTGGCATATAGAAACTGTGTTAAGTGGGAAGAGAAGCAAACAGTTAGATTGTCATCCTAACAGACACAATAAATTCATTTGTCTAACCGCTTTGAGGTTGTTGTTGTTTTTAAACAATCAAGTGGTATTTACAATTTATGAAATAAATAAATAAGGGGAAAATATTTTAAAAAAACATATTTGTAATTTGTGTATTCTGCAACATTAACTCTCGTTTCCTATTCTCATTCTGCTATTAATTATTCCAAAATTCAATATCTGCTGCCAGTTGTTAAGCTGTTTATCAAAAATGTTTGGTTTCCCCTCCAAGTTTGTTAAAGGTGCTAGAAATGGTAGATCTGTGAAGGGGGAACTACAGGTCCCCAGGATACTCTGTGGGAAGTCATGTGCTTTAAATGTGCATTGAATCTGCTTTAAATGTACATGCTTTATTGAACATACAATTGCATAAATATTGAATATTAAAAACATAAATTGAATATGCTTTAAGTGTGGATTTGCTCTTGGGTGGCTTTTGTGATACACACTATTTTAGCACAACACAGGAACTCTGTGACCGTTTAAACACTAAAAGATTTGTTTTAACAAAGTTAATGTTAATTTGACATGCATGAAAAATGAAAACAAATTAAAACTAAGTAGAGCTAAGAGAAAGCAAAATGGAATGATATATCCCACCTCTTATTGTGCTCTACCGGCTGCAAAATAAAATGCAATTTTCAGATTCACAGCAATACTACCAAAACTTGGAACCTTTATGGAAAACTAATGCTACAGTTACATCAATTTTTGATATGATCTACACTGTTCAAATGTAAAAAAAACTACATTAGCAAAGAACAGAAAAAGCTTTTAAACAATGCAACATCTATAAATGTTTTTTCTTAGAAGGGGATTAGCTATTTTATTCAGACTGAGCTGGGCAGCTTCAAGGCTAAATTGATTGCCCTCCTATGACTCATAAATTAACACATAGGAGCTGAGAATAGGAAAGGATGAAAGAAAGAAAGTTTTCCTTGCCTTGCTGGAAATGTTCTCTCGCCAATGTGTGTGTTTTTAGAAGCTCAAATATCATCTTTTTGTTTTATTCGTTGGAAAAGTGGTAGAAGCAGGGCCGTCTCAAGCACGTCGGGCGCCCTGGCACCGTGGTGCGGAGATTGCTCCGGCGCCCCCGCCCCGCTCCGTTTCTTGCCACAGCTGATGGGCGGGCACCGCACACCGTGCGGCGCCCCCCTACCGGGCCGGCACCCTGACACCCCGCACCACCCAGACTACCCCTAGAGCCGGCCCTGGGTAGAAGCTGTGTATCCATTATTTACAAAGCCATTCTGCAGGCATGCATGTGCACTGTACAGAACAGTAATCCTTAAATTTTGTTACGTTACGAACATTACCTTTTGCATAGCAGTTGATACAAACAAGGCTGCCTGAGAAGCTTAAATTTAGAGGGCTTTTGGGCTGTTGCTGGGACGGCTGGGTTGGGATTCAGTTGCACTCCAGAAAATTCAGGCTGCACAATTAACACTGAATTGGAGCGCTTGCACCACAAACCCACTTCCCCCAAATATCAGACTTTTTGCAATAAGTAAAGTGAGGGGAATCGTAGAACCACAGAATCACAGAACTGTGGAGTTGGAAGGTACCCTGAGGGTCATCCAGTCCAACCCTCTGCAATACAAGAATCTCAACTAAAGCATCCATGACAGTTGGCCACCCAACCCCTGCTTAAAAACCTCCAGAGAAGGGGACTCCACCTTTGGAAAGTTTGGAGTAGCATTCGTTAGGCACAACATCATGCAACCCTCCCACAAACAAATCAGAATGAATGCTCAATAAATAGCTGGCCTAAGCCTGATATCCCTGAAAACAAATAAATAAACATGCTCAATAAACTGGCCATCTGGAAGTGACCCATATTCCTACTTCATTCTGATGCAGAAAAACATAGGGACATGGGAAGCTGCCTTATACCGAGCAAACACAGCAGCCCTCCAGGGTTGCAAAGAAGGGTCCTGCTACGCCCTATTTGGAGATGCCAACCTGGGACTTTCTGCATGCAAAGTCAATGATCTACCACTGAGCCACAGCTCTTCCTGAAAGGTTCTTTACTTGTCTGACAAATGTCTGAGTGGCACAAACACAGGAATCAGCTTTACTCAATGTCAGATCACACTGGTCTATCTAGTTCAGTACTGTTTATACTGGCTGGAAAATGACAATACGTAGGGCAGGACTGAGGAACCTGTGACCCTCCAGATCGTGTTGGCCTCCAACCCCTATTAGCAATGGACCAATGGTCAGGAATGATAACAGTTGTAGTCCATCAACCTCTGTAGGGCCACATGATCTCCCTGCATCCCACTTTTCTGTTAAAAGCAGAAGCAATTAAAACAGTGCAGTCAAAACCATACAAAACAAAAATCAAAATGAAGATGATGGAGTTTATGGAACTGGCTGAGATGACCGGAAGAATCCGCAACCAGGGAGAAGAAGTGATGGAAGAAGAGTGGAAAGATTTTAAATTATATCTTAAAAAATATGCTAGAGTAAATTATTAAGATAGAAATTAAGTGTAAATGAACTGTGGAAATTTTTCATATGTAAGATGATAGAGGAAAAATAGGATTTATAAGGTGATTAAAATGATATAGAATTTGCTAATAATAAATTTAATTAAGGACCACAGGGAGGGAAACCCGAGGGGGTCCCTATAGACAATGTGAAGGGATTAAGGGATTAATAATTTGATTTTGTATTTTTTTTTATTTTTTTTTATTTTTTGTAATGTTTCTTTTGTCTTTTTTCTGTGCTTTTTTCTCTTTTGTACTTTGGAAAACTTTAATAAAAAATATTTTAAAAAAACCATACAAAACAAAAATCAATCTATGCATAAAAGGTGGCAGGCCTCTCCATCGCTTCCCCTCGTATAAACATTCATTTCTGTGGTCCCACAGATATCTATGGCCCAACAAGTGTTGCAGTACCACACAAAGCCAGAGGTGATCACAGGGTACAATATAAAGTAATATGGTTACTTCAGGTAACCATATTTCTATCACACAACTTTCAATTTCAGCTCACGCAAAAAAACATCCACATAGTTTACATCCAGTTTAATAATGCAGCCTTTTTCTGATGCAAACCTAAGTTTGAACATATGATGGCAACAATTGACAATGTTGTTCTCACTCTCAGTGGTGAAGATTCTCCTTTAAAGATCACTTTATTTCCCACTCCATCTGTGCTTTCCAGACTTTTTCTGGGGTAGTCAAACTTCTAAATGCCCCATGTACAGGAGGAGAGGGCTCTGAACAATTAGAGTATGATACTGTCCATTACATGGAAAAAATGTTTTAATGGGGTATCTATAAACACCTGAAAAGTTCAGAGAAAAGTCACAGTACATATAACAACATATCAGACTTCATTTATTCAGCGATTTTTTTTCTTCAGTAAAAAGAAGAATGCATTTCCCTATATTGCCTCTATATAATTTCTCAATAATATAAAAGCAAATTCCAGATGTGGACTTGTGTTCAGTGTTTGCATCTTTATACTATTTATAAAGATAAAATCTGGAGGCAGTAAATTTATCCAGCACCTCCCCTTATTCCCAAATCAGGTCAGCATTCAGGTATAAAACCTTGATCCCAGGAAAGTAAATTGGGCATTGTTTTGGCTTAGTACAGACAAAACTTGTCCTCAAGTCTTTATTTCTAAACTCCCAAGTATCCTGGTTGAACCAGAATTAAGCATTAAATCTCTTTGAAGTAAATGAGAAAGTTAAGCATGTAATGGAATGAAATGTCCAAAAGTTAGGAGATATATTCGCGAGCACACACACACACACACACACACACACACAATTCAAGTTGTCAACATTGTTTTCAAGCAATTTAATTTCTGTACATAAAACAGCGATAGTTCTTTTCATCTAAAATTGTCCCTGGCATAACAGCAGCATATTTCCCATAACAGCATTACATTTTTCTACCTCTAAATAGCATTTCTTCCTCCGGCCCCGAGCAGATTTCCACATGTGTTTGTCGTTTTCCTTTTCCAATTCATTTTACACTTTACTATATGTACTTTTAGCAAAATAACCACAGTGCATTCCTTTCGCTGTGCATACAGTGGCGCGCGCGCACACACACACACACACACACACACAGACTGAACCCCCTGGAATGCATTGTTGTTTCTTTAATATATCACAAAGCTTGAACAGAAATAATCAAATAAATTATAAATGCTTTTTTATTTTTTTAAAAAAATCTAATTTAGTGCTTATTTTCAGTGGCATAATTAGCACTCCCACATAGCACATATGAAAGGCTTTGGGCACAGTAATTCATGCAGAAGTTGTCCTATGCAGGCCTCAACGGACGGAATGAGTTTTACAATGTCAAGCCCTGTGAAGTATTCAATTCGCTTGTACAAGAGAATCAATCCCATTCATAAGGCTCAAGGAAAGTTACAGCACAAAAGCATCCATTTAACAATAGGATAAAACCTTGTGCCCAATTATGAACTCAAAACCCTGACCACCAAAAGCCAAACTAAATAGAAAGTTCTTTAATGCTTCCCGTGGAGGTTTGTGAGACAGGGCTTACGGCAGGGGCAGCCAATATTATACCCTTCATGATGTTGGAATCCAGCTCCCATCAGACCCAACAAACATGGACAGTTGCAGAAACAGCAGCCTTTTGTCATCCCCAACATGTGGAGGGCACCAGGCTGATTCTCCCTGTTCTACAGCGGGGTGGAGTGGGGAATTGATCCGGCCAGTGGGCCAGATCCTTTTTGGCTCTGACACAAGTGGGTGAGTTCGCCCACCTGTCAAGCGCGATGTCATGATGACATCAGGAGACAGCTTCCAAGGCACACTGTCAGTCCTAATCAGACCACATATTCAGAACCAACCATCAGGTGAATCCAAACCACACCTACAAATTGCCATTTTTCCTCTGTAGGCAAATGCCGTTGCATTTCTACATTTCTTTAAAATGTATTAAAATACAATAATTAAACACTTTTTAAAAATAAGCATTTATATGTGGATTTGGTCTCAAGGCATGTATTTACATGCATGGTTTGATACCTTTAAGCTACTGCAAATTATTTTGCCACTTTCAGAGAAGTGCAAAAACCAATGGATTAGCTAAGTTTCATTCCACACATGAGGTGTGGATCAGATAGTTTTGCACAGGCATTCACAAATATCAAGTTCCTCAAACACCCCTTTTTGAGTCGTATAATGCCTAAAAATCTGGATCAGCCTCTGTGTTGTTGCCTAGCAGGGCTACCTTTCTTGGAAACAGCCTCTGAACACTCAAACATGAGTAAGCCCTGCTTACTCCTAGGTCTCCAGGCTCAGACTGGCTTCCTTCTCCCACTCCTATCTACAGGAAGTTCTGTCTTCAAGTACTTCCCCTTGACCCAGAACTAGTTATATACATAGCCTCTAGGCTGGCATGCTTTGCCCCAGGACTTCTTGCTTTTCATAGTCAATACTGTTTGCCTTCAGTGGGCTCTTTCAGATGTCACTATTAACAAAGATTTTTGGAGCTTTTGGTTATTTCATTTTACAATATTTTGATACAGTTTATATTTTAAAATTTCAAAGCGGTGTACAGAGACAACAAATGCCTAAAATAAAAGCACTGTGGAACTATAACACACGATTCATAATAATGTAAAATTCACAGTGACTACGGTAACTGGCAATATGGGCAACAGTAACTGGCAATATAGCCAAGAAATGCCTGGATAAACACATAGGTTTTCAGTCAGTGCATACCTTATATCTGTGCCTTATTTATTTACTTTTTGCTATGCTGGTTTTTATATTAATTGTAATTATTGTATTGTGGTACCTTTACTGATTGTTGTTAGCTACTGGCAGTATGTGGAAAAATAAAATAAAAATGGGATAAGTCAGTCTCTTAAGATATCTCCAGGGCACAAGTGACATAATTTGTTATAGTTTAAAGCTTTCAAACTAAAACAATAATGAACAGGATTGTGCATACTCTCCATTAAATATATATACCAACTGCACCAAAGTAACCCAAATTCTATGCCGATTTGAGCTAGTATACAGTACATATATTTTCTGTGAATTGGGCTACTTTGCATGCATTTGATTAGTTTGTACAATTTATTCTGCTTCTGCTATTCAAGGGGAGGGCTAAGGAGCTCGCAGAACAGTATCCCCCACCCCCAACCACTGAACCTTCTATTGAAGCCCACTTCTGATAACTATTTTCAAGCTTATCTTTGAACAGAGTTGAGGTAGAAACTTGCTCAAAAAGTGGGAATTCTCAAGACTGATGAATTCTGCCTCCAATGCCATTTACTGTGTCATCAGAAAACTGCAGAATACACTTAGCACTGTAGTAATAAATGTTTGAAATAGAAGCACAGAGAACACAATATGCTTCTCAAACCTCCCCATATCTGTTCACGGGCATAATCAGAATAAGCATATGAATTTCCATGCCAATGGTGAGGGCAGAGTTTGGAAAAGCACAGTGACCAAAAGCAGCCTCTTTTCTTGATTGGATGCAGCTTGAGACTCATCTGTGTTCCAATCGTGTTATATATATATATATATATATATATATATATATATATATATATATATATATGATCGTGGTGCCATAAAAAGCAAACTCAAGAATGATACCAAATGTTGCTGCACATGTGTTGATTTGCTATGTTACATTTGGGTTGTTAGTTATGCTAATGGAACAGTCTCACATATTGCATTTTGATGTATTTGCTTTTAATGGTCATGCGGATATCGCTTTCTGCAATTTCCTAGTTACACTCTTTGTGCAATGTTCTGCTGTCACCACCAGGCCCAGCATGGAAACAAGATTAAGAAGGAGAAAAAGAGTCAGGGGAAAGTCACAGCGCCTACATATATTCATGCACTGCCTGGCATATGCTCCAAATGCCCGAGTTTAAAGCAGTATTGAAATTGTACTAACACAATTTCTTTCTTTCGTTCTTTCTTTGAAATAAGGCTGACAGATCTAATTTACACAACAATTTTAAAAAAATCAAACAAGCATGATGGCTAAATGGAATGTTTAGGCAGACTAGGATTGTAGTTTGGTGACAGAACATCTGCTTTGCATGCAGAAGGTTCCAAGTTAATTGTCAGCATCTCCACCAGTCTGGTGTTGACCTATAAAGCTTTAAACGGCTCGGGACCACTTGCATGATAAGCACAGTACACTGTGGAAGCGAGGCATGGAAGTGAGAAATGGAAGTGAGAACAGAAAGAAGAAATACTATGGTACACTTGCATTGACACAACCGGATGCCTTCATCAGCCCCTTGTTTCTTGATCCATGATCAGCATGCTGGCTGGGGATAGGATCGTGGAGTTCAACCACACAGGGGACGACCAAGCTTTTGGGAAAGCTGGTTTAAATCATGACCCCCACCCCCTTCGAATTATCGTGCTTGTGATTGACAACATTCACACCCAAAATACGATGGGTGCAAGGAAATGCAGTAATAGCTACTGAGGCTCCATTTCAACTGGGAATAACTAAGGACATACAGTGGTGCCTCGCTTAATGAATGCCCTGCTTAACGAAATTTCCGCTTAACGAAAGGATTTTTCGAGCGGAGGTTTCCTCGCTAGATGAATTTGTTTTATAAAAAATTTGTCTAGCGAATCGCGGTTTCCCATAGGAATGCATTGAAATTCAATTAATGCGTTCCTATGGGCAAAAAAAAAAAAAATTCGAAAAAAAATCAATGCATTCCTATGGGATTCGCTAGACGAATTTTTCGTTATAAGAAAAGACCCGTGGAACGAATTAAATTCGTCTAGCGAGGCACCACTGTACTTCCAAGGCATAAATTTAACTGTTGAAGCCTGTGCTACAGAAATGGGGGAGGTCTTGTTGGACCTAATAACCATTCAACCACTCTGACTTTTTCACTGATAAGAGTGTGCTATTTCCAAATAACAAGCAGCACAGCGACTGCACAAGGATTACACAAAATGCCTGGAGCCCAGATACATATCTGAGCAAACACCATGCCCAGATCATCTACAGAAACCATTTAAAGCATCTTTTGTCGATAGTGACTCCAGAATAATTTCCTTGGGGATAGACATACTTGGAAGCAGTCTTACTGTATATTTATGACTTACTTGAGCTTGCTGGCCCACTTTGAAAGGATGGATGGTTTCTTGATAGAAAAGCTGGTGATAATCCTGCAGGTCAAACCAAAAATACGTGCTGTTCTTCCACAGCTACAGATGGAGGGGGAAATAGAAGTTATTGCTACCCAGTTTTTGTGAAGTTCCCCCCCCCCCAAAAAAAATATATTTCCAGGGTTAGTTGACTGCACAGCTCCTTGGGGTTCACCATAAATCACACTTAATTGAGAAGAGCTTGAGTCATGTGTTCCATACTGGCAGCAGGAGAGCTCACATAAAAGAGCTGCCACTGTAATACAAGTATTTCCAATACGTGCTCTATCTTTTATTGTATCCTTTTGCATATAATTGGCTATTAAAATTGTTAGTGTGGTGGTTAAGATTCGAAGATTAACCCACATTTGAATGGAATTAAGCCAGGGGTTCATAATGCACATCTGAAACTTGCGCTGTGCTGGGACAGCATTTTTCTGCAATTGCTGAGATCATGAAATGTTTTTATCCTGACTATCTTACATTTTTTAATTATGCGCCTTTCATCCGCCCCTCACTAAAACTTGGTGCTGTTGCGCAGAGCCAAGTATTTCCAGAGGGACAAAGCACTTAATGAACTCCATTACCTCAGAGGCTCTTGTCATTTTGAAACAAAATCAAGGAAATTTATTCCAAAATGTTACAACAGGCATCAGTGCCCCAGGTTTTGACACTTAGGTTTGAATATTTTGGCCAGCCGGAGCCAAGACAAATGTAAATTTTGACTATGACGTCTGCACTGTGTGTGAAATGATAGAGAATATTTTAGTAAGTCTGCTAGTTTGCTGGATTATGTTTTTAATTTATGTCCCTTTTTAAAAAAATCTGATTTATAACCTTTTCTGAATAATGAACAAGCAACCATAACATATTATCATCTTAAGAATTACACATCATCAAAGTATATATAAAAGTCAATATTACATAGTTCATACGTGGCATTTCTCTTGCAGAGCTGATTCCTTCAAGAGGACTTATACATCCCGGGGGGGGGGGTTGAGTTTCTGATTCTTAATTATTATATGTTCTGAAGAATTAAAAGTTTACACTACTCTCTGAATTGTGTCTGTTAACTGGATAAGAAATCCAAATGACTACAATGAAGAGTACTTCCAAATAAACCTGTTCAGAGTCTATATAGGTAAGTCTCACTGATATCAGTGGAGTCTAGGGCTTGATTACGTTTAATGTTAAAAGCATCACCTGGTAATATTGTATGAGGTATTTCTACTTAATAGTAAACACAGGGGTGAATTGGAATCACAACATTCAGACAGAAGTTTAACATTTATCTTCCCCACCACAATGCAGACAAAAACCACTCCTTGGTTAGCAATTAGCAACATAAAAGAAAGCTTCCATTGGTGCCAATGGGAGCTTCTTCCTGTTTCTATTTGTAGCATAAGGAATATTCTTTCCCCAGGTAAATTGGAGGTATGTGTGATGTGTTTCCAATTGAAAACAGACTCTGGCCTTGCTATTAAACACACACACACACACACACACACACACACACACACAGAGAGAGAGAGAGAGAGAGAGAGAGAGAGAGAGAGAGAGAGAGAGAGAGAGAGAGAGATCGCTATAGACGGTGCATTTTATGTCCCCTGTTGTTAGGCCCTAATTCCCAGGTGTGTGTTAAGATTCAAATTTTAGAATGAAATTTTAAAACACACCTACATGGAAGTAGGGATGAAGGAGCAATTCAATTCAGCGTTCGTGCAAAGAGAAAAAAAACTATTTACTCTTTTTGAAATAATATGTGAGCTGAAACAAAGCTATCCTTCTGAATTTACAATCCGAATTTTGCAATGCTGTTCTCCAGTCAAGAAATATGTACAAAAATGCTTATGCTAAGGGGAAGCATGCATAAGAATGCATGCTTTTACTATTTACTATTACTATATACTGTGTTTCTCATATTTTAAGGCATCCCTAAAAAATAAGGCATGGCAGGATTTTCATGACCTGGCAAAATATAAGGCATACCCCGAAAATAAGACGTAGCAGTACCGGGTTGTGGTGGGAGCAGGTCTGTGCAAAATACGGTACCGTAAGAAGACAAGGAAGATGCCTCCTCGGAACCGGATGCCGCTGCCACGTGGAGCTCCGTCCGAGTGGGAGCCAGCAAGAGCTGCAGCACGCACAGCAAGAGCCTCAGCGCGCAGCGCCGGGACCCTGCTAGACCCGCAGCTCAAGCCGCGCAAAGCCCGGCAGCCGGCAGGAGCCGCGGCGGGCAAAGAACAAAGGATCGGGACCCTGCTAAGCAAAGCCCCGGCAGCCGGCAGGAGCCTTAGCGGGCAGCGCGTGAAGCCCGGGAGCTGGCTGGAGCCGCAGCTCAAAGCGCGCTCCTGATAAGCCCTGGCAGCCGGCAGGAGCCTTAGCGCGCAGTGCGCGAAGCCCGGGAGCTGGCTGGAGCCGCAGCTCAAAGCGCACTATCGGTAAGCCCCAGCAGCCAGCAGGAGCCTTAGCGGGCAGCGCGCGAAGCCCGGGAGCTGGCTGGAGCCGCAGCTCAAAGCGCACTATCGGTAAGCCCCGGCAGCCAGCAGGAGCCTTAGCAGGCAGCGCGCGAAGCCCGGGAGCTGGCTGGAGCCGCAGCTCAATAAGACATCCCTTGAAAATAAGCCATGTTGTGTTTTTTTGAGAAAAAAATAAATATAAGACATGACTTATAATATGAGAAACACGGTATTTACTATATATTTACTATTACTATAAATACTATTTATGAAAATAGTATACAAAAAATTGCTTTGTAAAAGTGAGTACAGTAAATTGCATACAAAAAGGTGTATAATACAATTTTCATGAATAATAATTAAAAAAAAACCCAAACTGATGTGGAAACATGGAGAACGGAACTTAAGTTTGGGAGGAAAAAACCAATATTGATAGATTTGCCGACCCCTACTTTAAAGTAAAATCCCAGAAATCAATGGGGCGCACTTCCAAGTAAGCATGTTTAGGATGGAACTTCCAGGATGGCAATTATCTTGTCTTTTCTCACATTCAGTCCACCCTAAACAGAATCTCCTACATACATACGGTAGGCTTTGGAGGACTGGAATGGGTGGGATACTTCAAATGTTTGATACTGTCACTTGTCCTCCATGGATAAATCCTGCTTTTAAAATCCTCCAATGTGGATGATCCCTGACATCTCAGGTACCAAGTGACAGGAAAGACCTCTGCCTGGGACCTTGGAGAGCCACTGATAGTCACTGTAGACCAGACTTCCCCAATACAATACCTTCCAGGTGTTGTTAGACTACAACTCCTGTCATATATATCCATTGGCCATGCTGACTGGGTCTTATGGGAGTCGCAGAGCATCTGGAAGGCACAGGATTGGAGAAGGCTTGCTACATTTGTCCATATTTTTAAGCAGGGACTTTTTAGAAATACCTTCTCTAGCATCTTCCTTTACCAATCAGCTATTTCCCAATCCCCAGCCCAATCTAGCATCGCCTTATTTAAAGGGAGATTATAAATATTTAGGCATGATAAGATAGCTAATGTGTTTCTGGGCCTCTGAGGTTCAAAACCATTCTTAGCAGCTCAGTTCAATGAGTTGCCTTGGGCAAGCCAGCGTTTTCTAGCCTAGCCATCTTCACTGGGCTGGAGAGAGGCCAAAATGCTTCTGCATATTCCTAAGAAGAAGGTGCAAAGTACCCATCCCAATAATAAAATACTTTGATAAAGAAAAGATCCTTATACCTTATTTTTCGACTTTTCACAGAATTCAGTAAAGATGTAGCCTGATCTGCTCTCCACGTTAAGGGACTGAAGCATTCTTTCCATTACAGAACTTCCCAGTTCTGAAACGGCTGCGGTCGTTGTGCCCTAGGATGACAGAAAGCACAGTTCAGCAAGGCATAAAAGTCTCATTCTGTCTCAGATTTAAATAGCGGCAGCCAAATAAGCCAGATGAACGGTCTCATCTTGTTTTTTAATCTCAAGTTTCTTGAATGTGGTACTTTTATCTCTATAGTGACACATTGCAACACTTGCCTCTCTCATATGTCCCCATCTTCAGATCTTGCCCTACTATCAAATTTTAGGAAAGAATAGTTTTTTTTAATCCTCCCCGTGTGCCTGAGGAGCACTGGGGAACATGGTGACACTTCATAAATATATACTAATAATGAAATGGATGTTGCAGACTTAAAACATTTTCGTGTGTTTTTACTGCTTTGTGATAGGGCTGACAGGGTCCTTAGGGGCATCTAGAATCTGGGAAATCTTGGGTGATGTTTGGTTAAAAGGAAGTAGCATCACATCAACTGTCTTCCCTCCCGTGGGATTCTCAATTTGCATTCAGAAGGGAAATTAACTGAGTATGCATCTGGGATGTTGTAGGGCAGGGGTCCTCAGACTTACCCGGCTTTGGGCTGGTGCCCGCCGCACCGATCGCGCGGCGGGCCGGAGGGCAGAGTACGCGCCCGTGCGCATGCGCACACACACATACTGGCGCGGTGGCGCGCGCACAAATGATTTTCGGCGCTTTTTTCCTACATGGAAGAGTGCCGCCGCGCTGTGCGCCGTAAGAGCGGGCGGCAGCAGCGGGCTTCGGGAGTCGTCACGGGCCGGATTGGGAGGCCAATTGGGCCGCATCTTGCCCGCGGGCCGTAGTCTGGGGACCCCTGTTGTAGGGTAAAAAAAAAAAAAGTTGCCAGGAGGGAAAAGGAAGAGAAAATGACTTGTTGGGAAGGGCTAAATATCCCTAAAACTCCCCAACAACTTTCTCAGCCAAAATGACAACTTTTCTGAGACTGCTTTTCATTATTTCTTTTCTTTTCTTTTTTAAAATGCAGTGTCATGCAGTGGTTCCGCTCCTTCCTCCTGGGCCGTGTTCAGAAAGTGGTGGTGGGGGATGAGTGTTCAGACCCCTGGGCTCTCACTTGTGGGGTGCCTCAGGGTTCTTTTTAACATCTATATGCAGCCGCTGGGAGAGATCATCAGGGGGTTTGGGCTGGGTGTCCATCAGTATGCTGATGATACCCAGCTCTACCTCTCTTTTAAATCAGAACCAGTGAAGGCGGTGAAGGTCCTGTGTGAGTGCTTGGAGGCGGTTGGAGGATGGATGGCGGCTAACAGATTGAGATTGAATCCTGACAAGACAGAAGTACTGTTTGTGGGGGACAGGAGGCGGGCGGGTGTGGAGGACTCCCTGGTCCTGAATGGGGTAACTGTGCCCCTGAAAGACCAGGTGCGCAGCCTGGGAGTCATTTTAGACTCACAGCTGTCCATGGAGGCACAGGTCAACTCTGTGTCCAGGGCAGCTGTTTATCAGCTCCATCTGGTACGCAGGCTGAGTCCCTACCTGCCCACTGACTGTCTCTCCAGAGTGGTGCATGCTCTAGTGATCTCTCGCTTGGACTACTGCAATGCGCTCTACGTGGGGCTACCTTTGAAGGTGACCCGGAAACTACAACTAATCCAGAATGCGGCAGCTAGACTGGTGACTGGGAGCGGCCGGCGAGACCACATAACACCGGTCCTAAAAGACCTACATTGGCTCCCAGTACGTTTCCGAGCACAATTCAAAGTGTTGGTGTTGACCTTTAAAGCCCTAAACGGCCTCGGTCCGGTATACCTGAAGGAGCGTCTCCACCCCCATCGTTCTGCCCGGACACTGAGGTCCAGCTCCGAGGGCCTTCTGGCGGTTCCCTCATTACGAGAAGCCAAGTTGCAGGGAACCAGGCAGAGGGCCTTCTCAGTAGTGGCACCCACCCTGTGGAATGCCCTCCCACTAGAGGTCAAAGAGAACAACAATTACCAGACCTTTAGAAGGCATCTCAAGGCAGCCCTGTTTAGGGAAGCTTTTAATGTTTGATGGATTTCTGTATTTTAGAATTTCTGTTTTTTTGGAAGCCGCCCAGAGTGGCTGGGGAAACCCGGCCAGATGGGCGGGGTATAAATAAAACATTATTATTATTATTATTATTATTATTATTATTATTATTATTATTATTATTATTATTTAAAAAACTATTGGGGCTTTGTTTTACATTTGTAGTGCCTTAACATCAAGGTTTTGGCCTGAAACAGAAACGGCCAGTAGGACAATTCTGGCCCCTGTAGGAACTTCATCTGACTGCTGGTAGCTCTGCCAGTTTTTAATTGAGGCATGGTAAAAAGGTTTGCCTCAGGTTCACTTCTAAGGAAAACAAAACATAACAAAATAAAAAGGAGGTTTTGAAATTGTGGAAATAATATATTTCACAGTTTTATGCCATCTCTCCCTCTCTCCTTTTTATTTTGCATATAAAATAAATAATATGAAAATATACTTATTTGTGTGGTCAATGCTATGCCTGGCCACATGTGGTCCATTATAGTGAAACCCTTATAGTGTGACAAATTCATTCTGCAGCTTGTCTGATCATGATAGTGATGGGGGGTGAATTTTATGCAGCACAACGTACAATTCAGACCTGGAGAACAAAGTCAGCTGCCTCTTGCCTTTTGTAGCCAGATTTGATGTTATCAAGAGGGTGGGGACTCAGAGGTGGCTACCACAGGGTAAGCCCAAACAAGAAGCAATCATACCTCCACTCTGGTATGGAGGGCAGTATCATAGTCACCTGGTCACCAAACCATTTTCAGCAGATCCAGGAATTCCAAATGCTACTCACGGGGATCATTTCCGCGTAGGTGTATTTTCTATCTAGCTTTGGCATCAGATAATCTGTTTTGTCAGGAATTGTTGTCATATGAGCTGTTGCTGGCCTGGACCCATGAAGAAGAAATAGGTTCAAAAGATGCTTGAGGAGATAAAATAAGTGAGTTCACGGTTAGGGTCATTGAGTTCTACTCCAGGAGACCGTGTCCTTACCTTTAAATGTTCCAAGCAAAGAGAAGATGCAGACAGTGTACCTCCAAACTTATTCCTCCTCCAGCTCTTGCCCTGCATCCCAGGTGTGGGGAACCTTTGACCCTCCAGATATTTCTGAACTACAGCTCCCACCAGCCCCAGCAAATATGGCCAATGGAAAATAGCAGGGATGATGGGAGTTGTAGTCCAGTTACAGTGGAAGGAACAGAAGTCCCCCACACTTGCCTAACCCTTTCCCAACACTTGTTGGGGAGCATAATTAGAGCCCTGCTGGCGACAGCAGGTTGCAGGAGAAAAGAGGAAGGCAGGCAGTGGGGCTGGTGAAGGAAGAGAATGAGAGCCACCAAAATGGTGTCCTTTCTCGGTGCCTCTGAACATTTAAAGACACATTCACCATTTCCAGGCAAGGATCTATGACAGGTGCTTATGACAAAATATTAAATGAAGGTGCTGTCAGATGAAGAATAAGGAGGCAATGAATGAAACTAAAATGTGGTGGAACATATTTTGAATGAAAAGAATAAACGCTTTTTGCATACAGGCAACTCCCTGTTTGCGCCGGTGCTGCATTCTGGGTCACTGCACGTGCCAGTGGTCATGTGTAAGCCCGTTCCGCCCCCGCCCAGTTCTGTCCCCTGCTGGGGCTGAAGATGACACACATGCCAGCGGTCACACATCAATTAAACACATGCAAAATGGTGCATGCAAAATATTTTATATGTGGAGATCTGAGTGCTTACCGCTTCTTGTCAACATCCATTGAACTTAAGAGGAGGGTAGGATCTTCCTGAATAGCACTTTGGCTCCGGGGCAGGACTGCTGATAACAGCCTGGAAGGCATCTGCTGATCTAACATAGCTCCCTTTGGTGGTGGTGATGATCCCATTTCTCCTCTCTAGAGAGAAAGAACTCAGAATTAACTTGTCCTGTTCCCTCTACTGCATATCTGTTTTCAATAGATACAGTCTAGACTTAGTAAAAAAATTAAAATATTTTGTAATAACCCAAAATTATTTGTACTAAAGGTAACTACAGCATCAGAC
The DNA here is from genome assembly GCF_965207765.1 of Zootoca vivipara. Lineage (NCBI taxonomy): Eukaryota > Metazoa > Chordata > Lepidosauria > Squamata > Lacertidae > Zootoca > Zootoca vivipara. Next base: position 65,866,190 of record NC_142591.1, read on the forward strand.
CGAAACCATGAACTGCTTTTTTCAATACAGGACAATTTTAAAGATCAGTTTGGTGGTTCTGTAGAAGAGACAGCTCTTAAAAAGAGAACTCACAGACACGTTTAAGTACACATACCCAACTGGCATGGCTTATGAATGCCATATATTTCTACTTGATAAAAACCATCAAAACAATGTGATGGTTCCAGGGCCAGCTTTTGTAGGCCAAGGGAGCTGCATTTGATCCACTAGCTGAGTCAAATTTCCTGCTAGCTGCCTTTCCCACCAGCACATTACAGGACTATCTTTCTTGACCAGGCCTCCACTATCACAGTTCTTGCAGATCAAGTTATATAATGGGGTCCTGCCCTGTTCACCACCTTGTACAGGCAACATCTATTATGGATGAAAGACCAAGAGTGACAGTAGCAGTACCTGGGGCTGTGCTATTTTTGGCATGCAAGATTTAGCTCTCAGTGGCAACAGTGACACCATCTGTGGGAACGGATCCACATCCATACGTGGCTTCTGTTGCCGAGAATGCCAGATTTTCAGTTTGGTGCTGACAGCCTGTGTGGCTCCTGTATGGATAACACAAAACCGGGGACCCCTGGAGAAGATACAAAGAAACAAGTAGTTAGATGGACATTGTAAGTGGGCTCAGGTGAACCAAGAGGAACAATACTGCCTTTTGTTTCTCTTTGTGTCAGAGAGAGCCCTTGACCAGTTCCTCTTGTTGCCCCCAACAGGCAGGGGTAGCAGGGAAATGGGAAGGATGACAGGAAATATGTCCTGCTGCAGAAACTGAGAGATGCTCTCACTGTTTTGGTCTCTTATTATTTATTACTTATTGGTCGCTTGTCACCAAACAGGTCTCCAAGCAACTTACCGCTGAAGAACACACACACACACACACACTTTAAAATAGGAGGAAAATCATATAAACATTGACATACCATATATCTACATCTATATACAGCCCCCTTCCTAACAGTAATAACAACAAGCAAGAATCTTCACTAGCTCATTAACTTTTAGGCCAGGCATCCCCAAACTTCGGCCCTCCAGATGTTTTGGACTACAATTCCCATCTTCCCCAACCACTGGTCCTGTTAGCTAGGGTATCAGGAGAGTTGTAGGCCAAAACATCTGGAGGGCCGCAGTTTGGGGGTGCCTGTTTTAGGCTACCTTTAAGGGCAAAAGTCACAAGGCAGCTTGCATAAAAATGTAAGAATAACAAAAATCAGTGCGCCAAAAGCCACCAATGAAGCAGCAATATATAGCATCACCCCATTAAAAGTAGCATAAAATACTAGTATAATTTCAAGCCAACAGACCATGACATCCTAAGAAAAAGCAGTTCGGTTCTTCAGTCATCAAGCTCCATGTTCAGCATTTAGCTGCTGATGTAGCAAATGTTTAGTGGCATATTTTTTTTCTCTCCTTCCCTCAACTTCCCACAAAGTGTTGAGACAAAACAGGATTTGATTGAATGGCTTTGATTTTCATCCTCTTACCAGTAAAGAAGCAAAGGTTTCACTACTTCAGGTTGAGCACGCCTTAAGTTATACATGTTCCACTGGTCCCCATCAATCAGGTTTAGCTTCATCAAAACTTCAGTGGTAAGGAAATAATCTCCATTGCTCACTAAGTAGATTTTTTTCATTTTATCAAGCTGTCTTGAATGAAGGAAAACATTCATACAGAATATGCACAAATGCACTGCAGCCAACAACTCAGAAGCTGTCATTTGCAAACTATATTTTCAGATAAAATTCCACACAGCAGAAGATAGAATGGTTCTCTTCCCCAAAAGAAAATAAAAAAATAGGTGTTTAGTATAGGGCAGTGCTGGGGAACCTGCAATCTTATAGATGTTGTTGGACCCCCAATTCCCATTAGCTACACACTGTAAGCATGACCAATCATCGGGGATGGCTGGAGCTATAGCCCATCCTGACATAGGGACCAATCAAACAAACAAACAAGATGTGTGTTAGCTAGGATGCTTACTACGAACTCAAAAATCAATTTTCCACAGATCTTCTTAGGTGCTAACTAAATCCAGTATTTGTTAACCTGGTGTCCTCCTGAGCTGGTTGGACTCCAACTCCCATCAGCCCCAGCCAGCACAAGGATGACGGGCAATAGAGTACAGCCCCATCCAGAGGGTACCAGGTTGACGAAAACTGGATAAACTGATTCAAAATCCCCAGCCTCTTTTGGAAGATCCGAAAGGCTCAAGTTATAAATATTCAAAACAGGAAATAAGGGAAATACCTTCTCTGTCTTTTAGGATCCCGCAGAACCTTTAGTCTTTCAATGTCCATCCAAAGCCGCAAGTACCTTTCTCCCAAAGTTCCTTTGATGAACCTCTTGAACCTTTCGAATTCATGCCTGTTGCCAATATCGTAAGTCTTGTGGCTAAGACACCAGGCAGCCCTGCTTTCAGTGCTATCCTTTTCAGATTTTGTACTAGTGCTTATTTCGCTCCCCTTATCTAGTATATCATCCGCAGGAAGTAGGGTTTTTGGTTCAAGTGGCTCCACGAAAGGTTGAATGTTTGCTACCTCAACTATAAACACTCTAGACATTCTGTCGAAGTCGATAGCAGTTGGGCTGGCTTCGGGCGGCTGCCCAGTAACCTGTGCTACAGAGCTTCTAAGTATATACTGAGCATAGGCTAATGAAAACTCATCTACTGTTTGAAAATACATGGGTTGTTGGTCAAGTTCCTTGCTCTTTCCTGCTTGAAGGGCAGCATCCCAGTCCTGCCCTACGTATGCTCTTAAGACAGTGCTTGAAGGAGTATCAGGAAGAGACAAAGAGTGGCCCTCATCTATGCTTCTTCTAGCTACTACCCTCTGAAGAAGTGATATACCAGATTGGGCGCGCTTCTTCCTCATCTTAGTTTCCAGTTCTGCATTAAAAACAAAAGGCTTTATTGAGAACTTAACTGACTCACCACCACCCCTTTTTTAATATGCAATAGTTGAATGCTGTACTGCATTCTCAGTTGCTTTCAGGTTTTTCTCCCCATTGTATCTGTCTTTTATTTTATTTTTTCTATTTCTGCATTCATTTGTATTGGTTACACTTATTACTTTTACTGTATTTGGTAAGAGAGAGAGAGAGAGAGAGAGAGAGAGAGAGAGAGAGAGAGAGAAAGAAAGAAAGAAAGAAAGAAAGAAGGTCAGTTTTGCAAAGCCCCCCGCCCCACCCCAGGTCTTTGCATAACCTAGCACTTGACAATGAATAGAATTGTTATTTATGGGCTTTGGGGCTACCGCAAGCCACTGGAATTTGTGCCACCTCTCACTTACCTGGCATGTTGTTGTTTTTCCCCTCAGCGCCTACGTGTGCACAAAAGAGAGTCACAATGTTGAAGCTGCTCAAACAGATTGCCATGAAGTTTCTGGCAATCCCAAACAACTTGCTTAAGACACCGGTGTGAGGGGCTGATATTGCTTGGAAACTAGCGCTGCAATACCTTTCCGTTTGCCTGCTTGCTTACCCTCTGCTCCTTCTGTGTAAGTTTTAATTTATTATTTTTATTATATTTATATCCCACAATTTTTCCAAAGAACTGAACTGCATGGCTCTCCCAACTTCTCATTTCATCCTTAGAACAACCCTGTAAGAGAGGTCAGGCTGATATACATTGATGGCTGGTTTAGGGTTTGATCCCTCGTCCCCCAGGTCCTAGTCCAGCATGCTAACCATTACATAACTCTGGCTTTCTTCTTCATTAAAAAGTAGCCGTCTATTACACACACAAAAATGTTTTTAAGTATTCAGTAATATTCCACCATTGCTAGGGGTCTGATGCTACAAGCCACTTTCATCTCAAAATTCCTCACACTCAGGGAAGTGGGGAGCATGGCACCTCCTTTTTCTCCATTTCTGCTTTATCCCAGCAAAGAAGGCTCCTACACAATAAATGCCACTTACCTCCAAGGGCAGCAGCATGGAGAACGGTGGATGAAACACTAGGCATCCCTTGTACTCCCCTGAAATCTAAAGTAAAGGAAATTAAACATTAAAATAATTACAAGATGAATCTCAAAACTATTAGCACCCACCTTGGTATTTCCACTTGGTTATTTGAACTGAGAAAAGCAATGACAAACCTAGACAGCATCTTAAAAAGCAGAGACATCACCTTGCCTACAAAGGTCCGTATAGTTAAAGCTATGGTTTTCCCAGTAGTGATGTATGGAAGTGAGAGCTGGACCATAAAGAAGGTTGATCGCTGAAGAATTGATGCTTTTGAATTATGGTGCTGGAGGAGACTCTTGAGAGTCCCATGGACTGCAAGAAGATCAAACCTATCCATTATGAAGGAAATCAGCCCTGAGTGCTCACTTTAAGGACAGATCATGAAGCTGAGGCTCCAATACTTTGGCCACCTCATGAGAAGAGAAGACTCCCTGGAAAAGACCCTGATGTTGGGAAAGATTGAGGGCACTAGGAGAAGGGGACGACAGAGGACGAGATAGTTGGACAGTGTTCTTGAAACCACAAACATGAGTTTGACCAAACTGCGGGAGGCAGTGGAAGACAGGAGTGCCTGGCGTGCTATGGTCCATGGGGTCATGAAGAGTCGGACATGACTAAACAACTAAACAACAACAACAATTTGAACTGAAGGACATCTAAAACCTGCCTATGGTGAGAACAGGATGAAAGACTAGATTGGCCTTTGACCTGATATATCTTATATTCCTATTACTTTTTGCCAGCCCTTCAGACCCCCCTTTCCCTTCTTGGAATTCCTGCGAGGTGGAAGTTTTCTATTGTAAGATTATTTAGACAGCAGACTGGTTTTGTTCCTTTTGGGATGGTACTTTCTGATTCCTCCTCTTGTTAAACATCCTTAATGTTTAACAACCCTATTAAATTTGGGTTTGACTGTGTGTTTTGATGTCCCAAAGATAAACTCCTCCATGTGCTAGCTCACTCTTTCCACACTAAGCATTTTGTTAAAGGGGAGGTAGATGACGCCAGTGGAAACTGGAAGTGTTTGCTAAATTCCCCCACCTCAACCTGCCTAGGCATTCAGATAATCTCAGATGCTCTCCCCTTCTGAGATGAGTCAGGCCACTATAAATGTCAGACAATTCCACTGAGATAAGAAATGGTTCCCGGAAACTGCATAAGTTCATGTGTCTGTCTGCAAACAGGAAAGGAAATCAGGCAGGCAAATACGATTGGTATTTGCTATCACCATTCCCCCCCCCCCCAGTCTGAAAATAATAAGGTAATGAATTACATAATCAAATTTGGCCACAGCAAACAGTGAGCTGAATATCAGACCCTGCAGAATCCGAACTGTAGCAGAACAAAACCAACACCGCATGCAACAGGTATGGGGTGGAATGGAAAACAATGTCTTTTTACATCCCTACACGCCGCGTCTGAGAAGACCAGCCTTTGTAGTGGAGACCTGCTTATGAAACTCCCTCTGCAAGGAGTTTCCTCTGGCAGCACCAAGCAGAGTCATTTTTTTACAGCACAAGCCTCTACATATTGACTCGAAAGTGAAGCCCCATTGAATTCAGTCAGATTTACTCCCGAGTAAATCCCACATAGGATTGCAACCTTATTTTCCCAGGCTGTTTCTGGTTTTTAAGTTCTGCATTTGAACTTCTTTGAACTTCTGCTTTCAATTGACGGGTTTTATTGTGATGCTATCTTATTCTGTTCTATTCTTGAGATTTTTATTGTTTTTATGTTTTGTTTGTAAACTGTCTTGGGAACCGTTTTTGCTGAGGGCAGTACAGAAGTGTTCCAGATAAATAAATATTGCTTCAGCTGGTTCCACTTCCACTTTTGGTAAGCTGTGTTGTCATTGCTGTTTGTTTTAGCTGTTCTGCTGCTGTTAACTAGTGCTTGTTTTTGAACTGCGGGTGGCGGCCATTTTAGGAGAGTTCAATTGATGCGCAACCACTGACACATGGGTCCTTTTGGACCTGGAAGAGGGAAGATTGGGGATGGAACGGGGTGGGGGGGTGGAACAGAACCCCCATGCAAAATGGTTGCTGCCTGTATTGGTTTTTATTATGATTGGTTTATACTTGCCCCAGGAATGGCATTACTGAAGGGCAAAACACATCATTCTGACATCAGGTGAAGTGACAGGTGAGCGGCCTCACCCCCTGTCAAACTTGACCCATGGATGTGGGGAGATAAAAATCTGGTCCCTTGGTCAGATCCTGTTCCCCACCCAATATAGATCTCAAAAGCTGCAATCCTCTGTACACTTTCTTAAGAGTTAGTCCCCCTGAAGACAGAGCAACTTAATTCTGAGTAAGCATGTATAGGGTTGCACTGCAGATAAAAACAGGCAAACATAAATATGCAAACAGCCATTAATTAACAAATGGTGATTTGCAGGATTTTGACAGGATCCGATATGCATCCAAGGCGCTATTGACCACAGTAGCCTAGAAGCATTCTGATATTCATCCAATGCTAGTCTTCTGCCATGGTTCCAATAAAAATGTCAGAGACTGACAGTGTACATATTTAGCCCTGCTCAAAGAATCTCAAAGGCTCTGGAGGAGTAATAGTGATTACCCAACACCTTATTTTTATATCAGTTCCCATCCCTGTGTGGCTCACTAACCCATAATCTAAAGCAATTTGTGGGCTGGGGGCAGGGTAGGGAAGACAGGGAAGAAAGGAAAAGAAATGGAATGTTAACATGATGTCTTACAAAGAGGATCAAATATGACTTTAAAGACAAATCAACCCTTTACCAAAATAAAAAAATGTTCCATATGGAGCAGCTCAACCATACAGGAGGAACCATAGCTTAGTGGTAAATAGGGATGGAGGAGAAATTTGATTCAGCAAGCATTTAAAACCAGCTCGTTCAAACTCACTGTTTCCAAGACAATATGGAAATCAAACAAAAGTACCCTTCGAAAATGCAATGCAGTTCTCCAACCAAATGACGTTTGCAAAAATGCTCATATTGGGGAAAATGTGCACAAAAATGATGACATTAGTGAAAATAACATACAAAATGCATTATATTAGGAGAAACTGCTTGCAAAAATGTGCACAATAGTCAAAAGTACATAGAAAAATGTATTTATTAAGAGAATATTGCATTAAAATGCTGATGAATTTTCATGCAAACTTTCTTTAAAATAAACCCACAAATGTGGAGGACTGAACTTAATATTCGAAAAATGAAAAATGGAGAAAACAAAAATGGACAGCTCCTTCCATCCCTAGCTGTAACATGCAGAAGATCCCAGATATGCCCCAACCTTCCCAGTTTAAAAAGCAACAAGTAGCAGGAGAAGAGAAAGGTCTCTATCATGGCAGATATTAGGTTAGGTGGACAAATAGTATGACAGCTTCCTATGTAGTCAGGAATGCAGATATGTGTAGGAAGTAAATTCCAAGGATATAAAATTGTTATTTAAACTTTTGGTATTATATGATTCTCACCATAGAGATGCATGGATAGGATGGTGCCCTATACGGGTCTTGATCAATAGTAGTGTCCAATTTACTACCAGAATCTCAGGATGTGCAGCAGTCTATTTTTTAAGACTATGGTATCTTTTGATACCCCTCCCAATTGCTAATTCCAGGGGGATGGGGGAGTTCACCTGAGTGCGGCTGCATGTTTTGCTTAATAACTTATCTATGTTGATGACATTACCTAGGACTGAAGATGACTCTGAAGGCCAAGGAGAAAAATGAACGTGGGAAGATGCCACAGGATGAGGAAAAGAATCCGTAGTAATCATACGCTGACTTAGCTTAGCTAAAGTAAACCAATCTCGCGTCTGGGTGACAGTAGCCTAAAAAATAGAACATTCAATGGTTTAAGTTTATTTCAGTGCAAACTTTTATAGGTTCAAAAAGAGGAACAGATTTGCAAAATTTCATTGCTTTGACACTTGTGTGAATAATCAAAGTAGAGGTTTACAGTATGAAGCTGAGATGACACATTGTAGAGCCCAATAACACAATACAGTGGTACCTTGGTTTAAGAACAGTCCTGTTTACGAACGATTCAGTTTACCAACTCCGCAAAACCAGAAGTAGTGCCCCAGTTTGCGAACTTTACCTCAGTCTAAGAACAGAATCTGAATGGTGGAAGGGCACCGGCGGCGGGAGGCCTCATTAGGGAAAGCGCGCCTCGGTTTAAGAACGGTTTCAGTTTAACAATGGACTTCCGGAGCGGATTAAGTTTGTAAACCGAGGTACCACAGTATGTGAATGTTTAAGCAGGTAAAGTTGTGTAAATGCAGTATATGCCAATTAAACTATACCGAAAGTGGTCAATGATAGCTACAGGTTACAATAAATAACACTACTGAGGTGTCTATCTGACAAAAATACATAGATCTGCATTGTGATGATAGGGAGCTTAATATTTGTATTCATCTTCTTAACTGTATCCCAGCATGTTGTATATGCACCAGTGAAGGGCATTCAATTCTATGTTCTTAAATCTGCATTGTTGTTGTTGTTTAGTCGTTTAGTCGTGTCAGACTCTTCGTGACCCCAAGGACCATAGCACGCCAGGCACTCCTGTCTTCTACTGCCTCCCGCAGTTTGGTCAAACTCATGTTCGTAGCTTCGAGAACACTGTCCAACCATCTCGTCCTCTGTCGTCCCCTTCTCCTAGTGCCCTCAGTCTTTCCCAACATCAGGGTCTTTTCCAGGGAGTCTTCTCTTCTCATGAGGTGGCCAAAGTATTGGAGCCTCAGCTTCACGATCTGTCCTTAAAGTGAGCACTCAGGGCTGATTTCCTTCAGAATGGATAGGTTTGATCTTCTTGCAGTCCATGGGACTCTCAAGAGTCTCCTCCAGCACCATAATTCAAAAGCATCAATTCTTCAGCGATCAACCTTCTTTATGGTCCAGCTCTCACTTCCATACATCACTACTGGGAAAACCATAGCTTTAACTATACGGACCTTTGTAGGCAAAGTGATGTCTCTGCTTTTTAAGATGCTTTCTAGGTTTGTCATTGCTTTTCTCCCAAGAAGCAGGCGTCTTTTAATTTCGTGACTGCTGTCACCATCTGCAGTGATCAAGGAGCCCAAGAAAGTAAAATCTCTCACTGCCTCCATTTCTTCCCCTTCTATTTGCCAGGAGGTGATGGGACCAGTGGCGATGATCTTGGTTTTTTTGATGTTGAGCTTCAGACCATATTTTGCGCTCTCCTCTTTCACCCTCATTAAAAGGTTCTTTAATTCCTCCTCACTTTCTGCCATCAAGGTTGTGTCATCTGCATACCTGAGGTTGTTGATATTTCTTCCGGCAATCTTAATTCCGCCTTGGGATTCATCTAGTCCAGCCTTTTGCATGATGAATTCTGCATATAAATTAAATAAGCAGGGAGACAATATACAACCTTGTCGTACTCCTTTCCCAATTTTGAACCAGTCAGTTGTTCCATATCCAGTTCTAACTGTAGCTTCTTGTCCCACATAGAGATTTCTCAGGAGACAGATGAGGTGATCAGGCACTCCCATTTCTTTAAGAACTTGCCATAGTTTGCTGTGGTCAATACAGTCAAACGCTTTTGCATAGTCAATGAAGCAGAAGTAGACGTTTTTCTGGAACTCTCTAGCTTTCTCCATAATCCAGCGCCTGTTTGCTATTTACGGAATTATACCAGAAAGATATGGAAGTCTCGTACACCCTAGGTAGTGTGGTTGCTGACCTTGAGCCAGACATCTTGGAGAGTGAAGTCAAATGGGCCTTAGAAAGCACTGCTAATAACAAGGCTAGTGGAAGTGATGATATTCCAGCTGAACTATTTAAAATTTTAAAAGATGATGCTGTTAAGGTGCTACACCCAATATGCCAGCAAATTTGGAAAACTAAGCAATGGCCAGAGGACTGAAGAAGATCAGTCTACATCCCATTCCAAAGAAGGGCAGTGCCAAAGAATGCTCCAACTACCACACAATTGTGCTCATTTCACACGCTAGCAAGGTTATGCTTAAAATTCTACAAGGCAGGCTTAGGCAGTATGTGGACCGAGAACTCCCAGAAGTGCAGGCTAGATTTCGAAGGGGCAGAGGAACCAGAGACCAAATAACAAACATGCGCTGGATTATGGAGGGATGACACAATTGTATTCTTCCATAGCTCTTGTGCCTTTAACATCATCGCAGCTAGAAAATGTTCAAGCTTTTCCAGCATCGCAATGCTGAGAAAACATAATCTAGTTACATTCCCCTGACAGAGTTGAAATTCCAAGAGTTGCCTAGGAGGAGGGATTGATTGTTAAACTACTCGGAGAACTGTAGCCCAGCGAGGGGAACAATTCTCAGCAAATTTAAGAAATTACACTTCCCAGGATTCTTTGGGAGAAATCACAATGGTTTAAAGTGGTTATGATACTGCTTTAAATGTAGAATGCGGGTGGAACCAAAGAGTCAAAGACTCTAAAATAAGGAACAGAACAATACACATATACAAATGACAAATAATCAGCAAAAAAAACTATTTTTAAAAGGGGGGTATCAAATAGATTACACAATTCTAAAAATAATAAATGCAACATAGTAAGACACAGATAGTCAACCTGTGGTCCAAAGTCTTAGCCAAATTTCATGCAGGTTGCAAGGAGAGATACAGCTGTACACATGGGGAAAGGCTATCCTGCACCTGTTTAAGTCACACGGCATCTATTTTACCTGGCCAAGAGAGACGTAGAACTTTTTCATAATTAAGTCATTTTCATTCTCTTCAGAGGCTTCTGAGGGTGGTAGGCTTTTGCTGAACCAAGGATAATACGTTTTATCTATAACAATGTTGACACCAGTTCTGCTCCACTCCACCTGCGATATCAGCTTAGCTAACCTACAGCGAGGTGACAAATATTGTATGTTTACTTAGATTATCTAACTGGTTTTAGCAGCAGCATTACTGTTCTCTTAAAGAAACAAAAATGTTAGGAGACACTTTAGCAAATGGCCTTGTCAGGATGCAACCCAGAGAACCCCTCCCACAATGCTTATTTCATAGCTGCCAAGTTTTCCCTTTTCTCGCGAGGAAGCCTATTCAGCATAAGGGAAAATCCCTTTAAAAAAGGGATAACTTGGCAGCTATGGCTTATTTCAGTCTACTGCCCGGTCGCTCATTCCTCCTATCTGCTAGGGAAAGCAGGGGATATTGTTTTTCACTATAGCAGACTAAGAAGAAGAGGTGTTAGGTGCAAGGACATGAAGGATTGCTGGGCTGGAAAAGCAGCAGATGCACCTAAATATGCATCTCTGGGAAGCTGCTAAAAGTGACAGAAGGATACCCTGTAAATACAGTGTGACCTTAGCCTCAGGTCATTCTGGAGATAGATTGCAAGTTAGCAGATTCCATCTGGGCTCTAATTGGTTTACAAACAAAATTACAGGTAGCACTGATGAAGGAGTCAAACCAGGATCAGTCAGTATGTATGGCCAGCTGGAACCCCATTGGCTCATGTCACCTGATCCCCCCCTGGGCTGAAAGCTGCAGTACATCCTCCAGTCCTCCGCTGGAGCTGTAGTGCCAGAGTATAGGCCTATGTTTCCCTCTGTTTGTCAGCTGCCCTGCTGATGCACTGAGTCAGGCACTCAGACCCTGCCTGCCAGAGTCCCCATTTAGAAACCTTTGGAGCACTAAACTGTAGCAATTAATTATTTTTAATTTTATTTACAATAAAATTGGACAACACACTCTCCCCCTTCAATGGAGATGTTCAAAGCAAAATAAAACAAATCCAATAAATTATAACAAGTAAAAACATTAAAAATAACAGCTCCTCCACACTAAAAACAGCTTTAGAAATCAAGGCGGGCAGAACCAACGCCAAACCGCATGGAAGCAGCTGTTCCGTTTGCCTTGATCTCCTTGTACTTATTGTAAAACAAATATATGTATTTTCTGCCATCAATCACTTCCATTTCCTCTATAGTTTTCTTGACGCCCCTGGCTACAGACTCTGTTTTTGTAAACTACCCTGGAAGCTCTGCTGAAGGGCAGTGTAGAAATATTTTTAAACAACTAAACAAACAGTGGCTAGATTCCCCCCCCCTAAAGAAAATAGTAGGTTAGAGGCATTGCTGCCCCTGGTGCTTGCACACAATTGCCAATCATCTGCCTTGCAGGTTTTATATTCGTATTAAAGGGACCCCTGACCATTAGGTCCAGTCGTGACCGACTCTGGGGTTGCGGCGCTCATCTCGCGTTATTGACCGAGGGAGCCGGCGTACAGCTTCTAGGTCATGTGGCCAGCATGACAAAGCCGCTTCTGGCGAACCAGAGCAGCGTATGGAAACACCATTTACCTTCCCGCTTGGAGTGGTACCTATTTATCTACTTGCACTCTGACGTGCTGCTCTGGTTCGCCAGAAGCGGCTTTGTCGTGCTGGCCACATGTCCTGGAAGCTGTACGCCGACTCCCTCGGTCAATAACACGAGATGAGCGCCGCAACCCCAGAGTCGGTCACGACTGGACCTAATGGTCAGCGGTCCCTTTACCTTTACCTTTAAACCATGCAAAGAGGATCTGCCACAAAATGAGGGAGGCTGAGGGAGGAAGCCCATGACCTAATGGCACACTCCCGCTTCTCTTAACCATGGTTAAGGAAGCTGCCTTACTATAAGACTACTGGTCCACCTAGCTCAGTCCTATCAACATTGACTGACAGCAGCTCTGCAGGGTTTCAGACAGGAGTCTTCTCCAGTCTTACTTGGAGATGCCAGAGTCTGAAGCTGGGACCTTCTGCATGATAGAACACATGCTCTACTGCTGAGCTACAGCACCCTCCCTCCCTGGATTATGTCTACACCTCCTCTTAGATTAGGGACAGGGAAACCTGTGGCCTGCCATAAATTGTTGGATTCCAGAGTATGCCTCTAAATGCCCATTGCTGGAAACCACGGGAGGGGAGGATGCTGCTGTGTTCTTGCATAGGCATCTGGGTGTCCACTGTGAGAACAGGATGCTGGAATGGTTGGTCCTTTGTCTTGATCCAGCAGCATCTTCTCACGTCCTTAACATTCATCAGCCCCAGACAACATCAGTGAAGATGGAAGCTGCAATCAAACAACATCTGGAGGGTTCCCCACCTCTGACTTAGATGCAGTTGCAATTTGTGTTTTAAAGAAAGGCACAGAGATATACGGAGCAGATCAGGCAAAATGAGCCACAGTGGGAAGGCTGCGGGAGAGATCTATTGATTAAACACATGCATACCAGTAAAGTTCGGTAATGATTAAATGTGGAACATCGTGTACAGGCGATAAATTAGGACTGCCTGTAAAAATTACAGAATGAGAGGCCATAAAAACAGCATCAGTTTCATTATTCACAGAAATCATTAAAATATGTAAGCTAGGCCAAAAGTATCTGAGAATTATTATCATATTTGTTCAAGAGAAATGTACAGCTTTAAAAACCTGCAATCCAATTAGAAGTTGCAGTACCTGTATTCAAAGTAACAGTCGCTCTCTAAAAACGATGGGAATCTCTCCTTCTTAATCCACGCAATAGCCTGCTCTCGGTCCAGACACTAACATACACACATAAAAACTTTTGTAAATTATCTTTCACTTCAGGTATCATATGCCATGTAGTCAATAAACAGATTTGCTTAGAGACTAAGGGAGCAATCCTAACTCCCTTCACCAGCAGTCTGGCAGGACTTTATGAAGCAGAGTGAGGCCATGGTGGAAGAGGGGGCAAGTCATAATTTGGCAGCAGTGGAGACAGCTTGAGATCCAAAGGTATAATTTGAAAATCATTGGATTTCAGAGGAATCCATACCCCACACGGTCTGTGGAGGAGATTAGAATAGGGAGAAGTGGTCCTCTGCTCCACACCCTGCTAGACACCCCCCACCCCACCCCACTGGCACAGAGCTCCCTATCTTTCACCTGCCAAAAGCTCTGAAACAGCAGTCTAATTGAATGCATCTTCTGTTTGACAGCTGTCCAGTCCAAGACTGGTTTAAGAATAAATAAAAATTAAAAAAGGAGAGAGGGAGCTTTAAAGTTGCCCATTGACAGCAACACTAGGACAGCAGACTGAGCAGCAACACGTGTCACAAGTCTCCCCCATCAGAGTGAGATAGAACACATTCCTATTTAAATTATAGTTATCATTTCTAAATTCACATCTCTATATATGAATCACCACATTCAAATTGGTGGAGTATTTTGTCTCCTTTTTTGTGATGTTGCAGTTAATCATGCATGCCTTCTTTGAAATGCAGGGTGAGCTGAAAACAACATGCTAGAGCAGGGATGGGAGAACACCTTCTGGCTGGTGGACCAGATCCTTATCTTCCCAACTCTGGCAGGCCAAATATGACAGGTGCTTGGGCCCATCTACCTGTCAGTCATCTAATGTCACCATGATACCAGATGACACTGCACTTTGAAGCCCTGGTTGTCGAGCGCAGCACAGGGCTGTTTAAAAGCCCTTTTGGAAACAGCTCCATGCTGCTCTTTGAATCTCTGAAAGCCAGACTTTTAAATAGCAATGCAGGGATATTTGCAAAAGGGCTTTCAAACAGTCCCACACTGATTCCGAAGCAGTACCCAGCAGTACTGTAGTCTCAATTCATCAGCTGGTGAATGAAGACTTCGAATCTGCTCTCTGCAAGGGTCTGAGCAGGATTTCATTCCCACCCTTCAGCTGAGCGTTTATTTATGTATTTTTATTTAATGAAGTATTTCTAATTTGCACTTTCACGAAAGTATAACAAGACAGTATATAGCTCACAATATATATAATGAAATCAGTAAAAGCTTAACTAAAAATATCAATAAAACATCAGTGAATATGGGTTAGTGAAAAATAAAAAAAGGCCTGTCTAAACAATACAGTTTCAGAGGATATCTAAAATAAGGCAGGGCTGGTTCCTGAACCTCTACTGACAGGGAGCTCCACAGGGCAGCAGGGTCTGTCACATTAAAGGCTCCATCCATAGTAAAGGCCAAGAAAACCTCGGGGGTGTGGGGGGAACCACCAGAAGTGCCCCATCAGAGCAGTGATCAAGGTGGAGCATAAGGAATCAGACAGTGCTTAAGGTATTTTGGTAGGTTGTCTAGGACTTTGTAAGTAAACACAAACACCACAAGCCCTTTTACATTTTCATTAATAGTCACCGCATTGGCCCGAAATTGCTTCTTTGTGTCTATTCTAAGTGGCAAGGAATTGTTCCCAAAGGAAATAGTGAAATTCAAGAAGCCCTGCTACTTGGCAACCTTCATTTGGTTCTATAGGGTTGTGTGGGAAGCATGCTCCCTGGTGCCCCTGAACATCTGCAGAGGAGAGGGGGGAAGCCTCACTCTAAACAACGTCCCAGAATAATGAATGCTGATGTTGGCCATGGATCACATAATACTTTTTGCAGAGGCAAAGGATGTCTGTTCTTCTCCTGTTAGAATATGCCCCCTATGGTTTACTGATAATGGTTCCTGGAAAGACTGAAGACCGCTTCTTTATTTTGGCCAATTTTTCTGGATGTAAGAAAATAAATTTGTAATTATTTATGTTCAGCTGAAACAAATTCCAGCCTTTTGTCTGCAGTGTTCCTGAGAAAAGATGATAATGCCAAAGTCAGATTTATCATGCTAAGGGAAAACAAACGTCCAAAGTTATGTTCTAAATTTAATAATATGGTCATCCTATGCATGTTTAACTGTTCACTGGGGTCTATTCCTTTGTAAGCCTATTTGGCATTGCACTGAAAGTGTTGTTGTTGTTGTTAAGCAGATTATAAGGGCAGCCATCCTATTAAATAAATATTAAGCCCTTATCACACAGCAAATGCATATGAAAGCTTGAAAGGAGAGGGTGAGATCGTGTCCACCAGTGCCCCCTTTCATTTCCCTGCATTCCTCCAGTGGGGATGTGCAAAGCATAATACGTAAAACTGTAAACATAATACTGTATGGCAGGCTCTATGATCATGCAGGGGGCAGCCCTTGGTAATATAGCACCCAGTGCAAGGCCAAAATTTGATACCCCAGCCCCAGCCCTGCCTTCCTAAAGCCACCAATTGGTTAAACACAGGACCCCACCAATTGGATAAATATTTTGGAATTGCTAATATATAGCACATCGTATTGGGTTAATACCTCTTAAATGCATAAGAACAACAATAAAAATAACAGCACCAATCATCATCTTACCATTGTGGAATAATTCGGGTCAAAATTTAACACTGGTGGGGGAGGGGGAACAGGTCTGAGGTCTGGAATTTCTTGCTTTGCTGGCCTTATGACATCGTAAATGGGATTCCGAGGTTTCTTTTCACGCAACATCTTTTTCAGCTGGTTTTCCAGATGCTGTGGGGCATCGGTAGTAACTTCAAAAACGCC
The DNA here is from genome assembly GCF_965207765.1 of Zootoca vivipara. Classification (NCBI taxonomy): domain Eukaryota; kingdom Metazoa; phylum Chordata; class Lepidosauria; order Squamata; family Lacertidae; genus Zootoca; species Zootoca vivipara. The sequence goes on from NC_142591.1 coordinate 65,882,525, forward strand.
AAAGTCAGGATTAAACTTAACTGGCTCTGCAAAGGTCTACAACAACAAAACGTAAAGATTATAATAATTATCACGGCACTGATCGGTTGCAGTACAGCTGTGTATTGGGGGGTGTTCCTGAGGATGGAAGTCCAGCTGCTTACTTACCTGAGTGCAAGTTCTCTGGAGTTCGGTGGGACTTACATTTGAGTAGGCTTGTATAGGATCGGGCTTTCTTTCTATTCCTTTCAACCCATGTGATGTAGTCATTTGCATTCTGGATGGGTTTCTCGCTGATTTTTTGTTGTTGATGGCATTAGGTTTTGCTTTAGAACATTCTGAGATTGTGACCCTTCACCGGGGATATGGAACCTGTGGGCCTCCAGATGTTGCTGGACACCCCCAGTTCCCATAATCCCTGACCCTTCACCATGATGGTTGGGGCTGATGGGAGCTGGAGCCTAGCTACACCTGGAGGCCCACAGATTCCACTTCCCCCTGCCTTTCACCTTCTAAACTTACTAGAAAGATCTTTCGTGCACTGTCAACATAGAAACCTTACTGGTTATGGGCATCTGGTGGCTGGTGACCCTCCTTCTCCTCCCTTCTCGTTTATGTTATTTTGACATTTCTTAACTTTGGGTAGGCGGGAACCTAATTATACAGTATTTGCAACGTAAGAATTTAAAGTTTCCTGCAGTTATTTAAAGAGGAGAGAAACACAAATAATAACAATAAATTCCAAATCGTTGAACCCTTGCTAGTTTATATGAGCATGCAAATGAAGCACGTAAATTCCATAATCTGGAGCTATTTGAATAGACACTAGATAATTTTAGCTGTACAATATTTACATAGAAAACTAACCAAGGATAACATTAATTAATCACTTGTATCTATTTTTAATTCAGTCCCTAGCTGTAGAGCCCAAGGGCCCATTTTCCAACATGCATTCCAATTAGCAAAATTGAAAACATCTGGTTCCTTTAATGTAGTTAAAAAAAGATGCCAATAACAATGTTTTAAATATAAATCGTATTGTCATTTTGGATGCTTCACCACCAATCACTTACATGATATATACAGGAATGGAATGAAACAACCAATTGCCTTCGCCAGTATGATTAGCACCAAACTACTAAGTTAATCAAAGGCACATTCCCGAATTCAACAACTGACTTCACTCTTCTGAACTGGGCCTCACACATGCAAAAGGGTTCAGTGGTATTGGACGAGACGCCTCACATTTTGCATCCCAGAGCATTGCACAAGCATGGCTGAACATATGAGTAGAACAGTGATGATCACTTGGTTGACTGACAGTTGGGGGAACTAAACCCATCTCTGCCCCCCTGGTGTATGGCTTACTGTGACTACGTGAATATGCTGGCTCCCAAAGAGGAGCTCACGTTCACTTTCCTCCTGCCTGGGCTTTTTACGTCAGTGTGGGATGCCTGCTAAGCCAAGATTTGACTTAGTGTATCAACTACACACGAGATCATGGTTAAGGTCTCCCTTTCTTAATCATGACCAGTAAACATATGACGAACCTTGGGTACAGATTGCAGTTAAGGAAGAGAGACCTCAACCATAATCCCAGGTTTAGACAACAAACTAAAACAAACCTTGGCTTAGCTGACATGCCCCAATGAACCAAAAACCAAGGGAGGAGCAAAAGGGCTATGATCTCCTCCCCAGGAGCTAGTGCATTTCAGTTAAGCCACCTGGCTAAACAAACCATGGCTTAGCATTATGCTCAAGCCACACCTATGAATAAAATTACTAAAAAGATCTCTATGCAAGAAGTGCCACTCTTCTCCCCCTTAGAAGTAGGCCATCCAACGACCACCATACCACTGAAATCCCCCACTATATAAAAATCACAATGTATTGGTTAATTTTGTCAGATGATCACTTCTGGCATCTATGTAGGCTAGCAACAATTCTTTCTCCTCAAGCGCATGCTTCCTGGGGTAGATGACATTCAGCCCAATGCTATTCCTTAATTTAACCTCTTGCCTACATAGTAATGCTGGGTCCTGTTTCTAGGCAACGGCTGCATAAGCACAACAAAGATAAAAGGCCAAATTGTAATGGTGTTTTAACAGGGGCGTCACATTCTTCCCGAGTAACTCGTGTGATGAGCTGCAGGAGAGTCAAACTGGAAATATAAAAATGTTCACATTAACCACATTAATGTTGACAAGAGAAAACCCTCCTGAGAAAATCAAATCATGATGAGGTCAGGATTTCTCAACAGCCACGTTCCATTTTGTTGCTTTGACATGCATTGTAACATTGTTCTCTCAACCTGGAAACCCACTGGGGTTTCCCGCATGAGATAATTCTTACAAAGTCAACATTCTCTCTGTGATATTTTCATGGGCAACCAACTATGTGTGCTCACACTTCGGAAATGCAGTTTAGAATCTGCAGTGACCTGGAGGCAAGCGGGAAGGGCTATTCCACTTCACCTATTCCACTTCAAGAATACAGACGTCACCCTATTACCCTATATTATCTCATAAACCAGTTAATATTCACAGTTAAGTGTTTAAGGAAACGTTTATATAAACATACTTACGGGGAGATTCAAGAATTCATTAAAGAAGTCTACAAGCATATCATCGGTTGCTAAATAATCCTCCTGCAAGGGCCAAAAAGAACAAAACTATTTGATGTGATGAAGCAAGAGCAGTTTACATCTAACAGGAGTAGGGATGTTGGGGAATTGAAAAGGTAGCAAAAATTGCTGCAGCGTGCACTTTCTTCAGGAATGGAAATCAGTTAAATATGATTTGTATTTGTTCACATTGTTGTTTCAAGTCTGCAAACTACATGTGGTTAATTATTTTTATAATCGGCTTTTACATTTCCTTTGCACTGAATAACAATACCCCGCCCATCTCACTGGGTTGCCTCAGCCACACTCGGCATCTTCCAATAAAATATAAAAGAGCACAACAAAACATCAAATATTAAACGCTTCCGGAAACAGGGCTGCTTTTAGATGTCTACGAAACAAATGCAAGTTATATAATTTACATTCAACAGTTGGCGGCAAAACTAATAATGTAAAATTTGGTTCAACAGAAACAGTGCAGATTGTGATGAATGTAGGTTGGAGTGGAAATTGCTGCCTTCTTAGAGGGGTTGGCAATTTCCATACTGTCAGTTTGCTGTTTGTGAATTGTTTTCAACTTTCTTTACAGGTAGATAGGAGGCTGCCACACCAGGTGAGACCGTTTGTCCATTTAGTTCAGTATTGTCAGACTAAACCAGGCATCCCCATACTGTGGCCCTCCAGATGTTTTGGCCTACAACTCCCATGATCCCTAGCTAACAGGACCAGTGGTTGGGGAAAATGGGAATTGTAGTCCAAAACATCTAGAGGGCCGAAGTTTGGGGATGTCTGGACTAAACCATACTAGATTAGAAGGATAAATTATCTGGCCCAATATACGGCCAGCAGCTGCTTACTGGACATTTACTACAGGACATTTACTACTACCTTGTTCGCTCACATTTTATGAAAGATTCTCCTCTCATGGTTTCTTTTTTATTATTTATTTTATGATTTTCAGTTCTATACATTCCAGTAATTTTATAATCATTTTAACATTTCAAAACTTGACTTCCTTCCCTCTCTTTCTGTGGTTCCTTAAATTTATTTTTAATATTTTCTGCATATCCAAATTACGGTAGCTTAATTCATCTACTTTAAATATATACTCATAAAACTGCAGGTTATTACAATAATCCTGCCAATGTTCTTATCTGTTTACAGTTCTTTTTGTAAATATTCAATAAACCATTTCCATTCTTTTATAAAAAGTTTGTTATCTTGATTTCTTATTTTTCTGGTAAGTTTCGCCATTTCTGCATATTCCATAAGCTTTTGTAGCCATTCTTCTTTCACTGTATCCATTTCGTATCCATTCCTTTCCATTTGTGGCCTCTCCTCTCATGGTTTCCATCTTGTTTCCATTTTTAACTAAATGCAGTAGCTGTGCAATTCCCTCACATGGCTGTTGCTAGTTACAGGTGCTACTGAAGGAATTTTTTTATTATGGCTGTTGCTGATTGCTCTAGCCATTTTCATTCTCTGTGGTCTGCTTCTCCTCTCTAGGAATCGGCTCCATCACTTTAGCTCTTCGCTCTTCAAATAGAATTGCCCTGATACCTTTCTCCTCTGCCCCTCTGAAGTAGGGGGCAATTGTGATGGGGAATGCAGTGAGGGTGTATTTAAATACCCTTTCCCCACACACAATGGTCTCAATGAAAATCATGCCTCCCTCAAACATTTGGGGTTGAGGAAATTGGGGGGGGGCTACTCACTTGGTGACTATTACGGTAGAAGTGTGACAGAACAGTTCCCATTCCAGCTAAAAAAAGGAAAGCTGGAAAGGGGTTGATCATTAGGTTAGGATTGCTTGGGAGTGGGGCAGCAGCAGCCTCTATCCCTTTTGAGCCCCTCAGCTGTTCCTCTCTCTTAGCACCAACTTGTCTACTGCCTCAGACAGCAAAATGCCTTGGACTGGCTGGCCCTAATGATTGAGTGCTGCTAAACCGTCCACATCTGGAAGTACTCAGGGTCTCTAGCACAGGTCTGTCCTTGCTATCTGATCCTTATAACAAAAGGAATCAGGGCTCTCCAGGGGCCTTCTACATTCAAAGCATGTGTTCTACCACCCAACCAAAAGTCCTTCTCCCAATGACTAGAATTATGGCATGTTTCTCCGGACAATCCGTTCAGAGAAATTACCCACCTGCACCTGAAAATAACTACCTTTAAAATAAAGGACATTGGAATTATTATCAGAAGGCAACTATATTCATCTTCCTATTTCAATTTCTCATACCTACCTAAAAACATCTGGGCCACAATGGTGCCAGATGCTGGGATTTAGAGGTTTGCACGAACCTCTAGTTCCTAAACTAGAAATTTTAAGATTGAGGATAGGGCCTATCCTGCTCAGAGGCAGATTTAGGGGAGTGCGACTGGTTCAGTCACACTGGATGTCAAGCCTTGAAGGTGACCCGGAAACTACACTTAATCCAGAATGCGGCAGCTAGACTGGTGACTGGAAGCGGCCGCTGAGACCACATAACACGTCTTGAAAGACCTACATTGGCTCCCAGTACGTTTCCGAGCACAATTCAAAGTGTTGGTGCTGACCTTTAAAGCCCTAAATGGCCTCGGTCCAGTATACCTGAAGGAGCATCTCCACCCCCATCATTCTGCCCGGACACTGAGGTCCTGTACCGAGGGCCTTCTGGCGGTTCCCTCGTTGCAAGAAGCCAAGTTGCAGGGAACCAGGCAGAGGGCCTTCTCGGTAGTGGTGCCCGCCCTGTGGAACGCCCTCCCAACAGATGTCAAAGAGAAAAACAGCTGCCAGATTTTTAGAAGACATCTGAAGGCAGCCCTGTTTAGAGAGGCTTTTAATCTTTAATAGATTATTTTATTTTATTTTTCTGTTGGAAGCCGCCCAGAGTGGCTGGGGAAACCCAGCCAGATGGGTGGGGTATAAATAAATTATTATTATTATTATTATTATTATTATTAGCACAGCAACTATAATTTAGTATGTAGAGCGAGAAGCTGGGGGAACCAAATTTTGGTGCCACACAGGCACTACTGAAATTTGAGTGCCCAAAGTCTGCTACTGCCCTGGTGAGCTACTGTGAGCTGCATATAGCTCTCTACGCTCTCTTTCAATTTCAGAAGGGAACAGGAGCCTCTGTGAAGCATAAGCCTGGGATTGGCAGGAAGTAAAAAGCCTGGCTCAGCCAGGTCTAGTCTTAAGATCAAGCCTGGTAGAAGACAGCAGCACATTTTCAGCATGCAGTTTCCCGGTCAGGCCACTGACTTCAGAATGTCAATAACTGGATTGAGGTACAATCGCCACAGCCCCATCCTGGCCTTGACATCCCCATTGCAAACACATTTCTCACGTGATTAGATAATGATGATCTCAAAGCGTAACAATCTCTGTGTAAACCTCTGAGATTAATGGGCTTCACACAGCAGCACACTAAAACAGGCAATGATCTGAGTCTTAAATGCTTAGTTGTGTTTTGCATGAAAAATTATTAGAAACAGGCCACAGTCAATAAACTGCCATATTTCATGTTTATTCAGTCATCATATGCAGATAGTTTAGAAATCACCCCATTGCAGATGACTGGATTTGAAAAATTAACAAGAAATGCAGATTTTTCTGTCCCCAGGGAACTGTATAAAACAAATCGCTTCTTAATAGAGGAATTAGAAACCCTTTAGAAATATGCAGACGTGTGCTTTTATTTGGCCATAACCATGTTATTTAGGGGACTAAAATATGGGTAAGAAATATATACAAATTGTATCAATTAAGATATTTTACTACATTTTACACACATTTAGCATATTAATGGAATTATCTTTTATTTTTTAATATAAACAAAACTTCCCCATAGATTGTTAATTGTTATTCCCCTTTTAAAAATCCACCTTTACTCCCCTTGCAACAATGGCAGCATCAGAGGGGGGGAAATAGAGAGAAGGGGAGAGAAGGAATAAAGTAGATTTTGGAGGGAGCAATTCCCAATTCACATCTTACAATTTAAGGCTTAATCTTCTCAGATGAAAACAGCTGCAGATATCACGTCAATGTGTTTCACAAGTTACTCAAAATTCCATAAGAATTAGATTTGAGCAATTACGTTTTGAACCGAAGCCTTGAAACTTCTAATTTAAGATTCTGTTTATCTTTGGATTTAGTTGTTGTCCCTTGGTGCTGGTAGAAACACAAATCTTTTTTTTCTGACTAAAGAACAATCCTGGGAAACCTTGATCCATCTTGTACAAATACGTTTGCTTTTAACAATTGTATGACAGAAGTTCAACAGGAGGAAGTTATTGCTAACACTTTATGTTACACTGATGGGAAACGTCCCTGGGAAGTCTTGCGCAACAAATCCATTTCCCTAAAAGACTGGAGTCTTAAAATAAGAAAAGTGATGAGGAAATACACTTGGAATTGTGAGTAGCACTTGCTTTGACACAAGGTCATCTAATCTTCCTGCAAATCAGAACAAATGCTTAATATAAACAGGTCATCTGGAAGCGACTGCAGTTTGGGATATTGTTACCTCCCTTCTCTTCCCTATTGCGTAAAAACTCATCCAAGGGTCGTTGTGTCCTCATCTCAGGCAGATTTAATAACAGAGTGCTTCGAACCCTTTGATAATACAGCACTTAGTACATTCTGGATCAGTCCTGGCTGTGCCTACAGGGAGCTATCCCACCTTTCTAGAACTGAGGCAAAATGTACCAAGTATTTTATCAATAATTTTGCTATTTTTTTGCCTGAGCCTTGAGTTTGAGCTAGCAGCAAAGACAAGTAAAAGCACTAGAAACGGACTATCTCCTCTTCAAGGATGTAAGATAGCAGAGACTTCTATTCTGACCTGTATTCATCTTAATCAGTACTGTTTCCTTTCCGCTGCATTTGGGTTTCTGCCAAATGCTACCATACTCATCTCACTGTCCACTATTTAACATAAATTGTATCAGTTAGGTAACTATTCATGTAACTTACCGGTATATTCATTTCCATGTAAAGGAAACATCAAAACAACATAAAAATGACTTAATCATTAATTATGCATCATTTGCAGACTTCAAAAAAACCACAACAACCAAGTGAATGAATACTGATCGTATTCACTTGACTGATTTCCACTCCTGACCATAGATGAGCTTCTTAACTGTAGCTATTTCCATTTCCAATTTCATTGGAATTCTCTGACATCCCTAGCTAACTGGGGAGAGGGCTCAAAGAACAGGTAAGTCAATTTTCATGGGGACTTGCTCGCCTTGTGATGCCATCTATACCTTGCAAAGATAAAGGGGAAAGAAAAACCTTACTATATTTAAGCCTATACAAAAAGTGGGTGGGCAAAAGAAAAATGGGAAAGTGTTGACAGGGCCAAGCTCTTAAAGCCGCAATGTAACAACACTATGAGAGCTACATGTTTAAGGGAAATGATGGATGATATTAACATGCAGCATTTCAGCTGCAGTTACAACCTAAACCTTTGTTATCTTATCTTATTTCAGGGCCCACCCTATTCCCATGATTGTAATCCAATTGTAATCTGTTTAAACTGTTTTTAATTTTGAACTTTAAATTGCTTTAACCTGCCTTGGGACCTGCTGGTGAAGAGCAGGTAAAATTAAAATTTAAAAAATGTGTGCCTAAGGTTGCAATCCTATACATGTTTACTGGAAGTAAGTCCCACTGAAATTCTGAATAGACAAGAATAGGATTGCACTGCAGGTATGTGTCTAGTAATTAAATGCATATCTGGCAAACCTTTAATTCACAGAATCAGAGTTGGAAAAGACCACAAGGGCCATCCAATCCAACGCCCTGCCAAGCAGGAAACACCATCAAAGCATTCTTGACATATGCCTGTCAAGCCTCTGCTTAAAGACCTCCAAAGAAGGAGACTCCACCACACTCCTTGGTAGCAAATTCCACTGCCGAACAGCTCTTACTGTCAGGAAGTTCTTCCTAATGTTTAGGTGGAATCTTCTTTCTTGTAGTTTGAAACCATTGCTCCGTGTCCGCTTCTCTGGAGCAGCAGAAAACAACCTTTCTCCCTCCTCTATACGACATCCTTTTATATATTTGAACATGGCTATCATATCACCCCTTAACCTTCTCTTCTCCAGGCTAATCATACCCAGCTCCCTAAGCTGTTCCTCATAAGGCATCATTTCCAGGCCTTTGACCATTTTGGTTGCCCTCCTCTGGACACGTTCCAGCTTGTCAGTATCCTTCTTGAACTGTGGTGCCCAGAACTGGACACAGTACTCCAGGTGAGGTCTGACCAGAGCAGAATACAGTGGTACTATTACTTCCCTTGATCTAGATGCTATACTCCTATTGATGCAGCCCAGAATTGCATTGGCTTTTTTAGCTGCTGCATCACACTGTTGACTCATGTCAAGTTTGTGGTCTACCAAGACTCCTAGATCCTTTTCACATGTACTGCTCTCATGTGAAAAGAGCAGTAATTAATATACAAATTAGTATGCTTTTGTTAGTTTAATTAGTCGGTAATGCAATTTATCCTATTGTCCTAATTTTGAAATTTGTCCTAATTTTGAAATTAATATCCCCTCTGCTTTGTAATTTAAATTTTCTTACATCTGGGGTCTAATCCTATACCAATTTACTAAGGAGTAAGTTCTATTGGACACAATGTGACTTACTTCCAGGAAAATATGCATAGGAAAGTGTGCACCATTATAAAGAAAATTATAATAATTTTGAAATAATATGTTTAAAGAAATCTTTTTTCCAATTTCTATCCCTGTCTTGTGATATAAGAAGCTAATTTTCTTGGTTGAGTGGATGACAACTAATAGGGAGTGGAGTGTGAGGTTTTGTTGCTCCTCTGTTCCACTCTTGCTTCACTTAAGTAATTGCATGACATATAGCAATTATATTTATATCATATTTATATTTATAATTACAGGTAGGTAGCCGTGTTGGTCTGGATCGAAGTAAAATAAAAAAATTCCTTCAGTAGCACCTTAAAGACCAACTAAGTTTTTATTTTGGTATGAGCTTTCGTGTGCATGCACACTTCTTCAGATACAGTGAAATGGAAGTTTCCAGGCACTTATGTAGAGAAGGGGTGGGGAGGGGTGGGGATGGGGAGGGGGGATCACTCAGAAGGGTGGTGGAAATGGGTGATTGACTGACTGATAGCTGTTGATGACCGCAAACGACTGCAAATGGTTTTGCATGAAAAAGCAAGGGTTGAGATGGCTGAAGATCGCTTATCATGTATAATGAGATAAGAACCCGATATCTCTGTTCAAACCAGGTCCCTCCATGGTTTTGAGCTTGGTGATAAGTTGCAATTCAGCAACTTCTCTTTCCAGTCTATTTCTGAAATTCTTTTGTAGTAAGACAGCTACTTTGAGATCTTGTATAGAATGTCCTGGGAGATTGAAGTGTTCTCCTACTGGTTTTTCTGTCTTCTGGTTCCTGATGTCAGATTTATGTCCATTTATCCTTTGGCGTAGGGTTTGGCCTGTTTGTCCAATATAGAGAGCTGAAGGGCACTGTTGGCATTTGATGGCATACACAATGTTAGAGGATGAGCAATTAAATAGTCCTGAGATGGTATGTTGGATGTTGTTGGGGCCAGTAATGGTGTTGTCTGGGTGTATGTGGCAGCAAAGTTGGCATCTGGGTTTATTGCAGGCTCTGGTACCAGTGTCCATGTTAAGTCTGGTGGTTGTATTATTGTGGGTGAGGAGTTGTCATGCAATTACTTAAGCATCTGTTCCAACTCTACAGACAGAGAATCTCACCTAAGAGATCTACAGCAAACCTTTTTAGAACTAAAATATCCACCTGATGAAGTTAAACAACAGATCAACAGAGCCAGACAGATACCTAGAGAACCTGCTGCAAGACAGACCCAAAAAAGAAAATAACAGAACACCACTAGTCATCACATACAGCTCCCAAGCTAAAACAGTACAACGCATCATCAGAGATCTACAGCCTCTCCTGGACAATGACAGCTCCCTTTCTCAAGCTCTGGGAGGAAGACCTTTCATTGCCTACAGACAGCCACCCAATCTTAAACAACTCCTCACCCACAATAATACAACCACCAGACTTAACATGGACACTGGTACCAGAGCCTGCAATAAACCCAGATGCCAACTTTGCTGCCACATACACCCAGACAACACCATTACTGGCCCCAACAACATCCAACATACCATCTCAGGACTATTTAATTGCTCATCCTCTAACATTGTGTATGCCATCAAATGCCAACAGTGCCCTTCAGCTCTCTATATTGGACAAACAGGCCAAACCCTACGCCAAAGGATAAATGGACATAAATCTGACATCAGGAACCAGAAGACAGAAAAACCAGTAGGAGAACACTTCAATCTCCCAGGACATTCTATACAAGATCTCAAAGTAGCTGTCTTACTACAAAAGAATTTCAGAAATAGACTGGAAAGAGAAGTTGCTGAATTGCAACTTATCACCAAGCTCAAAACCATGGAGGGACCTGGTTTGAACAGAGATATCGGGTTCTTATCTCATTATACATGATAAGCGATCTTCAGCCATCTCAACCCTTGCTTTTTCATGCAAAACCATTTGCAGTCGTTTGCGGTCATCAACAGCTATCAGTCAGTCAATCACCCATTTCCACCACCCTTCTGAGTGATCCCCCCTCCCCATCCCCACCCCTCCCCACCCCTTCTCTACATAAGTGCCTGGAAACTTCCATTTCACTGTATCTGAAGAAGTGTGCATGCACACGAAAGCTCATACCAAAATAAAAACTTAGTTGGTCTTTAAGGTGCTACTGAAGGAATTTTTTTATTATATTTATAATAACTCCCTGATTCATCTATAAACTGAGGGCAGGAGGAAAAAAATGTTTACTTACAAACTCATCATCTCTTATGCTGGGGGGCACTGAAACACAACACAAAAAGAGAAAGGGAATAAAAGTTATTCAGCCAAAGCATTTTTCATTTGTTTTCAATCTTACCAGAGATCAATGATCACTAACTATGCAAATGTCGTTGTGAATATTGCGAACAATGTACATTTTAGAACCAAGAACCCATTTACATATCAAAAAAGCAGCTATTTCACAATTTTTAAATAAATATATTCCTGATTATTTGCAAGATACAGACTGATATACTTGTTTGTAAAGGACAATAAGGAGGCGGTGGAGATATAGATTATTTTGGGGGACTCATTCCCATATTGGGGACCTCACTGAGGCCCTTTTCAGGATGTTTGGGTGTGTAAATTTAGCCTTGGTAACTGTCATCAGCTCGTTTCTTGTATATTTAAGAGCAGTTTGTTTTGCAAATACAGTATTAACATATCATCTGCTTATTAGCTCTATATACCACCCACACACAAAAAAGTTTCACCTGCTGATTCCTGCATGTGAAGCTGCAGCTAAAAGCAAAGGAACCATTTTGGAATGAGTTTGTTTTCTAGCTAGTGGCCAATTCTAATGCATTATTCCAAAAATTGATGTACAGAAGTGAAAACATGTAGTGGGCCTAAGCAATAAAAAGAACAACGGTTTCCTGAAATATACTTTAGGGAAATGACAACTGAATCTGCCAACTTATGAGTTTGCAGTATCCACCTATAAGATGCACAGACACTTGATAATTTGATTTGTGGCATCAAAATTAAAAGCAGAAGGCTTTTAAGAACATTTGCCAATGCATGTTGAATAATCCTCATTTCAAGCGCCATAGATGAATTCACTAAATCCTTGTCTAGGACTTAGTGCAGACTTAGGCAACCTTGGCTCTCCAGATGTTTCGGAACTACAACTCCCATGATCCCTAGCTAACAGGGCCAGTGGTCAGGGATCATGGGAGTTGTATTTCCAAAACATCGGGAGAGCCAAGGTTGCCTATGCCTGACTTAGTACATTCAAAATCTAATGGGTTCAACTCCTGGATGAATCCTGCTAACAGAGGCAATCCTGGATGGCCGATACAGTGGATACAGAACTGGACTCTAACCCAGGAACCTTTAAAACAGGTGCAGCTAACCTGTGGGCCACAACTTCCAACATCCCTGAGCATTGGCCATGATGACTGAGACTGATGAGTGTGGGTGCAACAACACCTGTAGGACCTTAGTTACCCCTGCTAACTAGGCTTTTCCCTGCACAGCCTCAGTATCTGACCCTGTGCAATAAGTCACAGGTTAATGCAGGCCCGGGTGGAAAGAGCAATGTTCACACGTGACGCATTCCAATCTAAAAAGCGCTTCTGAGCATCACTTGTGAACATGCCCTTTAGGGTTGTGGGGCTTGGCTGGCTGACAATGTATTTTCCTTTCAGCATCCATCTCTCTCCCTCCCACTGAAACATGATCTGTGTGATTGGATTAAAGCGGAGCGCATCCGATCCTCTTCATTGTCTGGCACGCTCTCCGGCCGCAGTACATACCCGTGGTGAGCTTCTTCTCTCGCATGGTGAGGATGGGCGCACTGACTCTGTACAGCGCCTGAGCTAAAGCCTCATGGTCCCCAGGGGAGCTCGGGGAAATAACTTCTGCTGGGCCCGGGGCAAAGAGACTGCAGCGGGCCTAAGCGTAGGCACGCACGAATTGCTCGGCGTTTGCAACTTGTCCTAGTTACTGGGCGCTATTACAGCCAAGCTGGGTTGCTATGGAGCTGCTGCAGGCCGTGCACAGGGAAAACAAGGCTTCTTGACTCCATGAACAAACATTTGTCTTCTTGGGGGCGAAGGCTTTCTCTCGGCTTGGCTAGCCAGCCGGATAAAGCGAGGCGCGCGGAACCAATGAGCACAGTTCCTTCCAATGTGCCTTGCCTTCACTTTCAGCCTCGAGGGGGCGCAGGACCGCCCTGCCGGGTCTGCAAACGACAGCGCCCTCTCCAGTCCTAGCCCGTTAGGAAACAGCTTGAGGGTCTCTCCCCCCCCCCCAAAAAAGTCCGCTGCGTTTAGACGGCTGCAAAGACTTGCGTTGGTGATAGGATCCTCCAGGTGTTGCCCACGCTGCTTGCAGCTCCCATCACCTGCAAGAGGAGGGGTTGGTTCGCCGATATTGTGATGCATTTAGCAACGCGTAATGCTGCCTTGGTGACGATTATACTGGGTAGAATTCTTATCTGCGCTTGCTTCTGGCAAGCCTCCCCCCTCTCTCCTTTAATCAAACAACTCTTTGTCATGACCCCTCGGCTTCAAAATAACGCCGACCTGTCTGGCAGGAGCACGTACATTCCTTCCATGGAGGAACTTTGAACAGACTTTTCTTAACTATCCTGGTGCAGATGCCATTAGGTTTAGGGCTAAACAGGGGCAAAAGGTCTTCTCCATTACTTGAAGAGGAACGCCATAATTTGAATGCAAAAAGGGTATGGCCTTTGCTCTGGATTGACTGATTCAGAATAAATACCTCCAACAATTCATCCTGGTACAGCTGAGATTCAAAATATCTCTGCAAAAGAAACAGGTGCTAATGACATTTCTAATCAGAGTTAATTCCTCCTTTGAGACCGAGTTAATTTTAAGGATTTCCAGGCTCCCCGCTGGCCCGCTCCATTTAGCATTCCCGCCCTCTTTAGCGATATGTGAAAATACGGATGGTTTAAAAGTGATAGTTTAATCCTGCGGAAACTTACTTTGGGCTATGGAAAAGTGAGAGGTGAATAGTAAGTAGCATCAAAGGGTTCCACTGTCTCACTAAAGTATTAATTCTGAATCCCTGCTCCTGCTTATGCCCTTATTTCTATCTCTGCTCATGGGTTGGCTGTCTGCCATTTATTTTCTTAACTCATGCAGTCTCCTTTGCGCTGAGATTAGTAGACTCGCTTTAAATTAATTTTCATAGTGGCCGTAATAGCCTGTAATTTATATTTCTCCATATAAATTGGAAATTTAACGTCCAAGATGCCAGTGGATTTGTGCATGTTAACACTTTGGTAAAGGTAAAGGGACTCCTGACCATTAGGTCCAGTCACAGACGACTGGGGTTGTGGCGCTCATCTCGCTTTACTGGCCGAGGGAGCTGGTGTACAGCTTCTGGGTCATGTGGCCAGCATGACTAAGCTGCTTCTGGCGAACCAGAGCAGCACACGGAAATGTCGTTTACCTTCCCGCCGGAGTGGTACCTATTTATCTACTTGCACTTTGACGTGCTTTCGAATTACTAGGTTGGCAGGAGCTGGAACCGAGCAACGGGAGTTCACCCCGTCGTGGGGATTCGAACCGCCGACCTTCTGATCGGCAAGCCCTAGGCTCTGTGGTTTACCCCACAGTGCTACCTGCACTTTGGTAGTAAACAATAAAATCAGATTTTATTTTATTGTTAGTAGAGTCTGACAGTGCAATCCTTTCATGTTTATTCAGAAGTAGCCCAACTCCATTCAAGGGGGCTTGCTCTCTCAGAGGAAAAAATAAGCCTTCTTGTCCACCCTTCTTCCATATCTGTGGGGGATTATCAGATGAAATTCATCAACATAAGTGGACAATACTGAGCTTCTGACTGCCTCGAATCCCAGCTTCAGACAACTAGAGTTCAGACAAATCAGATAAAACTATCACTGCAATCAATATACAGCTCAGGTTAAGTAGCCCATTTGCTTCTTATGCTAAGCTGTGTTGGATAGCACTTTACAATCATAATGATTCCAACGAAGACAAATCTTTTGACACTACTGTACAATGAAATTGATATCGAAACCTGACTTTACTGATGACCAAAGTGTATTATTATTTTATAATTCTAAGAGACCAACAAAACATCCACTAAATGAGAGGATATATTCCACAGAGTTCTGGAGGCCCATGGTTAGGCTATTCGAATCACACAATCACCACAAGGAAGCAACAAGCCTGGGATTTGTCAGCAACCTAATGACACCACAACTTATTGGAATACTTGTGTTTCCAGAGCTATGCTGAATATTCTTATTTCCAGCAAATGTCCTCCTATGCGCACTAAGCCAGCTGAGCTGTTAGGGAGACTAAGAAAGATGTCATAACTTAGTCCTGATGAGCCAGCTTCTTCCTGCCTTCCAGGTCTTTAACATGATCTCACTGAAACAAACAAAGACTTCTCAGAGCCATAAGTTATAACTGATAGCCAAAGGAAACACATTTTAAATATTAAATACTCATTGGCTATAGTTGGCAGGCAAGACTGGAGCAGGAACCTACAATGCTAAGTTTACAGATGCACTGAATAGCCTAAAAGCATTAGTTCAGGTTCCACACACCCCCCAAAAGCTTTTGCGAAGTATTTTTCGAATATGAATCTTTGATGTCCCCTAGCGGTGAAATTGAGTATATTTCAATGAACAATGCACAGAAGAGCGTCAGATATCAAACACCAAGGGAATAGAAAGATGTTTGGTACTCTGAACCTACTCACTCCAAACCCTCCTACACGCCTCTTAGCACAGGCTCCACTGAAGGTCCAAATTCAACAAAGAAAGAATGCCCTCCATTTCTCACAAGATCATCTGGCAGCAACTTAAAGTACTCAGAGGGGGAAGAGAGTAGGCGTTTCAGTGTCTGGTTTATATCACTTGGGTTTGTATGGCATGGATACTGCTGTAATTAATTTCATTCTTGTAATGGAAAAGCATAGGCAATTTGGAACCATATTTCCATGCTGCGACAGAACTTTTTTTGGAAAAGATTTATTATGGCTTGTTCTCTTTGCCCCTTTCTTATGAAATCTCATATCAACGTTATCATTATCTGCTTCAACATACTTCATGTTGAAACAGTTAAAGTTGCCATCTTCTTTCTATGTATTTTAGAAACACTGTGCCCTTATTTATGCCCATTACAAATTGCCATCTATGCTGACCCATAATTTATTTAGGTAAGCACTATTGTGCTCTCTCTGTGTGTGTGTGTCTCTCTCACACACCAAGGCATTTCCACACGCAACAACTGGTTTATGGACAAATAACCACCGACTATGTGATCCTGAAGCTGAGGCTCCAATACTTTGGCCACCTCATGAGAAGACTCCCTGGAAAAGACCCTGATGTTGGACAACAGAGGACAAGATGGTTGGACAGTGTTCTTAAAGGTACCAACATGAGCCTGACCAAACTGCGGGAGGCAGTGGAAGACAGGAGTGCCTGGCGTGCTCTGGTCCATGGGGTCAAGAAGAGTTGGACAACAACAAATGTGACTGCAGAAGAAAGAGGAAACACACACATCAGCATAGCTGCCAACCCTCCCTTTTTTTGCGGGAAACTCCCTTATTCCAAGCCACCGCTGTCAACTTTCTCCTTTTTTTGCTGGAAATTCCCTTATTCCAATGCCGTTTCTTGCTGCTATCCTGGATTGTTAGATATACCGTAGACTGTCCCCAGGACAGGTGAGGCTGCTGATCCCTTATTTTCAAATCCGGAAGTGGACAGCTATGCACGTCAAGGACTTTGAAGATGCACAAATTCAGGACAAAAGGGAGAAATGAGCTAAGAGGAAGGCACATTTGACAAATCCTCACCATTTATCATCAACTCCTGCTTGGATACCTATGTCCCCACTGTGGAAGGACGTGTGGATCCAGAATTGGCCTCCACAGTCACAAGACTGTGTTCATGGAAGACAATCTTACTCAGCTACGAAAGAAGACTGTGTCCATGAAATATACTCGGAGTCGAGAGTGAATTTCATGCTCTTCATTCAGCTCATAGTCATCAAGGAGAAGAAGAGAAGAATGGCCTTTTACCAAAACCATCTGCTTATATACATTATTTACACAATGGGCTTTGCGTGATTGGCTACTTCAGGGCTACACCTGTGGGCCAATCAGTTTGTGGATTGACTTCTGCCAGCGGCCTGATTGGCTGCTCCTGCAGGCCAATCAGGTTGTGGATTCACTTCTGCCAGCCACCTGATTGGCTGCTCCTGCAGGCCAATCAGGTTGCGGATTCACTTCCACCTGGAGTTGGATTGGGTGGCTCCTGCGGACCAATCAGACTGCTGGTTCTGGATCCTATTGTTCTATGATTCAGCTCAGTACATAACAGTCCCATTCTGGGCACCACAATTTAAGGAGGCTGACAAGCTGGAACAAGTGCAGAGGAAGGCAGTCAAGATCAAAGGTCTGGAAACCTTATGAAGAATGGTTGAAGGAGCTGGGCAAGAGGAAACTGAAAGGAGATATGATAGCCATCTTCAAATATTTAAAGGGCTGTCACATGGAAGATGGAACAAGCTTGTTTTGGCCTGCTTCAAATGGTAGGACCTGAACCAATGGCTTCAAACTACAAGAAAGGACACTCCAACTAAACATATTAGGAAGACCTTTCTGACAGTTGTTCAACAGTGGAATGGACTTCCTCAAAAGGTGGTGGACTTGCCTTCCTTAAAGTTTTTTAAGCACAGGTTGGATGGTGTTTCCTGCATTGCAAGGAATTGGACTAGATGATCCTTGAGAGAACTTCTAACTCTACAATTCTATGATCACTTGTAGAGCTTCACTTGCATTAGCAGCACAGTTGGTTAGGAGGAAATGCCTACTATCAATCAATTTCTGTTCCTGTTGAAGAGGATGTACAGTATTATAAACACAGCTTGGAATTAAAGCAGTCATGAATGAATAAATTACATTTGTTTATTCTAAATTGATTATTTTGATGTATTTGTATATCTTCCAGATTGCCTTATGTTTGATCTCTTGTGGTTTTATTGAGCTGCAACTGCCAGCTGCCTTGGAACTGTGGAATGGTGTGAAATGATGTTCTAGCAATAGCCATCAAGCAGGCGGCTATGGACTGCCTGCATGCTTCTGCATACTTAGAAGCAGGGAGTGTCACACCTCTGTCCAGCTCAGATGATACTGCTGAGATTATCAATTTAAGGAGTAACAAATTTTATTAACTTGCCAAAGGAAAGTATTCCTCTATGCGACAACAGCTGCTCATAGCAGTTGCCCATCAATAAAAGAATGGCAAATTAAACTTTGTGAATATATAAATTTGGCAAGATTCACAGCATTGTTAAGGGGACAATCGGACCAAAAATTAGCAAAAGAATGGGATTGTGTTAAAGAATATATGAAAACAAACGGTGCAAAAGGTATAAAGATAGAGGTAATTTACATTAGAGACAACAATTCAGAAAGATTAAAAATTTTGAGGTCTCAAAACAGAGGAAGGAAGTCAATATGTGTATATGTACGTAAAGATTATTATGATGGCGTGGTTTTCTTTGTAGGTTTTTCTTTTCTTTTTTGGTTTCTGTTTGTTTTGCTTTGTTTTTTGTTTGTTTGTATTTTGTTTGTAATTTTTGTTGTAATTTTGCATAGAAAAACACACACACACAAACCACCAATTTTATTAACTTGCAAGAACTGTTACCTAAATTTACTTGGTTTTCTCTTTCTTACCCACACCTTTTTCATATTGCAGTGTATCTATTAGATTGTTAACTTGGGCAACCAGGGAGTCTTATCTTTTGATCTCTGTATAAGACTTCAAAAATAATAATAGTGATGCTTGATATTAAATAAAATAACTTTTGCTTGATTTATGTATGTTTTGCTGTACTATTATCGCAATATCTTCTCACATTCATCATAAAATACTCCTTAAAATGTAACAAAAATTTAATTATTTTTAATTTACCATTGTGACAAGAACTGTATTTAAAATCTCAGAACACGGTTGTAAGATGTAGTGAAAACTACATTGAAAGTACTTTATTGAAATCTCATTGAATGTGCCTGGCAAAGTGACAAACACCAAGACAAAAAGAGTTTAAAATGTTTTCACTTTTTTTCTGAAATGTATCAAAAGTCAAGTTTAGGATATTTACACAGAGAATTAAATTATCAACTTGATTAATGGTCAAAATTACAATATGTAATACTTTCAAAATGCATAATTATTTAAAAGTGCTACCTATACAAATAGAGAATTGAGGGGGAGGGTAAATGCGTTGCATTCATTCGAAGATATTTAGAGACGTTTTAAGTTTCTCTTGCTTTTTGCACTTCCTGGCAGAGCATCGTTTATATTTTGTCGTTTAGCAGATGGACTGCAACAGTCTCTTGATCCATGGAAGGCATAAAGACATAAAGTGCAGAAGTCAAATGCACAGTCTTCCCGGCTACAGAGTCCTCTTTTTTGAAAGGCTTGGTATTTTGCAGGACACCGACATCTTGGACAAGGTTTTAAAGCTTCGTCACTGAAGAGGGATTGGGCAACCTACATCAGGGGAAGAGATATTTAAGATTTGGTCATGCATTCATTTTTATAAGGCTGCTAACTACCCCGTCCTGTTTCTTTAATTTCTAGAGAATTGCAACGGAATGAGTAAATTAATTTTCACTATAGAAATGTATCAAGACAGAAGAGTCAATAAAATTTTATCCCAGATGACGAGATACAGCAAAAGAGACAAATGGTAAATGGAACTTCCCCATCCTCTCCTCTCTCCCTGTGCAACCCCTAAATCTGTTATGGAGTTTCCCCCAGCCCTCTGGGGCCAACTTAGGGGGTCACATAGGAAAGGACAGAGTGAGGAAGGTCCAGCTAAAAGTCCTTGCACTAGCAGAACTGTCTACTTGGATAGCCCCATCACTTTCCCCTGATACTTCTTGTGGCTGCCTTCACTTAACCTGTATCTGGCAACATTCATTACTAAAGCAATCTTTCTCACACATACTGCAGTTTCCTACCTTTACACACATTTCTTTTTTACTAGCTGACCGAAGAACAGGGCTGCATCCACGAGGTGTCAAAGACTCATCACAAGAGGGCTGCATTTGTAATACAGCTGGTTTTGCTTGAGCCTGGACTGATCGTAGTGCAAATCTGGTCATCAAAAGTCTAGTGGCAGCATCTTCAGTATCTGGCAGGTGTCTCTGGTAAAATAACCAAACACCACAAATTACTTCCTCAAAGAACAAACCGAATGTGCTGTTTACTGTTCAGTGCCAGCTATGGCTTATAGCAGAAGCCCATACTGGGAAGAAGGGGATGCCATGCGGTCAGAACCACCTTGGGTGCTGGCAGGAGAGGTGGCAACACAGAGACTGGGGAGCACGGCTGGCTGCTCTAGACTCAAGCTGCCTGAAGCCATGAGAGAAGCAGGGAGAGACACCCTTGAGGGGACAACGCTGTAAGACCTGCAGCTCCCTCCAGCTACACTCAGGTTGTATATATGTGAATAAAACCACTACAGTCTACGCCACGTCTTGACACTCAATGGATACAAAACCTTGGGTGAGGGGCTGGAACCCCCCATAATTTTGTGCACTGCTTGGCAGAGATTGGGGGTTGGTGTGCCACCTTTGTTACAATACAGCTTGAAAAATAGTTTGGCACAGAAAGGAAATAAAGATGATTCGAGTATGGGTCAAAGGGAGACAACTATGAAAAGGACCAGGTTTAATCCAAAACTGATCTGCCAGAAGCATTTTAAAAAATCAAAAGAAACCCGCAACAAACCTCTAACAGGTCTTGAAAGAACTATTTAAAAATAAATATGCTAAATGTGTGGCTAGACACTAAAGACAGTGGGTTATATCCAATTAAGTCATACTGAGTAGGCCCACTGAAATCAATAAACTATTAATCTAGTTTATAGACTCATTTCTATTCTCAGTATTAATTTGTTAGTTATCACCCTAAATCTTTTAATCAATAAGTAGCACATGTAAGCAGTACAGTGAATTTCATCTGATGAAATGTCTATTAGATATGGAGTTTTATTTCTGCTTTCCCTCCTCTTCAACCCATACTGCCTCACCAAACACCCTCAATAATGCCCGTGCAGTGGTATATTACCTTAGCTTCAAGTGTCAACTGTTTTATGTACAACTTTCTCCTCCGATTTGCATGTCTATCTTGTATAACAATTTCTCGCCAGTTCTTGCTTACTTTCCACATACTAAAATAAAGAATCGCTATCAGCCACAATTCAAACATTTTGTTATAATTCAGAATGGGGCTGCTTTGTCCTCAAGGAACCTGATCTGCATTAATGTCGTCACCAAGAATGAATAAATCAGCTTCAATGATAGCTGCAGCACAGGATCAAGGGGACAAGTGCTCTGAAGCTGATATACATCATAGTATAGGGATATTTACATATACATATACATTTGTCACTTTTAACCATCATACCCTCTTGTCACAGAGGGACAGACAATATTATTTTATTTGCTAATATTTACCATTAATACATAGTATTTTTAAATATTTATGCTTCAACTTTGCGATGCATAATAGTTATATGCCAAATTCCCAAACCTTAATTAATGGAGGAATCCAAAAGATTTGTCATTTTGTAAAAGGTTATCATGATACAAAAAAATGGTATCCAAATGGGAAAACTGAAGTTGTAACTGCAACAAAACATGGAGTGCTTCAGGAAAAAAGGAAGCCACTCCCTTCCCTTTTTCCTTCCTTTCCCTGTTTTTCATCCCCCACCCCAGGCAGCTAACACCTGTGCCCACTAAGGATGTTCAGTCTTCTGTGGCTTGCTCTGAGTTTTCCTTAGAGCAGACATCCCCAAACTGCGGCCCTCCAGATGTTTTGGCCTACAACTCCCATGACCCCTAGCTAGGAGGACCAATGGTCAGGAGAGATGGGAATTGTAGTCCAAAACATCTGGAGGGCCAAAGTTTGGGGGTGCCTGCCTTAGAGTTTTCTCTAAATAATTTTTGTTCTTCTGCAAATTGTGATGCTCCCAAAAGCCTCATGGTGCCTCCCATGTGTGTAGATGGTGCCATTTTGGCTACATAAGCATAGGCACTCAGATAACTGAGTTCACTGCTAGTATACAGAATTTCAATTATGTTACACTTGTACAGTACAATGTCATTAGGGGGCACCCAGTGAAAGTCCCCAAGTTGTTTCTTTTACCTGCATAGGCTTTCCACAGTCAGGATATCTAAAATCAAAGTAAGAACATGTCTTAAGTCTCTGATTCTTAATTCTGTTAATATATCTAGTTTCTCAATGCCCATTTTCCTGCCAATGAGTTGAGCCACAATACACTTCAGCGCAGATATGTCAGCTCCATCAATTTCCTTCAACAGGTCATCTTGTTTTGTTCTTTTACTTCTGTTTTGCATAAAAAGTTCACACACTATCTGCAAAGCAGGGGTTCTTGACAGACTGCCCAAATCTGGAGTCATGCATTTGTCATCCTCATGAAAAACCAATTCATTGCCTTCGGTGATAGAGCCAGCTATCTTTAGTATGCATTTTGAATGAGCAACAGTGGTATCACAGTCCTCCTCTTTTTCTGATTGTGAACCACATTCTGAAAGTGTGGATAATCTTCTTGAGCGTTGTAGCTTTCTTACCTTTCTTTTAGAGTTTAGAGTGCCAGATGATTCCGTATGTTTCTGAAGTAGTTCTTGGAAAGATCCCTCATATTCTGACAAGGACTCCTCTGATTTATCTAAACTAAGTGAATTATAGCTGCTGCTGCTACCAGGGGTTGATAGGCTCAAGTCACTTATTTCTTTAACTGGAGGGGTATTTATTTCAGATATATTAAGACTAAATCCTTCTACAAGTCTATTGATGGGTGTGATAAATCTATCATCATTTGTCTCGGACAATGTACATTTAGGAGTTTCAATCAATTCTGGACAAGTGCTTTGATCATTAAAACTATTAAGAACATTGTCAATAAAAATATTAGGTGTATTTGTAGATGATTTAGGCTGGATTGGAGATAAACAACCTGGCTCGGACAAGCAGCCGCCTTTAGATTTTGAATCATCTATTGTAGATGTCCTCTGCTGAGAGAAAACAAGCCTGAGTTTCTGACAACCAGAAATAGGTTCCTCACTTTTTAAAGTACTAGTAGCCAAAGGCTTGTAGTTCTCTCTTGGAGAATCCAAGGGACATTTTGAAATTATTTCATCAAGACCAAGAAAGTGAGGTAAACATGCTTTTTTCTGACGGCTCCCTGAAGATACTTTTTTTTCAGAAGATCCCAAAGAACCAACAGAAGCTGATTTAGACACAAGCAATCTTCTGCGGAGTGACAAGTCTTTTTTAACAACTTTTGGCGTTTCATATAAGTCTGTATGTGTAATTGGTTCCTTTCTTTCTGATAAAAAGATAACATTTTCATGGTCAATGGGAGACAATGAAGTGCTTAAACTAGAATGTGCATGTTTTGAATATTCAGGCAGGCCTGTTTCATTCTGTTCGCCTTTATGTTCTGCATCATTATAATCAAAGCTTGGGTCTTTTAATGATCCATTGTATCCACTGTCATGAAATATGGAAGGGGAGCAAGAATCTTTAAAGCTGAAGTATCTTGCACTGTTGCCGGGAGAGGTCAGTCTGCCTCTTTTAAGAATACTGGATAGAATTGAGTGGCTTTCTGACATCTTGTGCTTGGAACTGGTTATGATCTGTAAAGTGAAAACAGCATTTTACAATTAATAACATCATACCTGGAATCTCTGGGTACCAAACAAAACACTTATCTGGAGCTATTTCATCAGAGAAGGAAGCCAGTCACCACAGTTGAATGCTGCTAGAATGAGGATTGGCTATGTGCCTATTATAAAGTTATAGGAAAAATGCTCCACTATGTTGGTAGTAAGTAAGAGGTCACTCAAGTTATCATTTACCATTCAGTTGCCTCCTTTAAAAAATCATGACATTACATATTCACAAATAAGGGTTATAGTTTTTTAAAAAGTTCATATTTAAGTAACTGGAAGCCCCCGCCGTGCAATCTTAACCATATCTAATCAGAAGTCCTATTTAATTTAATGGGGCTTCCCCCTCTGGTAAGTACAGTTAGGAATGCAGTCATAGCCTTCATTTGAGTGATATGGCTTAGTAACCTTGCATATATAGACAGAGAAAAACAAAAATCTGCCTTATCAATAAGCAGCAAAATGTTGTACTGCAAATAGAATGAGGGGCATTACGAGAGATTTCAGATTATGCTCCTCTGTGGTATAAAGGCTCTGCTTAACTACAAGCAAATGTGTCTTGATTTTTATAGCAGTCAGTTAATAAAAATGATTTTAAACATTGGCTTAAATTGGTCTCTGTTCTTAGTGATTTAAAATCAATCCACTCTGGGGGTGATGCATTCCATTTTGCTGCTTGCTGCTGCCTCGCCATACCACACTTACCTGTGTTGTGCGGCGGCACCCACAAAGCACCACCAGCAGTGCTGGCTTCCATGAGATTTTGTGAGATTTCAGAGATATCTCATTGGATACCAGCCCCACTGCCAGAGGAGGCAGAGAGGCAGGCAATGGAGGAGAGGTGGGTGCCGCCTATTGGTATTCTGCTGCTCAAAGTGGGCGCCTCACCTTGCCTTTCCAACAGGCCGGGCCTGAAACACTCCGCTCTCTCCCTAAGGCTTGCCAGTCTAATGGAATCGTTTTATTTAAACCGCTGACTCTCATGACAGATCACAAATTATTTTTGCAAATCCACCCAGTCTTACAAGTGGTTTGCCATGCACCTTTCAGGAGCTGTTCAAAAACAGCAACAACCCTGTTCTTGTGGTATAATAGAACTAAATGCTCAGTTCTTTGAATCCTGGCCAGTATTTGCAATGACTCTTCAACAAACTAAATTTTGTACTTACCCTGATGGAGTCACAAGGAGGCTGAAGTTAAATAAATACTCCACAACTGTACAGGCATCACCTAGGATGCTGAGGGACAAAAACATTTGATATTACAAAACATAGCATAGCTTTCTTAGACTTCAGTATATGGTATGCCAAAGTTTCTTATGATTGTATGGGAATCACAGATTGTGCAGAACACAGCAACCTATCCCATGGTAGGTCATCAGCTGACAGTATAAATGAGGTCTCCCAAGTCCTGCACTGCCTTCCAATTATAATCCAAGGTAGACCTATACAGTCTCAAAATACATTTGTAATGCAGTTACCGTACTACCTCCACCCTCCAGTTACGGTAAGTTTGTACTGTGTGCTTGGGATAACATTTCATGTGTTTGATGGGACTCTACAAAGGTATTGTGAATTATAAATGTTTCACTCTTTAAGGCACAAGACTAACACAACGACGCAGAGAACAAACTGACATTTTTAGTGTCTTCCTTGTTTAAAAAAATGGCTTAAGTAGCTGAGTTTTTAGCTTAAAGTAAAGACAGCTGAAGGAACATGACTCAGGATTATAAAAACCATGAACAATATAAAGAAAGTAACTAGAAGAAGTATTATTCACGTTCTCAACACAGGAGAACCAAGGGTCATCTAACAAAACTGGTTGTTCTGAACTTGCTACTAGGGAGATGGAAGTGCTTCAAACAATACTGTACAAACATTTACCTAGAGAATCAACTGTCACAGTTGTTGTAATAGCCACTTGCACAGATGGCTTTAGGGTTGTCAAATCACAACCCGAAGGTTCCCCCTGTACTTTTAATCTAAGACTGAATCAGAAGACTAGGTTAATTTCTCTCTCCCCATTTCCCTGTCTTTTTGCTTGTGTCATGTCCCTCTGTGTAAGCACTCCTGATCAGCTGCAAATCATGCATGACTAGTCTCATTCAGTGGTGGACTTAAAAGTACAGAGGAGCTTTTCAAACGAGACCTGGAAAGTGGAAACTGACAGTTTTTTAAAGGCTTAGATATATACACACAGTTTATTGCTTAGAAAAATTGCAAAGTGGAACCTCCATTGGTAGCAAGTTCTAATTACCAGCTATCTGGAGCAAACAGGAAATTATCATCACCTGTACACAAGATACCAAGTGTCATCTTCCTCACTTGCTTGGAAGATGTTTAGAATTTAGGACTATGATCCTCTGCTTTAAGTAAGAAAGAAAAGAAACAGTTATTAGTATAAATGCAGAGCCAGTAGAAGACACACAGAAGGCAATAGTGTGTGTTTCTGGAAACAACTAGGTTGGGATCATAATTTCTTAAGGCACCATCCCCATTATGCTCTATTTAAGTGGCCTGCACATTAATGTGAAAAAGGATAATTGTGCCTAAAAACAAAACTACAAATGTAAAGTCTTAACTTTATAGCTTTCTCTATAGTGACTTTTAAAAATACTGAATATAAAAACATGTTTGTCAATGTGTCTGTTTTAAGCAAGAGCATTAGAAAAGCAGGATTTTCTAGTGCAAAAATGTATTTTCTTCACTCTCATCATTTCATCACCTATACCACAGTAACAGTACAATCCTACAGGTGTCTACTCAGAAGTAACTCCCATTGTTATTCCCAGATAATTGTGTACAACCTCTACAGAACACTTTCTCTTCCAGCTAGAATTTCATTAACTCCATCATTCAGGACTGATTTAGAGAACAGTGGCTGTGTGAGATCTCCTTCAAAACACACAAAACATACTTACCTTGTGAATTTGAAAGGCAGGAGTAGCTTCTCATGAAGGTTGCCTTATTGTTAAAATCAGAATACCTTTTTAACCTGGGGAGGAGGGAACGGTGAAATGGAGGAAAGGCCTCCAAGATGGAAAAAAAAAGAAACAGAACAAGCCAAGCACTCTACCAAACATATAATCTTAATCATGAAACTGATAGGTATGGTTAGTCAAAGTATGTTCAAATAAATGGATTAGCATTAGAGCTAATTAACTGTACTGTTTTCTTTTAGTAAATGGCCTAAAATAACAGGGACAGAAACGGGACTTTGAGGGGTTCAGTAACCTTGAGTGCAAAACATCACCAGCAGCAGTTCCACACACCCCAAATCCTCGCACAAGTCAATGGAGACGGTGAAAAGGGCTCTGCTCCCAAATATGGAGCAAGAGATGGGGGGGGCTGGGAAGAGTGATTAAAGAGGGCTTTTAAAAGGCAACGAATTCGCACCCATCCTAAGAACTGGCAGGGACTGAGCGCAAGAACTATGCAGAAAGACCGCTGCTCTCTGCCTGTTGGAGAAAAAGCAGCAGCAGCAGCAGCTCTCGGCTTCCCCAGCTCCAGCTCGCCTCAGCCCCAGAGCGTTGCCCTAAGCCAGAAAGAAAAACGCCTCCCGCTGCACTGCCCGCGTGCGCCTGCCGTGGTTTTCCCTCGCTCAGTTTTGAACTACCCGCCTTTTCCCAACTGCTGCAGCTTCTCTCCTCCGCTCCCTCTTTCTCCGCGTTGCCTCCCAGGAGAGGAGCTCAGAACGGACGCCACGCGCAAGACCAGCAGAGAGAGGGAGGCAGACAGACAGACAAACAGAGGGAAGAAGTTGCAGTTGTGCATTAATTGCAAAGGACAGAAAGTTTTGTGAACTCAGGCTGGGCAAGGAGCAAGTGGCAGAGCTTTTCTCTGAAGGCGTGCTAGCTAAAACGCGTCCTTGGTGTGCATTTTTATAACCTGGGGGCCGTGTGAAGGAGGGGCTTTGGCCTGTCAATTTCCTATAGTTGACCTCCTTACCCCATGACCCACTTCCTTTCACAAGAACTGGATTTCTCCGACCGTCTTCGGTGTTTTTCAACCACACAGGAACACATTTTGTACTCCATATTAATTGAGGTGGATGTACACCTTCTCCCCCTCTTCCCTATAGTAGATTTCCACTTCCCGCCTATTAAGGAGCAGAGAAATGTCACCTTTCACAACAGACAGAACTAATGTTAAGAATGAGCCAGGAAGTCAAGGTCCAAATCCTGCAAGAACCACGGATTGTAGTTCCCTCACTCCACCTGCAATGTTGACTAGCTGTGACTGTATTTTTTAATTATATACTGTACTGTATTTGGTTTACTCCTAGTGAGTCTAATACTGTGTATAACTACTCAGAAACAAGTCCTGCTACGTTCTGTGGGGCTTACAGGAAAGTGCATAGCATTATAGCCTTAAGGGCACCTAACCATATGTTCAGTGATCTGAAAGATACAGAACTAATTTGCATTAAAAGACGCCTTGTGACAATACACGCTGCCTCCTAACTCTTTTTTTTCTTGGTGGGGGTGGGAATTGGCGTGGCTACTTGACGTGAGAAAAATACACGTTGCAAAGCTCAGGTCCATTTTTCATTTTAACTAGCCTATAAGCTTTTAGAAGAAGAAAAGGAGGGGGCGGGAAGTAGACTACAGGTGGTGACACAAACACTGTATAGATTTTGGGTCTCAGCTCCGAGCCACAGTTCAAGTTTTACCTATGAGTAATGTTCAAAACGTACGTTGCAGTGCAGTGTAATATTGGAAGTTAATATACTGAAGTTAAAACCGGGAAAAGTTGTTCAAAGAAAAAACTGCTCCTTTGAATTACTATAACAAAGCGCAATCCTAAAACATGTCGACTCAGAAGTAAGTCCCACTGAATTCAATGCGATTTAATCCCAGGTAAAAGCGATTAGGATTGCAGCCTCATAGTTTACTGAGTAATTGCGAAAGATTATAAAGCGCTAAATGGGGTTGCAACCCAGCTCTTTAACAACACGCCTGAACTACCGGTATAAACCTTCCTTTTGCAGAAGCAGCGGGGCGGGACTTGCCGGCTTGTTGCGTGTGCTTTTACGTCATCAGCCTGCGCCCAAGACCAGTGCTCATTAGGCTGCGCCCTAGAGCCGTGCATGGGAGATACGAACCGGTAACGGAGCTGGTTTTTAAAAACCTGTTTTGGGGGGAATTGTTTCTGTTGAAAGGTGATAAATTCCCTAATCAGGTCCTTCCCCAAATGTTGTAGCTCATTCGTGCAATTTCCTGCCTTCCGGGATGAGACTATAGATCGACCCGCGAGGGTTGAGTCATGGGTTGGTTTGGGGAGCGGGTAGATAATGTAGCGTCTTCCTCTTGCTTGGTTTTAAAAGTAAAAAATCGGCGTAGTAAAGAAATCAGGTAGAAACCTTCCCTTTTCCAGCCTGTAACACCATCACCCGATTTTATTTAACAACAAGCCTGAAGTGGACTTGTAAGAGAACTATGCGTACGAAACTCATAACAGATGTGAATGATTTGCCTTCTTTTTTCTGACAGACTATGGACACCCAGAAAGACGCTCCTCCTCCAAAGCAGCAACCTATGATATACATCTGTGGAGGTAAGATCATGTCATGCCTACGGTAACTGGTAGGAGTTGTCTTGGTAAGATGGTTGTTCCGTAGAGTGTTGCTGAAATTGAGTTTTGTCTCACGTTCATGCAGCCTGTCATTAATTGCATCTCAGAATTCTGTAGGTTTAAATGAGAGGGAGGGAGATGAAGATGACACAAGTGCCTGTGGCTGCTTTGATTGGGGGTCTCTGCTCCCCACCACAGGGCCATTGGCTACCAACTGTCCTGTGGAAAAGGAGTATCAGATCCCAGCTTGTGCTCCAGTGGAATTAATTTTATTGGTGTATCTGTTGTATTTTATGAATGCTCTAGGCCACTTTGAGGACTGATGAAAAATCAAAATATAAAATATAAATATTCTACATAAGTATTGAACTCAGATATTGAACCATTCTAATTTGACAAACTCCAATATGAAATGTTAAGAACCTTTCAGAATTCTAGTGTAAACTAATTTATAAAATACAGTGTGAATACAGTATAGGTTTTCTGGCCTCACAATCTAAAGCATAACTGAGGAGTAGAGGGGTTTAGCAGAGTGGCAGGGCTTGATCCACAACCGTGATTTAGGGAGCAATCCTATGCACACAAAACTGGCATTAAATAAGCTATTGTAGTTATACCAGATCCAAACCCTGTTGAGTAGCAGGCTGTTGCTGCTCTGTCGAAAACAGAGGGGAAACAAGCCTTTAAAATGGTGTTCTGCACTGGACACATGACCAAGCTGGACAAGTTTAGGATCCAGCCCAAGCCCCCCCCCCTTTCTGGTTGCAGACCAGGAACACCCCTGTTTTTGAACCTACCGTACATGGGTCTCGGCTCAGCTCCAGCTCAACCAAGATGAGCAAATTACACTGTTGTATCTTCAGCTGAGCTAGGAATTAGCCAGCTGAACCAGAAATCGCTGCATTGTAAGCTGCTAATCACAGCATGTCTTGCCATAGAATTTCCCCCTAAATTTGGATAATGTCTGCTGGTGGCAGAATCCCCCCCCCATTAGCACCTGCACCTGCATGTTCAGTGGAATGGAGAGTTGGATGCATCACTCCACAATTAGAGGCTGGTAAGGCTGGGTAGAGGGACACCTCCACTCAATCCAACTTTCCCCATAACCCCCTCAGGACTAGGATTGCAGCCTAACTTCTCTAACATTTTAGTAAAATGAGTTAGCCAGACTCTGTTCTTTTCAATAAAATGTGACATTGTTTATAATATTTTGTTTGTTATAATAAAAGGACAGTTTTCTCTCATGTTTCTATGCTTGTTCTCATTGCTTTGTGTCAATTTTCATTTTTAATATACTTTTAATATATTTTCAGAATGTCACACAGAAAATGAAATAAAAGCGAGAGATCCTATCAGATGCAGAGAATGTGGATACAGAATAATGTACAAAAAAAGAACAAAAAGATGTAAGCTATGTGGGCCTGTTCATTGCTTGATTATTGCATGCTGATCCTATCTACCTAAACTTTTAGAATTTGTTTAGAGTGACAGTAATGGCGTAATTTTACACTAATAAAGGCCTACAAACTTCATCAATACTAAAAATACTTGTGCTGCGGTACTTTGATCCACTTTATTTATTACAAATACATTTCCTATATAGATACTCTGGTTGGTAAATGTGTTCTTTGCCTGCCTTGGATGGATTAGTCATACTGTGAAGTGTAATGTGTAAACTAGTCAGTCATAAATATTTTCAACTAAGGTTGTTACACCACATAGCACCATACTTGTGCATATGTATATAGTGTACCCTAGTTGCTTTTATTTGCATGTCAGTGCCATTGCATTCAGGAGTGTTTAAATAGAACAGCTGACTGCAGAGGGAGATGTGAAAGTTACATCTTGAACATTGGAAAGCAGAGAGCACAAAGCACAAACTATTTCTGCTTCTTGCTTATGCCTCTTGTTGAAATGTGTTAGGAGTGTGAAATAATTATAACTAACCATTTTTTTCTTATGCTCTCCAACTTTTTTCTTTAACTCTACTATAGTGGTTGTGTTTGATGCCCGATGAAGAAAACAGAAGATGCATCTGATTTATCGCAATGTACTTTAGATTATTCATGTTAGACTTTGATTTTCTTATGGGCATATGCATTCTTCCATTCTGACAGTGTGTAAGTTATTCTGTTATGACAATAAAGTTTTATTCCAGTACTTGGTTGACATTTTTGCCAGTAATGAAATCTGAGAAAACTTTTAAAAATCTTTTAAAGTTCTATAATATCACCCACTACCCTAAAATCTAATTCTTTTCCTAACTGGGAATGAAAGGGATACTATTTTATATTAACTGGGAATGAAAGGGATACTATTTTATATTAATAATGATCCCGTTTCTTTGGAACAGCTGGTAACTAATACAGGAAATCTGAATTTAGAGTGGTTCCAGATACACCAATGACAACATTTGTTATTGGACCCAGGATTAAAAACACAGGCTTGTTGGCCATTAACATGGTTTGAGAATTTAATATCTATGTGTGACCATGTAAGGGTATGGTGTCATTAATTTATGGAGGATTTGTAAGCAATTTGATAGGGCCCTCTAGAGGGATTCTGGGAGGGTATGGGAGTCAGTTGTGAATGTGACTGGACACAACTTTAGACAAACCAGTTTAATCTGTCTCAGCATATGTTTGGGAAAATTCTATCAAGATAATCCATAGATGGTATGGACACTGGTGCAATTACCCCATAGGACATATGGACCTTTTGGGGGGGATGCAATCACAGGGAAACATGTCCCCTGTGATTGTCTTTCCCTATGGCCCAGGACTATTGATCGACAATACGTTCGGAAGTACTACAAATTATCCAGGAGCATGTGTACTTCACTGCTTAGTGTAGTGGTTATGAAAAGGAAAAAGAAACAACACACACATTTTATGCTGTTTGATGGTCATTTATTACATTGGCCAACAAATCAGGTTTACAAAACAACTTATCACCAACATCATCACAAATTTGTATGTCATTATATTTCTGCTCTGAAATTTATCCTTGGATATTTCAATCTCTTCTGGCTGAAGGAAATGGTGACATTATCTCGGCAATATACTCTGTAAGAGCAACACAGCAACAGTGACTATGAACGTGCTTACTTGGCTTCTGACATGGAGGGGGAATTCTTTTTGTGTTTCTTGTTACAGTCAATTTCTATTTTGTGACTTTGTATATCATTGAAAAACCAATTAAAATGGTTAAAAATTCATTTAAGGTCTAATGTGATTGTTGCATCTAAGTCAAACAGGTGGCTAAATCTTGTTGATAGAATCACTTATGTTTGAGGGGATGGAAAGGAGCATGGGGTGATGATAGTGGATTTAGAACCAGCCTGGTTAATGTAATGGTTAAAAGAATCGGATCTTCAAATGCTTGCTCAGCCTTGAAGCCCTCTGAGGACATCAGACCTATTTTTCCTTAGCTTTGTGTACTTTGCAGAGACCTAATAACTTGTCCTAAATGCTATTCCATCTGATGGTGCAGAAATAATACAAATTGCCACCAGCTGAGTGAAGAACCAAGGATTGTCTTATACCATCAATTTCTAGCAAGCAGATGGAGGAAAGCTGGATCTCTTTATTCTATTTTGTGTTAAATTGCAGCATAATAACCCTAACATCTACTCAGAAATAAATCCTGTTGAATTTAATTGAGGGTTAGGCTAAGGCTGCAACTCTAACTCCACCTAGTTGTGTGAGGCCCCATTGACTTAAATAGGATTTGCATCTCTGTGTACAGTACTGTACAGGGTTAGAATTGTGCTACAACTTGTGTATTTATTCCATTGTGCAGGTATCTTGTTTACCTCCTTGAGCCTACTAATGAAAAGCCACCTTTAAGGCAGCATATAGGTTGTACTGTTCATATAGCAAAAGTTTGGTCCTGGGTGGGTTGTTTTTTAAAAAATTATGCTTTTTAGTTGCTGAACTTCATTGTTTTTATTGCCCACTGGTTTTGCTCGGCGAATGTAAAACATGGTGGTATTGGGATATATTTAAAACAAATTCAATAGGCAAGACGAAACATTAAACCGTTTCTTAATTTAGGCTTTAATAAAGTGCGGGAGGAGGGGAACGAGCGTCTGCCTTCACAACGCTGGCAAGACGCCCTTTCCAGAGACGGAAGGGGGGGGGGGCCTGCGGTTGCGGCGGCGAAGCAGCGTCTCCTTAGCAACCGCCCCGCGCGGCCCTTGGTGGAGACTTCCTCGGGTGACGGCGCTGAGGAGGTGGTGGGCAGCTCGCCTCCTGCGCATGCGCTTGAGGGGAAAACGTTCTGTTGCTCGAGCGAATTCTGTTTAAAAAGTGGCTCTCTTGGCGGGGCCACCTGTAGGCTCTTCTCCGCCGCTGGCGCCGGTTCAAGGCCGCTCTGAGGGGCGGCGGCAAAGCGTTGCTGGGGTCTCTCTCTTGTGGAAAGGACGTTGGAGTGGCGGCGTTCGCTGGGGAAGGAAGCAGGTACAGTAGAAGCATCCGGTGCTGGGCAGGGGATGCTGTGTGTGGCCGTTTGACGATAACGGCAGGAGGAAGAGGGAGGGCGAGCAGTCGCGGAGGGTGGATGGGGAGGGCTGTGGGAGATTCGGGGGGGGCGCTTCTATGGTGATGCAAACGGGGAAGGTGCGATGAGGCTGAGAAGCAGCTATAATTGGTAGAACAGGCTTGGGGGGGGCAAACAGGTTGTGGGACCAATGAATGTTTTTCTTTTTCTTTTCTTTTTTTTAAAAAATGATTTTTCTCTCCAGTAAGTTCAGGGTATGCTCTTCTCTGACTGTCTTCACAGCAATCCTGTAAGGTAGGCAGATTGTGGTGGCAATTGGCCTGAAGTCACTCAACTACATGGGCGTAGCCAGATTTCCCTCCCCCCCCCAAAAAAATCAAGTAAATAAAGATACTTAAGTCACTGACCAATTGTGTCACAAGGAGCTCAGTTCTGCCCCCCCCCCAGCATAAATCCTGCCCCCCAAACATAACTCCTGGCTATACCCATGCACGGGCATTTGAAACTGCAAAACGGCTCAACAGTATACGTATACAGTATTAAATGGCAGCAGATACTCATGTGCTATTTCTGTTACATGCACAGCTGTATCTCTCATGCTCCTTTTCTTACCCCCACCATGGACCCCCACCAAGGGGGGCAGCTGCCCCCCAATCAATTAAAATCAATACAAATTCGAGGTTCTGGCCCACCCTAACAAACGCCTGCCCCCCTAACCAAAATCCTGGCTATGCCCATCCCTACCACCACCACCCTCATTGCTCGAGGGTGAACATAGGGGTGTGACTGCTGTTCCTAAGGTCAGTTTTTCATTTCTGTGGGAATTGGGGCTAAGGCTGTAGAAATTATTTTGATAAAGGGGTGCTGGCTAGGCCCTTAAAATATGGTACAGGTCCCTACCACAAATTTGTATGTGTTGCTATATACAGATAGATACAAACTTAGACCTCTGGGCACATTTAGATAGTTGGTGGCTGGAGTCTTGATAACTCTGTGCTTTACATCGATGCCCAGATGCCCTGTAAGCAAATAAAAGCATTATTTATTTATTTATTTATTTAAATAAGGAGAGGGGAGGAGATCGGGGACCCAACACAAATGATCCAGTCATTTCAGACTTTCATATAGAATAAAGTGGAATACATTCAAAATGTTGTTTTTTGGGGGGGAGCTTGCTGCATGTAGTGAAAAAGTGAGGCTTGCCTCCATGGTGTTGTGAAACTGCGTAGGGCAGGGCCTAATTTCAGGAGATGTTGATCTCCTGAAATTTCTGAGCTTTGTGGCTCCCTTCAGTACATAGCAACAGTTGCTAGTGGATTATTTATTTATTCGCTGCAACCTGTTCCTTTTTTAACTGTAGGGGGCATTGTCCTTGAATTATTCTTTATAAAAAATGTATTTCCCTATTACAGTGCTGAAATTGTGTTTTGATGCTATGTTGTGGGTTTAAATGATTCTTGTTTTGTTTTTTACATTTCAAAATGGGGAGGAGTCAAAATTTTCTGGCATTCCATTTTCATGGGAAATTACAGGGGGGGTTGGGGGGGGGGTTGTATTGATGCTGACATTTTGCACTTGTTAACCAGTACACGGTAAAATACTCAGTTTTCTTATAAACTGTAGCATTATAAACCATGTTCAGGAAATGAGCTTGTAGGTATTCTGTATGATTTGTATAAGGAAAACAGAAGGTAAATAATGTGGAAGATCACAACAGATAATTCACAATGTACTCTGAACCTATTATTCTCTAAGATCATCAGTCACATAATTTGCAGACATAATTCAATAAATGGATTTATTTATATGCAAAAGGATCTGAGAATAAATTCTCACAAATAGGATTATGTTCAATTACAGTAGTCTCTATTATGGAGAAAAGTTTTACATTCAGATGGCTGCCAAATCTGAATGAACATAAATGTTATGACATCTGCACTTGGCATGTTGTAATAAAAAGCAACTGTAATTGCAAATACAAGTAATAAAACAGTGGCTGCAAAGATTTAGAAACAAAAACAGAATTATACATGTGAAAAATTCTGAGGAAATTCTTTTCACTTAATCATGGTTTTTTTTCTAGCAGTAGCTATTTATTCATGGTGCGTAAAGTACTACCCACACAGAAAGTCCTGGTCCTATAAACTGTTCCATTTCAATGGACTGAAACTAGAAGGATTTAAAACAGTTGCACAAGCAAGTATGTTTGAAGTAGTTCGCAGGGTCAAAAATTAAGGCTGCAATCTAATAATCTTCCGTAACTGAAAAATATTTGCAATATACGTAAGAGATTATAACACATTCAGTCAGCTTACGCAATTTCAAAATATATATGAACACTGGAAAAATGTAAATATTACCTTTTATATTTCTAGTTATGAGTGCTGACCAAGTTTCATGCTTGTTAAGCCAAGGAACAACAAAAACATATCAAATTCCTATTGAGCATCTGGACTACAAATTCATTGAAACATGCAAAGATGTTAAACATTTGGAAAAGATTCTTAAGATATTAAGGTAAACATTTAAATTACATATTTATTTTATTATGGTTTACATATTTCTATTAATATTAACTAAACATTAACTAGAAACTAACAAGGCCAACACTTCTTTTGTAGACCTTGTCAGAAAACTTGTTTAAAAGCTAAATAGTGTCATAATTTAAAATACTGTAAGTGAAAATAGTTTATCCTTGCTACCATGGCATTAGTATAACATAAATTGGTTGTTTGGACTGAGAAGGTGATATATTTATACTAGCTAAGGCTGGGATATTCAGATTTAAGATTTTACAGACCTTTTGGTCATGCAGAATTGAGTTATTGAATGGTTATTGAGCTTAAAAAAACAATAGAAAACAATACAACATGTAGCAATGTCAGCTGTAAACTACTTACAAGTCTAGAGCAAATCAAACAAAAGTAGTGGAAGTATTTATCTCAGAAGGGGGTTATTATAACAACTCCTGAAGTTAATATTTATGGTTTATGCTTTAAAAATTGCTATGGGTGATATCCAGTGTTGTATGTGCAGAGGTCCACTCATCCAGCAGGACTTATTCTTTCTCTGCACACTCTCTTGAGTTTCCCCTAACCTGTCATAGCATATTTTGAGGATGCATTGGGGAGAAGAATGATAATTCCTGAGTTGATATAGATTTGTATATAACTGAGTTGAGACTGGGTCTGTGGGGGAATTTCCATACACAAGTCTAAGAGTGAGAAAGTGATAAGGTGGTGGAGTGACCTTGAGTTAGAAGTGTTTTGAAGCAATTGTTTTGAGAATAGACATGGCAGAGAAACCTAAACAGGAGTCAGTAAGACAGAAAATTGTTGAAAAGAGAAGAGCGTCAGCACAAGAGGATATTGAAAAAGTAGCTAAACACACATTCCAGAACTCATGACTTTATACTTTTTAGAATTAGGAAAGGGTTGGAGGAATCTATGAACAGACAGTTTTCGGAAGTTAGGTCAGATATAGGGAACTCTAAGGAGGCTCTATCACAGAAGTTTGACAAACTAGATGAAAAAGTAAATGCCCTAGAAGGGAAAGTGGTGAAACTGGGGGGGGGGGAAACAGCAGAGTTGGTTGAGGGTATAAAGGAGAGGACCAAGGGGTTCTTGCTGGGGCAGTAGGGGGAAGATTGAGAGACAAAATGAACTTGAACAACAGAGCCTACTTCTCCAACTAAGATTAAATGCAAACACGGCGCGAATAAGGATGTTACCGGAGAAGGCCTTGCTAGTTATGTGAGTGGGATTTTGGCGTAATGGAGTGGGGGAAAGGAGGGGATGGAAGAATTTATTGAGAACATTTACAGAGTTTGGATGAGAGCTTCAAGAGAGAAAAGACAACCACCAGATGTACTTCTGACTTTTGTAATAAGGAAAGTTAAAGATGCAGTAATGCAAAAAAGCTATGAGGGAGGTCTGGTGGTTGATGGACAGAAAGTTGACATCTTTAAAGAAATCCCATTCAAATTGAGAATTAAAAGAGGGAAATATGGAAATTTAACAACAATCCTTAGAGGGGCAGGGATAAATGACAAATGGGAATTCCCAGAAGGACTTTCCTTTACCTACAGAAGGAAGAGATACAGATTAGTAACAGAGAGTCAGGCACAGGAGTTTATACAAAAACACAGCAAGGATCCAGAGTTTCAAAGTTCAGGAGGAGATTCCAGAACCCCTTATGAGAGGCAAAGAGGTGAATTGGAAAAAATGGAAGGAGCAGGGCAAGAAAGCAAAAAAAAAATTAAGTGAAGTAGACAGTGGCAAACCTTAAATTATTGACCTGGAATGTGAATGGCTTAAACAATAATATAAAAAGAAACAGGGTGGAGCATTCAGGAGACGCATGTTGCGAGAAAACATGAGAAAATCTTGATTAACAAGAGATTAGGGAATGAATTCATTGCAGCAGATACTACTAAAAACATGGAGTGGTTTTTTACATTAAACCTTCACTTGAACCACAACTAATTCAAAAGGATGAGAAAGGGGGGAAATTGCTTATGTTTGAGGGGATGGAAAGAAGCATGGGGTGATGATAGTGGGTTCAGAACCAGGTTATCTTTACAAAAAGGGACCAGAGAAGATGACGACGTGGAAGATTATATCAAAAACAGTTACCAACAGTTACCAAAGATAACAGAGGAGCAAATGAGAAGATTAAATATAGAAATAATGTCCCAATGAGTAATTGAAGCAATAAATCAAACAAAGGTAGGGAAGTCTCCAGGACCAGATAGAATAACAGCTAAGTATTATAAAAAAACTGAGTGACCAACTTGTGAACCCATTGAAAGATACTATGAATGAGGTTCTAAAAACGGGAAGTTTCAGAAACATGGAAAGAGGCTTATATAATTTTGATACCAAAACAAGATTCAGATGTAACATTGGTAAAAAATTATAGGCCTATATCATTATTAAATAATGATTATAAATTGTTTGCATTTGTTTTAGCAAATAGATTGAAAAAGATTTTAAAATATTTTATTCATTATGATCAATCAGGATTCCTTCCAGGCAGACAAATTAAAGATACCTGTTAGGTATTTTAGGTCAAGATTTGCCGAAAGAGAACAGCACACTATTTATGTATGCTACCGGTACTACGGCAGCAATAATTTTGATAGCACAAAAGTGGAAGACTGGAGAAATTCCAACTAAAGAACAATGGCAAGAGAAATTGATGAACTATGCAGAACTGGCAAAATTGACAGACAAACTTCGAGAAAAAGACAACAGTGACTTTGAAAAAGAGTGGGAACCATTTATAACATACTTGCAGAAACAAAGGAATAATATTGACTTGATGGCAGGATTTAAATAAACATTCACATCTTTATTAACAAAGAACATTTAAAACAATATAATAAATGATATAGTAGACGTTTAAGAAACAGCAGCATGTAACAAGAGGGAAACAAACCAGAAGTGGAAGTTGGGGGAAGCCCAAGAGGGGGAGGGAAGATGGGATGTAACATAAATGTTATTGATATGAGATGTATGTAATGATAGAAAAAGAAAAGTGAATAAAAATTTAATTAAAAAAAAGAAAATTCCTGTTGTGCTTGCAGAAGTTCGTATAATGTCACATTTACTAATTTTCAGGTCTGGTGAAGAGGGCTTCTATCCTGATCTTGTACTATTTTGTGAAAAACGCATTGAGTGTTTGGCTCCAAATAGCAGAGCTCTCCGAAGAGATAAACCTGCAGCCACTGCTTCTGATTTTACTACTGAGGAATGGGAAGAAATAGAGAATGAAATGAAGGTATTGCACTTCTTCATTCTGTAGCATGCTAATTTTGTATGCGACTTTTAAATAACAAATAGTTGTTGCCTGGTTAAAAAAAACGATTTCAGATTTTGAAATATGTTTATGTTTTCTTTCAGAGCTGGATTACTGAAATGAAAGAAGATGAGTATAAAATGCGGTATG
Organism: Zootoca vivipara; assembly: GCF_965207765.1. Lineage (NCBI taxonomy): Eukaryota > Metazoa > Chordata > Lepidosauria > Squamata > Lacertidae > Zootoca > Zootoca vivipara. Next base: position 65,922,522 of record NC_142591.1, read on the forward strand.
CTACAACAGAAGTATTCAAGGAGAAAGTGGAAAATTTGCCACCAGTTCGTAGTTCAGATAGCACTCTTCCTTCTAGACAGGTGTGAACTTGTGTTTCTATTCAATATTCAATACCCTACATTTAAATTCTGTGAGTGCCAATCCTGTAAAAGGAAGCTATCATTAGGTTCAGGGCATATCAAAGGTTTGCAGAAGTAGGGAAAAAAGTACAAACAAACCCCAATCAGCCCAGTGATGACAGAGCATTCCATGCCCACTAACTGGAGGTGAGGAAGGGAAAACTGGGGGAGGAGGGGCTGGATTCTTGTATGAGATAGCACTATGCGCTGCAATGTTTAATTGCAAGTCCCACTTGGTTATGTATGTTTGAAAATGATATGTTTGCAATTCTCATTTTTTCCCATATGAGAATTTTAAATATAGAAATATTGACATTTATTCTTAGTTGATAAGCACATGATTGTAGAAAGGATAGCAAGTGATTGAGTTACTTACTGAACATATGTGAATTCCAAGACCTCAGTTTGAAGTAGCTGAAACATGTTATAATGCTCATATTACATGAAATGAAAAGTAACAAAACAAATTCTTTGATGAAGCTTATTTTTTATATCTTGTCTGACTTCTCATTCTAGAGCAAAACTTCAAGAAATGGTGTAATAAAGAATAAAAATGTACCAAGGGACTATAGAGAGTGGGATAAGTATGTTAGATACCTTCTGCATATTGTTTAACTCAAATATTTTCTGATGTTCTATTTAGGTTGGTTTTGAAAAAGGAAGGTTTGTTTCCATGTTAATGTGCCCTTGAGATTCTCAAAATCTCACAGGGCTAACTATAGACAAATGGTATCCGAAAGTCTAGTATTAATGGAGACCTTTACACAAAAATTGCATGTTGGGAGAAAGCGCTCTAAATATGATGAGTTGTATTCAACATCATACTAAGGCAACATTTGATCTGTGCAAGAATTTTTCCTTGCACAACATCTTGCTTGCCCTGCCAATATCCTCAAATTGTGGTGCCCAGACCGGGACACAGTACTCCAGGTATGGTCTTTCCAAGGCAGAATAGAGCAGTACTATTACTTCATTTGATAGGGGCACTATACTTCTGTTGATACATGCTAGAAAGAGCTTTAGCCTTTTTTTCCTTTTGCTGCTGCATCACACTTTTGACTCATGTTAAATGTGTTGTCTACTAAGACAAGATCCTTTCCCACATCTTATATTTGTACAGCTGGTTCTCCCTACTTAAGAGTAGAACCTGCCAACTGCTTCAGCTCTGTTGGTTAGAGCGAGGTGCTGATAATGCCAAGAGCGTAGGTTTGATCCCCATCTGGGCCACCTGCATATTCCTACATTGCAAATTAATAGTCCATCATAGGTAAAGGAACCCCTGACCATTAGGTCCAGTCGTGACCGACTCTGGGGTTGCGCGCTCATCTCGCATTATTGGCCGAGGGAGCCGGCGTACAGCTTCCAGGTCATGTGGCCAGCATGACAAAGCCGCTTCTGGCAAACCAGAGCAGCACATGGAAACGCCGTTTACCTTCCCGCTGTAGCGGTTCCTATTTATCTACTTGCATTTTGACGTGCTTTCGAACTGCTAGGTTGGCAGGAGCTGGGACCAAGCAACGGGAGCTCACCCCGTCACAGGGATTCGAACCGCTGACCTTCTGATCAGCAAGCCCTAGGCTCAGTGGTTTAACCACAGCGCCACCTGGGTCCCTTAATAGTCCATCATACCCTTAAACTATGTCAGTGTGAAGTCTTGTTATAGTTAAACACACATTTGGATGTTTATTATTATAATGTAAATATATAAAATGCTTTTACATTTTTAAAGGTTTGATGTGGAAAAAGAATGTTCCAAAATTGATGGTTATGAGGAAAATAAGAGTAAACCCAGATTTAGAACTACTAACAAAGGGTTACCAAAAGCTGATATAGACACAACAGGTAGGTTTTCACTCAGTACTACAGTGATTTTGGTTGCTGTTGCCTTTTATCGAAAAATAAGAAATCTACTACTCATAGGAATCCCTGTTTTCAAAAATACTGTGACTTGATTCTCATATAGAATTATGAAAATTTTATATGAATTTGTTTATCAGTATTGTATGCATTATCAGTAACTCCTATATATATCCAAAGTCTGCCTGTTCTTTTCCAGAAACATTTTACCATGTTTCTTCAAAATTCAGTAATGCAGTCAGTATTGCTGAATTACACTATTTAAAAATCCTGTGTTTTTGATTGCATAATTCTGCTAAGGTAGTAGATAAATCAGCAATATAGCTAGAAAACACTTTTTTTGTAAACAGGGTTTTAAAATGTTATAACCCTTACCTTGAAAAAAATAGCATACCCTTAAACAATAAAGCAGAAAATTCCAAAGTGTAGTTTCAACCACTGTAGGCTTAGTGCTAAAAGAATTGAGTATATGAAGCTTCCTTATACTAATGTTAGACTGACAGTCAGTCTAGTCCATAAGTGCCTACTTTGACTGCTACTAGTATTTCAGGATCTCGGAGGTGCTTCCCAGCCTTGTTACAGGAGTTCCTTTTAACTGGACAGACTGTTAATTAAATTTGTTACCTTCTGTATACAAAGTATGTGTTCAACAATTGAGATACAGTGGAACCTCGGTTTATGAACACCTCGGTTTATGAATTTTCAGTTTATGAACGCTGCGGACCCATCTGGAACGGATTAATTCATTTTCCATTACTTTCAATGGGAAAGTTTGCTTCAGTTTATGAATGCTTCAGTTTATGAACAGACTTCCGGAACCAATTACACCCATGCTTCAGTTTATGAACGTTTCAGTTTAAGTACTCCGCGGACCCGTCTGGAACGGATTAATCCACTTTCCATTACTTTCAATGGGAAAGTTTGCTTCAGTTTATGAACACTTACTCCGCGGACCGTCTGGAACGGATTAATTCACTTTCCATTACTTTCAATGGGAAAGTTCGCTTCAGTTTATGAACGCTTCAGTTTATGAACAGACTTCCGTAACCAATTGTGTTCATAAACCGAGGTACCACTGTATAGCATGTTGCTTAAATGCAGCGGATTTCTGCCTGAAGTGGGTGGATGCTCAAATCAGAACAATAGAGCACTTGTATATTATGTCTTTTACAATATTCTCTCTCTCTCTCTCTCTCTCTCTCTCTCTCTCTCTCTCTCTCTCTCTCTCTCATATTCTTTCTCTGTAGTGTTAAAGAGAAATGTTTTGGGTTTTGCCTGCAATTTTTCTTCTTTTACTATGTAATAGATATTTTCTAGGTTTGACTACAAAGGAAAAAATCTTAATTGCTAATCGTGAAAAAGAAAAAGGAAATGAAGCATTTGTTACAGGAGACTACAAAGAAGCAGTTATCTACTATACTCGGTGAGTCAGCTACAGGTATAGTAATTATTAGCCTGCTGCAGTAGCTACAGTAGCAACCTGGATGCAAGGCAGGCATTAATATGTAGTCTTAAAAGTTACAACTTTTAGCTGCTACACTATCAACTTTGTTGTTTGAAAGTGGTTTAAACAAAATTTGTACTAGTATACATATATCAATTTTATGGTATGCATTTTTCTATGTACAGTGGTACCTCGGTTTACAAACAGTCCCGTTTACAAATGCCTCCATTTATGAACGCCGCGGACCCGGAACTGTTTACATTTGGGTTCCGCGGCATCGGATGCGCAGACGCGATCTGCACAGCTTGCACGTGCATGCGCGTGCAGAAGCGCTCTATTGGTGCTTCGCGCACGCGCAGACGGGTGCATTCGCAGAGCGAATGCCTCCGTTTACAAATGCCTCCGTGGAACGGATTGCGTTCGTAAACCGAGGTTCCACTGTGTATGTTGTTTAGCCACACAGCAATCCTCACAATAAGGCATTCTAGACTGAGACTGTACTGACAAAAACTTCAGGAACTTGAAAGTGTGACATGACACTATTTTTGGGCTTCTTATCCTGTCCTATCAGGCAGCAAAAATGGCTTGGACTGATCCCGATTGTATTGAATATGGTATATATAGATGCCTTCTTCCTGGTGGTCTTTGCAGTTGTGCTGGGCTTTGTTGGAGGTTTGAAACCTGGCATAACTGTGGAAATGACTCCCGCCCTTCTCCAGTTCCAACTTTGTAGGTGGATAACTAGAATTTGTTTCAGCTCTGGACAGCTGATGTTCTTGATGTACCTCTGCTGCCCATTACCCAAATGAGCCTATGCCAACCTTCACCTCCAAAGCCAGAAAGAAAACTTGTGCTTGTTTTGGTACTAGACAGCAGAGGCACTTTGTGAATCTTTAACTGCCCAAGGCCAAGCATTATGACTTGTAGTCAGTTTTCTATATTGAGTTGCATGGAATCAGTAGAGAATGAAAATGGCTAGGTAACTACAGAAAATAATATGTTCCTCTTTAGGTCTTTATGTGTATTCTTTATCTTCCTTAGCCATTTTCATTAGCAGATGGGAGGCCACACCCACACTGATTGGATCTTTTACTCTTTTGACCTGTACTTGTTTTCATTTGTACTCTGTACAGTATTGTAACACTCTTATCTTTTTCATTCTTGGGCCTTCTGGCTTTACTTTGTAACAACATTCCCGCACTTTAGGCTTTAAGGCATCACCTGACTCTTTTCTGAAGTGTCTGTGTTCATTTCAGCCTGCCTAATGCCTCAGTATTTTGCAGGAGCATATCTGCATTTCCCACTGTGGCTGCATACAATAATAAAGCTCAGGCAGAAATAAAACTTCAGAATTGGCATGTTGCTCATCAGGATTGTGAGACAGTGTTAAAAATGGACCCTGAAAACGTAAAAGGTAAAATTAAAGAAATCACTTTTGAAAAATTAATGCTAGCAAAAAATCTTTTTAAATTAATGGAGCAAAGTCAGCATAGGTGACAAACACTGTTTTTTGAAATTTGTGGATTGCATTCTGATTTACGTCCCCTGCATTAAGAGTACTGTGGAATAACCACTCCCAACGATTTATTTTTCCACTACTGCTATAGTGGGAAATGAATTGTTCAGCACAATAGCGGCTTAGTACTCATGCTAAGTGCTTTACATGGTTTAGTGGAAGGGAATTTATGGGGGTACAGTATCTGTGCTTTGCCATTAGAACCCTGAATATTTTCCCACTCATCTCCAATATTCAATGTAAAAGCTTGTATCTCTTCAATTCAAGGTAAATTCCGAGACAGGGCTAACCAGGCAATGGTGGGAAAAGTTTATTCCAAGCAACAAGAGTTCCCCTCCCAACTATTAATCAGCAGAAGGAAGTTCAGCCTACTTTGTCTAAGGCAATTTATTGCAATCCTGACATGAAAAGTTGGCTTTTCCTAGACAGTGTAAAAGGGAAGTCCCCACATGTCTAGGTACATTATATAGGTTATTGCAGCTGTAATCACATCTCTTTTAGTGGGTTAATTTTTGGTAACAGATTATACTTTGATGGGAGACTGGAACAGAGTAGAAATTTAGTACAATAATTATGGTATTAAAGTAAGGGTTGAGGATCCTTTTTCAACCTAAGGGCCTCATTTGCTTTTGGGCAGCCTTATAGGACCTTGTGCCATTGGTGGGCAACAGCAGAGGCAAAAGTGGGCTAAGCAACTACTGCCATTTTTGCCTTGTGTACTGTAGGTTGGCTTCTTCACACTCACACATCTCTCTGTATTCTCCACTGAGGGAAGCAAGAAGCCTTAACAGAGTTAAGGACACATTCCAGCCAGGCAAAAACACTAGAGTGCGGTATAAAGAAGGACTGGTGGTGGATGTGGGTCAGAAAGGGGATGTGGCCTGGGGAGAACTTCAGGGGCCAGATGGAGTGGCCTGGAGGGCTACATTTGGCTCCTCGGCCTGAGGTTCTGCATCCCTGTACTAAAATGAATCATTATATGTGAAGATGGTTTGCCTGTGTCAAATTGAGATTATTTTTAAACCATGCATCTTTATTACAAAGCTATATTGCAATAGTTGCAAGTTATTATATCATTAATGCAGAATTATTTTACATTTCCACTATTTCACATTATATTGACATATTTATTATGTAACTTAGAACATTGCAATAAAATAATGCATTATTTATTGATCTGCAGCTTTTATGCGCCGTGCCACTGTTTGCACTAAGCTAAATAATTTCAAAGCAGCTGCAGAAGATTTGAAGAAAGTGTTACATATTGAGCCAGAAAATGCTATTGCTAAGGTATGTATTAATTGTTGACTTCATGGACGTATTGTAAACTATGGATACTGTTTGCATTGGACATATTTACTATTGAAAGATGGTACACAATGAAATATATCTAATACAAATACTGTATTTGATACAAATACTGCCATCCCACAGACGGCGGCAGGTCAAACTGGTTTCTCAAAAGGGAAAAAAGCAATACGTTTCCATCAGCTGATCCAGAGTGGAGAGCACCACTCACCCAACTATTACAATACCATCTTTCTTCCAATTTTGATGCTGCTCTGCAAGCTAAGTTATCTGATTTGGAGGGAAGGTCACACATAAATAATTTGCACATTTTGAGGGTTCAAGAGAGATCTGAGCAATTGAATACCTCTGTGCTTGTACCCACTCTCTTGTGGATATTGCTATGGTTCTATACACTGAGTGGGCCAATTGCAGCCCAGTTACTTCCAGAATGAGTATCTCTTGTTCCAGTGGCATAGCACGGCTTTCAACAAATCCTGTAGCCCTCAACCAGTGGAGTACAAGATTTCTGGCTGAGCCATTGCAGCAGATTGAGTTGGGCAGTCTGGTATTGTGTATGCTGGGGATGTGGTATTGTGAGTTCATTGGCTCCCTATGTGGGTGTTGTCACTGGCACCGTCGCTGATTGGTGGGCTTTAGTAGTGTTTCTCTTGACACTGAAGGCATGTCAGCCTGCAGCTTATTTACCCCACTCTGGTTTAGTGCAGGTGACCTAAGTGGCACATACATGTCAGGAGAAGTATGGTAACGTATAATTGCTCCACACAATTTATATTTATTTATTAAATTTCTATACCACCCTTTGTCTGAGGATCACGGGGTGGTTTACCATTTTCACATGATGAATTTAATATAGAAGATATTCTAAATGGGAAAAACAGAGTCTAGTTTTTTGTGCCCTTTCAGTAGCTTAAGTTGGTGAGTGAGCCTTTCTAATACAGCAGTATTCAACAGATCTTTGTGCCAAATTGAGAGAGAAATCCTGAGCCGATTTCTAATGATGAGCTATAGTCACTCTGGTTCTAAAGGCCATCTTGATAGACTTGATAGTAATGAAAGCATCAAACAAACTGTATTCAGTAATATCAATTGTGGTACTAAAACAGCTGCCTCATTCAGGATTTTTGACATTTCTACTTTAACAATCTCCCACTACAAAACCACTACAGATAATTTAAAGCACCACTCCCAATATAATATTATAACTGTATTATCTGAATTTATTAGAGAACTACTACTGTACTGAACAGGTTCTTTTTAAATGGAATTTCCTATAGAGGTATATGTACTTTCAGTTCTAAGTACTTTGGTTCTGATCTCACTTCTGACACTAGGTTCTCTAATTTTCTCCTTTTGCAATTACAGTATTATGTAATGTTGAAAATGTTGAGTGTATCTTTCAGTGGTGGAAGAATTTGTGTATTTAAAATAATAATAAAAACTAAATATTGCTATATTACTACAGAAAAACTTGTTGGATATTGAGAAGAAGCTGAAAGAGTTGGAACCTATTTCTCAAACTAATAGCAAGGGGAAACAAATACTTATTCAAGATATAGAAGACTCAGATGGTGATGAAGAACTAGGAGGAAATGAAGCAGAATGTGAAAATGCCAGTGGAGATAAAAGTAATTTTAACTTGTTAATTGTTTTAAATGGACGGGCATGGAGCTGACTGTAGTGTCACCTCACTGGAAGATAGTACAGTGGAACCTCTACTTACGAATTTAATCCATTCCGAATGCACATTCGTAAGTAGAAACATTCGTAAGTCAAAATGATGTTTCCCATAGGAATGCATTGGGAATGGATTAATTCGTTCTGGGGCCTTAAAAAAAATGCACTTTAAAGGCCGGTGGGAGACAGCGATGGGCCCGATCAGGCCCTATGGCCGGATTGGCAGGTGGGGAGGCCGGTGGCTGCGGCGGCGATGGGCCGGATACGGCCCTCTGGCCGGATCAGCAGCTGGCGAGGTAGCGCAGGATCGGGCCCCCGCCGGCTCTGCTGCCACCGCCACTGTGAAGCCGGCCTCGTGCGGGATCGGGCTCTCGCCGGCTCCGCTGCGAGCCCCAAATTGTGGCGCGGCGGGGGCTTTTCGCTGTTTGCCTTCGGCTCGGGGACTGGCTTGGCGGCGGGGGAAAAATTCTTTTCCCCCCCCACCGCCAAGCCAGTCCGCGGTGGGGGCTTTTCGCTGTTGGGAGGCAAACGGCGAAAAGCCCCCGCCGCGCCGCAATTCGGCTCCGTCCCCCAGGCGCTTCGGCTTGGGGAAGCAGGCAGGGGGCAACAGCCCGAGAAGCTGCGGGCTGTTGCCGTCTCCCTGCCTGCTTCCCCGAGCCGTAGCGCATCGGGGGACAGAGCCGAAGATCTTGACAAGCCCGGCAAACAGCGCCCGCCAATCTTCGGCTCTGTGCTGTGTGACAGGCGGGGTGGGGGGAAAGCAGAGGATCGTTCCTCCGCTTTCCCCCCCACCCCCGCCTGTCACACGAAGATCGGTAGGTGTTGCCGATCTTCGGCTCTGTGCTGTGTGACAGGCGGAGTGGGGGATCATTCATCCGCTTTCCCCCCACCCCCGCCTGCCACACGAAGATCGGTAGCGGAGCCGGCGAGGGCCTGATCCCGCAGGAGGCTGGCTTTGCAGCGGCGCCCGATCCCGCGCGAGGCCAGCAGAAGGCTGGCTTCGCAGTGGCAGTGGTAGGGGAGCCGGCGAGAGCCCGATCCCAAGCGAGGGTGGCACACAGCGGTGGCGAGCATGGGGCAGCGAGGCGGTGAGGGCCCGATCGTAAGTCGAATAATTTTTTTTTTGAATTTCAAAATAAACTTTATTGATTCACTTTAAATCCATTACAATAAAAGAAAAACAATACAATTTCCTCCAAGTCTCATTACACAAATCAAGACCTTATGTATAAATAAAATCAGCTTCCAAACTTTAACACATCGCTTAACTCTATGATTCTCCCATATCTTGTGTTACAGTTCTCCTGTAACATATTCTTTTATATGTTCCTTTCTTATCACATTTCCCTCTAAATTCTCCTGTGATCCCCTAAGCCAAACAAACAACTAGTTCCGTTTTAATATTTTTTTCCCTGAAATAATCCTCTACATATTCCCATTTTTTGATTAATATTTGTCTTGGTATATTCCTGATTACGGCAGTCATTTTGTCCAAATTCATAAACTCCACTAGTTTTAACTGCCATTCTGATATTTTAGGTGCCTCTTCATTTTTCCACTTTTGGCCTATTAATAATCTTGCTGCTGCACAGCCATGAAGAAATATATTTTTCCTATCTTCTGGAAAGTTTTCGGGTAGCAAACTTAATAGAAAATATTCTGTTTTTTTTTTAAAGTAATATTTACCATCTTTTTCAATTCTTCATAGACTTCTCCCCAAAATTTATTAATTTTAACACAGCCCCACCAACAATGTATATAATCTCCTATTTTATTATGACATTTCCAACAATTATTATCTCCACTCTTATAAATTTTGGCAATCCTATCCGGTGTAAGATGCCATCGATATAGCATTTTCATCATATTCTCCTTTATTCCGGTACAGGCTGTGAATTTCATTGTTACCGTACTTTCCACAATCTATCCCACTGAACTTTATATATTGGCTTTCCCAAATCCTGGGCCCATTTGACCATTAAGCACTTTATTTCTTAATCTTTTAGCTCCCACTCCAGAAGAAATTTATAAATCTTTGATAAAGGTTTAACATTATTTTCAATTATTAATTCCTGTACCTTGGACTTCTCTCTTGCAAACCCTATTGCTTTATGTTCTTGCTTTATGTAAGTCAAATAAATTTGTAAGCCCGCCCCCATTTTTTCCCTTCGTAACTCGAAAAATTTGTATGTCGAGTCATTCGTATGTCGAGGTGCCACTGTACTGCACATCATCCCAGTCTTGAGCAGTGTGAGATTCCAGGGGTTCCAGACACTTACCCAGGGTTCGTGTTTCCTTCGGAATGAGGCACAGTGGAGACTGAGGTGTCTTTATGATATATGGTTTATTTACACATATATATGTACAGTATACCTGAGCCTACGATGGAGGGGTTCACAGCATTAACATCCTAAGAGGGTCTTGCTTCCCCGATAGCTGTGGCCTGGAATTCAAACAGAAATCAAATATCTCTCTGACTCACCAGCTTCCCAACTTGTTGTTTTTCCACATCTAGCTTCTTGCTCACATCTCTGAACTCTCAACTCTGACCTTTTGGTTTTCCAACTACCAGCCAGCTGACAGAGTGGGCTCCACCCATTTGTTATCTCACTCAAAGCCTCTTCCTTTGTTCCCTTTATTCCCTAGGCTATCACCTCACCAGGAAGCTACTGGTAGCTTGGCTATTTAAATACTTAGAAGGGGGCCCAGGCATTCAGCCTAACTCCCCACCCCAAAGATCATAACACCAGAAAGCTGTCTGTACTGGGTGAGACCTTCAGTCTATCTAGCTCAATATTATTTATACTGACTGGTAATGGCTCCTTTTCAGAAAAGAATCTTTTCATCTGGAGACTGAGCCTGCGATCTTCTTCATGTGATTAAATGTGTGCTCTACCACTGAGCTAAGTTTGTGTACAGTTCTTAGACATATTTTCAGTCTGTAATATTGCACATTATTCCCCACCCACTCCAATTTTCCTTTAAAATTTTTTTCATAGCATAACCTCAAACAGTTGTTTTGAATTCATGTGTCTTTTAACAGTAGATTTGCAGACACTGGAGCAATTTTAAGAGGGAAACCCTCATAAAGTTGTGGTCTTCTATTTTTGGTTTAAGATTGTATTAAACAATTTTGTTTAATATTTTGTGTCTAGATAAGTAAGAAATAAACATGTTCAATATTGCAAGTTTTACTTTTAAAATCTTGAATTATTTGTTTTAGGAAGATGCTGCAAAATGATTATTTTACCTTTTTACTATCTCTTTAAAATGTCTGCTGCAAGATGATTATTTCATACTATTATAGGGGCTAACTGAGATAAGAAGGGAGCCAGGTGGCGCTGTGGTTAAACCACTGAGCCTAGGGCTTGCTGATCAGAAGGTCGGCAGTTCGAATCCCTGTGATGGGGTGAGCTCCCGTTGCTTGATCCCAGCTCCTGCCAACCTAGCAGTTCGAAAGCACGTCAAAATGCAAGTAGATAAATAGGAACCGCTACAGCGGGAAGGTAAACGGCGTTTCCATGTGCTGCTCTGGTTTGCCAGAAGCGGCTTTGTCATGCTGGCCATATGACCTGGAAGCTATACGCCGGCTCCCTCGGCCAATAATGCGAGATGAGCGCGCAACCCCAGAGTCGGTCACGACTGGACCTAATGGTCAGGGGTCCCTTTACCTTTTTAACTGAGATAAAGCATATGGTAAATCTGCTTATCTGCTATACATTTTATATATTGAATATTCATCAAGTTTCTAAAACTGATCTCCAAATTGTTTGCTTTAAGCAATCTATTCCTTTTTTCAGAGAGTAGCAAGTGAATACAGCTCTACTAGTATAAAGACTGTTAATTAGTTTATCCTGTACCATTTTGGCCCCTGCTATCTATTCCAGACCATTTGGATATGACTAGAAAGCCTTTTGAAATAAAGGGTAGAAGAATTTATCCTGACCTTTTAGTGGACGTGAAACTTCACAATATAGAACATGGCTTAATCTTTTTATATGTTTGATATAATCTCAAAAAGGTAGGTTGCAACTGTGACTTAAAATGCAGTTGTGATTTGCTGTCTAATTTGCTTGTCAGGCCAAATTTTTAAGTTGGGCATCTAGTATTTAAAAGGTTAATTTCAAGGTGATTGTATATCATTCAGAAGGGAGCAGTGCCAGTTCTTAAAAAAATACTGATTTGACAGTGTTAAATTCCCACAATGGCAAACCGTTTACACTTAGCTGTGCAGTCTAAAAAGACTGCAGAAAATGTTGTCTTTCATTGAATTCATCTCAGTAAGCTAATATGTGTGATATACATGCTTTTAATCCACCCCTCCTTTGCTTTTACAATGGTTCCTTCTGATGATGCAGAGTCTAACCTAGCCGATTAACTTCCTTGTAGAAACTGCTGTGCTAGTGGGAGGAGAGATCACAACTGAGAAGACAGAAATGGGGAATGCACAAAAGAAGTCTCCCAGCAAAGGAGATGGCTGTAAATGGGAAAACAAGGAAGCACAGAAGCTCAGGGACCCTTTGGAGAATAGTGTTAAAAAAGGCACACCTGAAAAAAAGACATCCAAGGTTTTACGGGATTCTGAAAATGAAGTAAATGGCTTTCTGGGCAGTGACAAAAATAATACTGAAAACAAGGAAGTAATACAGAAAAATGCAGAATCTTCAGCAGCTGGGGAAAACAGTTCTACTTTGCTCCCTTCCACTGCAGCAACACTGAAAGCTGAAGGAAACGAATTATTTAAAAACGGACAATTTGGAGAGGCTGTCCTCAGATACTCAGAAGCAATTGAAAATGTAATTAGTTCTGGTGAGTTATATCTTTATGCAATTCTTATGGTGATTTTAAAATGTATCCTTTCTTCAATATTTTTCTAGGAGAAAGCTGAATTTCTCTGTAATATGCAGTTGTGAAAATATTCATATACAGTTGCCATGAGAATCAGATTTATCATGTAGAATTTCATTGTAACTGAGTTATGGCTGCATATTAAAGCAGTAGGATGTAGTTATAGGTGATCCACTAAAAAAAGATCCTTGAAGCTTTGCTTCATCAGCACAATTGCACTACTGCAATGCAACTTGCAATCTAATGAAGTATTTTATACTAATAAAACTTGATTTCAGTTATCATAATCCACCGTAATTTTTTGTAATTTAAGGAATCCAAAGTCCAGAGGATCTAAGTATTTTGTATTCAAACAGAGCAGCATGTTACCTAAAAGAAGGAAACTGTGTTGACTGCATTCAAGACTGTAACAGGTAAATAACAATCTTATGCAGATAAAGAATTCCCCCATGATTAAAAGAGCATTTAACCTTCCTTTAAAGAGTTTAAACAGTTTGAAATGTATAACCCCTATGAATATGATAGTAGGTGTTTCGTCAGAATGTGTTGGAAATCACTTCCTTGCTAAGAGGGAGGAAGATGAGAAAGATAGTTAATGTTTCTCCCAAATATAAACATGTAAGGTTGTTTGAATGTAAAATTAAAGCAAGTTAATTACAGAATTGTATGTAAGTTCCTATAGCTATTAATGCATTTTCCATTTGATACTTTAGCCTAGAATTATGTTTGATATTATCCAGAACATTTTAAAGTAGTTGCATCATAATTGCAACATGACTGCAATTGTGTTGCAGTGGTTCCCAGAAAACACATTCTTGGTCTCAAGTATGATGCAGTATAGAGTATAATTCTGAAGGCAAATGTCTTGAATCCCTTCTCTCATCTAGAACATGAGGGGAAGGGTGTAGCTCAGTGGTAGAGCATCTGCTTTGCATGCTGAAAGTCCCAGGTGCGGTCCTTGGCACCTCCAGATAGGAGTGGGAATGTTCGCACTTTGAAACCTAGGAAAGTCTGTGTATACAATACTGACCTAGATTGACTAATGATCTTACTCAATACAAGGCAGCTTCATATATTCCTAACTTGCTGCTGACTTTTCTGAAATGTATTATCTTATACAGTAAATGTATTTAATCAGTATCTAATGAGTTAGACATAGCAGCAGAGCTATAGCTGTCCAGGCCTTGCCTTGTTAACTGTAGACATTAGACGGTCAATGTATTTTGTACAGGGATAGCCAGTGTGATGCCCTCCAGGTGTTATTAGACTGCACTGTCTGTAAGCCCCAGGCAGCATGGTCATGATAAGGGTTGATTGGAGTTGTAATCCAATAACGCCTGGACTCTGGAGGGTGCCATGTTGGCTACCTTGTGTTAGGATTTCTGATTTGATTTCTGTTTTAATATAGTTAAATCTCTGATTTAATCATTTTTGGATCACAGTTTAATTTAATAGCTCTTGAATCTCACAGGTGACATATAATTCATAATTGTTAGGCAACTCACACAAGCTTTCAGGTGTCAGAGTTGTCTGAGACAACTAATCATTGTTATATAAAATTAAGTACAAATAGGTTAGCATCTTTAATTGCACCAACTTTTGTTGGTTTAGAAATTTGACAGTTTTAGAATTTACAAAGAACTTTTAGTAATGGGTAGTGATAACACTGGAGACCATGCTTAACTCTGTCATTACTCATTGCTCAGAACTCTGCCTTGAAAATAATGGACAGATAGTGTACCTAATCATAAAATTCTTTTCTGAGAATTTTTTGTTACTTAATGCTGAAGAAGGATGAGTGGTAGGAGTAGGGGCCAGTTTTAAATATTAAAACTGTACCCCAAATTACTGAATGGTGAGATTGGTGAGACTAATTTCTAAATATTATCCAGGGGAGGAATGGAATTATCTGATGCTTCAGGAGGGGCTCAAAAAAGGAAATCACCAGAAAATTATTTGAGAAATTTCAGCTGAGCCACTCACCCACCTGCTGAAGTTCCTCACCACTGAAACTATGAAGATAGGCTTGAAAGTTGTGTGTAGTGCTTTAAGTCTTAGAAGGCAGAGAGTGGCCACAGCAGGATTTCCAGAGCTAAGGACCTTGGTTTGGTGTTTGCATAACTCTTGTCCCTCCCTATGATTGTATGCAAACAGAGGAAATATTTCTAAACAGTCTTAATTTGCATAATTTATATAGGCCACAGAATTCAGCTTTTCTTTATTCAAAATGTTGATTTGAATTGAAGCCCTACCTAGCATTGTTCATATTATTACATAAATGCTTAGAATTATCAGAACAAGTGCTTCTCCCTCCATTATAAAAATCCCCAAATGTTGGATGCTACTCTTTCATGATATCTTTATTAAAGCTACAGAGTTCATAATAAAATGGGTGAACCATTTGTCGGTAAATTCTGTACATAGCAGTATTGTGTACCTTCACGTAGGGGTGACAAATTCAGGTAACATTACTTGTAAAGATATTTGGACCAAGTAATTGGCAGTTGTGTATATTGCTAGGAGAGAATAATAAATCAATCGTCAAGCTATTAGGCTCTGGGTGTACAGTGGTACCTCTCTAGTTGCAGACTTAATCCATTTCAGGGTGCCGTTTGCACCCTGAAAAGTCCGCAACTAGAGCGCCTCTTCCGTGCATGTGCGCGGCATGATCGAGCTCTTCTGCACATCCGTGAAGCGTGCAGATCGCTTCTGCTTATGCGCGTGTAGCGAACCCGGAAGTAAACACTTCCAGGTTTGCAGCGTTCATAAGCTGAAAGTCCGTCACAAGAGTGGAACGCAACTAGAGGTACCACTGTATTTTGTACCTGTACATACTGAATGTTCTGCGACTATAACAATCTGCAAGCTATATAGATATAGATGATAACAAAAACAACAAATAGTAATAAATAATAATAATTAATATAATTTATTATTTATACCCTGCCCATCTGGCTGGGTTTCCAGGGATGGGGAATCTGTGGCCCTCCAGAAGTTGTTGACCTCCAACTCCCACTAGCCTCAGCCAACATGGCCAATGGTCAGGGATGATAGGAGCTGTAGTCCAGTAGCATCTGGAGGGCCATAAATTCCCTACTGCTGACCTAGATACTACTTTAAGCGCGATAACCATTAATCCCCTGAGTTGCTTCTCTGCAAATAAGTATCACTCAGTTTAAATCTGTCTCTTATCTATATGATTAATAGACTTTCATTTATATTGTCCCAATATAAAAAATAATATAATAAAATAGCAATAGACTGCTTGGTCCATTATTTCCTTTTCCTTCAATTTATTTTAGGATAGGCCCATATCTGAAATATACATGTTTATAAGCATATCAAAATTCTGCATGTTTTTTTCTGTGTTTTTCTTTCAAATATTTGTAATAACTTCTGGCCATTTGTCCTTAGTGCACTAGAACTTCATCCATATTCTCTGAAACCTCTTCTGCGTCGAGCAATGGCCTATGAGTCTATGGAACGATATCGGCAGGCATATGTTGATTATAAAACAGTACTACAAATAGACAGTGGAATCCAGGTAGCAAATGACAGTGTTAACAGGTAAAACCATTTAAAACATGAACATAAAATTGTAGCATACCAATGTGGAACGACTACAAGCTTCAGTGTCAGTTCATCTAAAAGGACTTCATATACTGATCTGTTGTGTGGGGTCCAAAATCTTTTGTGGCTAGGTTCCTGTTTAGTGATAATATAATTCTGGTTATATATAGCCATATGATGGGTTGATATAATTAAAAATGGGGGCTGTATACTGCCTCATTTACTGTATACCCTCCTTATAAAATTAATCTACTTTTTTGTGCTGTTTTTAGTTGCTTTTATTCTGTTCTGTATGTTACCTTGAGATATATTTGTGGAAGGTGATTTAGTAAATATCCTCGCCACCATCAGTTTCTCTGCCTTATTTAGCAGTAGTGGTTTTGATGTAAAGTGGTTTGGAGTCTCCCAGGTTGGTGACCCTGAGGGAATTAATTATACATTTGTCTGGAGAATTTCACGATTTCATGGCTGCATGACCACCATGGGTCAGTATCAGTCATTATTGAGCTTCATGCTTCTGGCAGGTTATAATGTTGATCTGGTGTTTTGTACTTGACAGAATGATGGGTTCTAGGGAACTTGATGTGGTCCCTTTATCATGAACAGATTGCTGCCTCAAAGTGTTAAGGTTCACTGGGACCACTAATCTCTGCTGGGGTGGGGAACCAATTTAGAACACTTTGTCTGGGAATGGATGCATCCAAATGGATTCCTGGTGCTCCTTTGGGAGTTTCCTATTGCCATGTCTAGCAGTCCTGTTGGAGCCCTAGCCTACCTCGAGAATGGGGAAATGACTAGGACAGTTGACATGATTGCTTCTAAATCTGTACTTCACAGCTCCACAGTTTCTGGGATGATTGAAACAGTGAAATAGCAGATACATCAGCTAGACACACAGTGGTGAAATATTCAGAGTGAATCCAACCCAACATGGACTAGAGCCCATTTTCAGACTCATTGGTGGTACTCAGTGGTAGTGGTGATGGTGGCTATTAAAAGTTACTGTGCCATCATAATTTGGTCCATGTGATTTTGGCAAGTGTAACTTTTCCAGGTGGTGAGAGGGCATTTACCCTTTTGTAACTG
The DNA here is from genome assembly GCF_965207765.1 of Zootoca vivipara. Lineage (NCBI taxonomy): Eukaryota > Metazoa > Chordata > Lepidosauria > Squamata > Lacertidae > Zootoca > Zootoca vivipara. Next base: position 65,939,947 of record NC_142591.1, read on the forward strand.
ATTTCATAGAGTATTATAATCATATAATTGTAAAGTTGGAAGGGACCATGAGGGACATCTAATCCAACCCTCCCTTCAATACAGGAATCTTTTTGCCTAATGTGGGGTTGAAACCCACAACCCTGAGATTAAGAGTCTCATGCTCTACCAACTGATCTGTTGTCTACACTTGTTTACAAGGCATTTCCTGCATAAAGTCGCTCACATCCACTCTGTATTGGATGCCAGAGTAATTGCACAATCATTACATGCATTTAGAACTCTTGCTCACCCTGTTATTATGGATACACTTCAGCTTGTGCATCACTGGAGGTTTGAAGCCTACAACAGGCAAGGATTGATTGTACACATAATAGCCTTATATCACCAAGGATCTTGCAGCAAGAGGTGGAACGATTGGTTGGGTGAATCAGCAAATGCTTCTTTGAGAGAAGACAGGAAATGAAGTTATGGTGAGAAGGTGACTTGCAATGTTTTATTGGAAGCCACCAGTCTGGGCAATTAGTAGTCTGTGTCCTGCATACCATTTTTGGACAAGGTGCTTAAGCATCTAGTGATGGCACCCAGCAACAACAAATATTTATTACAGCCGTAAACCAGCATAAATGACACCCAAATTCTTTATATTTCTAGATGATAGGAGGTATCTAGATCCTTTTCAGTCTGGTTTTTTGTTTGGATTTGGGACAGAGACTACCAGTACTTTGGTTGTCCTGGTAGGTGACCTTCATAGAGAACTGAATAGTGTCCCTCTTGGACAGATGCTTTCAATGTCTGCTGAAGACTTACGTTTTTGCCCAGGCTTTCCCTGACTCATAAAGTTTTACAAGTTTGAAATTGTCCAGATTTCTGCTTTATTTGCTTTTACGTGTTTTTCTATTTCTTATGGGTTTTAGGTTGTGTTTTTGTTTAATGAAATATTGTTCCTTTTTAGACTGTATACCATTAGTTTCTTTAAAAAATCTAAGTGGTATATATGTACATGTTTTTAAATAAAACATGCATATCATCTTGTGCAACATCCTTTTCTGTGGATGTAACTCCCATGTTGCTGGGGATATTTGTATGAAGTAAGGCTGTGTGTATTGGAGCAGAATATCATTGCCGAGGTTTGCTATGAATGTAGCTTTCAAAATGAAACCATTTGGCCTAAACATCTTGATTAATGTACTACCGTGTTTCTCATATTTTAAGGCATCCCTAAAAAATAAGGCATGGCAGGATTTTCAAGACCTTGCGAAATATAAGGCATACCCCAAAAATAAGACATGAGCAGGACCCGGCAAAGGCAGCAGTGCGCGCTTTGCCGAGCTCCAAGCCGGCGGCGGGCTGCTGCTGTCCCGCTCAATTTCCCTGCCCCCTCTCGCGAGACTCGCCGCCGGGTCCGCTCTCGCGCACATGGCCCGGTGAGAGGGAGCCTCCCCTGCGCGCGCGTCTGCGCTCACCCTCCCCCCTCCCTCCCCCTTTTCGGCCCAGCGCGCCGCCTTGCCTGTTCGTGTGCCGCGCGTGTGAGGCGAGCGGGAAGGCAGGAGACCCAGGAGAGCCTGGCGGCCGCCGAGAATCCCGCCACCGCTCTTCCCGCCCAGGACGAGGGGCCCGGAGGAGGAGAGCCCGGCGGCGGCGGAGAAGGAGAAAGAGGCGGCAGCAGCAGCGGCGACTCAGAGGCCGAGCTGCTGGACGGGCCTTCCGCGGAGGAGCCTGTGGGGAAGAAGGAGCTGGAGCCCGAAAAAGGCGGCAGTGAGGAGAAGGAGGAGGAGGAGAAGCCGCGAAGCAGCAGCCCGCCGCCGGCTTGGAGCTCGAGCCGGCAAAGGTACCGTAGCAGCGGCGCTTTGCCGAGCTCCAACAGAGCGGGAGCTGGCAAAGGCAGCAGCGCGCACTTTGCTGGTTCCCGCTCAGTCGTGGCTCGGCAAAAAATTAGACACCCCCGAAAATAAGCCATAGGCTTATTTTCTTCGAAAAAAAAAAATATAAGACATGTCTTAAAATATGAGAAACACGGTAATAAGTTTGCTTTATTGCTGTGATAACTGTATTGGCACAATAAATTTAGTGCACTTTTAGTTTCCCCATAAGTTGATCTCCAATGTACTGCCAGTTTTAATCTTAAGATCTGTACTGTACATTAATAGGGAGCCTTTAAGAAAAGTGGTTTGTTGTTGGCCACCCAGTTAAGTGTTTCATGCACTGAAGGCCAATTATTAATGTACATAATATACCTATATGTCTGTCACCACTGAAAGTCTAATATTAGTTTTGAGGAACCATAATAATAACCCCACACCACTTTTGGGACACACTACTTGGAAACTGAACTGACATGCCCATTAGGGAGCTATCTACCAAGATCTGCTACTGTAAAGTTTTTTTCTTCTTTCCTAGCCCACTTTGGATGTTATTAAAAAGGGGATAATCATTAAAAAAAATTCAAGTTATAAAACTGCTTATATATAATAAATAAATCCCTTTTATTTTTGTCACCTGAGATGATTATACATGTCTCTTAAGTGCTACCATTCTCCTTAATGCTGTATAATTGCTATTTTAGTTCATGTTTTAAGTTTTATTAAATTTGGCTCTTGTGATTTCACAAAGTACGGTATTACCGTATTTTTCCATCATTTCTCCAAACAGGTTAGGTTCGTGTTCACTAGAATTTTAATGAGTTTACAGTTGTAGCTTTGTAAGAGTTTAACATTCCAGCACTAAGTCATATGTGCAGTATTTCCATCTTCTCTTGTACAGTATTCATCACACTGAATTACATTTTTTAATGTTCAATGCAGCTAAGCATTTTGTTTCCCTTTATTGATTTCTTTCTACTTCTCAAAACATTGTGGGACATACAATGTATTTTAGACTAGCTTGGATAGCCTTTTGTATTGTGGTGGTCTGGCTGCAGATGTAAACCATTTGAAACTAAATCCTGTGATATTTAAATAGTAAATAAACAGTGTTCATGGCATGTTCATCACTCTTTGAAAAGTACTTGAGAGATTTGTGTCTTGCTTTGGTTAAACAGAAAATGTTTTATTCCATATTTGCTTTGAGAAATGGTGGGAGGCACCCAGTGTTAATAGACCCACTGAAAACTTTGGGCTTAACATACCGTAACTTGCCCATTGATTTCAGTTGTCCTGCTCTGAATATGACTGACATAAAACATCACTTAATATCTTTAATTGGTGCTATATATAGTCAGGTGTTTTCTGTCATGTGAAATAGATGAAGTAGAAATTGGAGGTCATAAACTTAGGATTTCCATTCTTTTCATCTTATATTTGCATTTAGATGTTTTAAGAATTGCTCCAAATACCTTCTACTTTCTTGCTTCTTATGATGGCTTCTCCTGCGTAATTCTGAACACATGGACTCCCCAGCCCCTCTCTAGGTCTTACTTATGCTTTTGCTTCACTGCTTATTGCTCTCTTCCTGGCAACCCATCTCCTTATTTCAGCTGCTTCCTTCTCCTTCTGGTAATTCATTTTCAGCTTGCAAAGTATTTGTTTCTGCACTATGTGAAATAGAATTAAATTAAGTTGACATGGTATTATAAAACATGAGGTTTGGAAAAAAAATACTCTTTTGGTTGGAATTTGATTCCTATGAAGTAATTACAGTGGTACCTCAGGTTATGTACCTGATCCGTTCCAGGGTGCAGTTTGTAACCTGAAAAGTACGTAATCTGAATGGCGCTTCTGAGCATGCGCAGACCGTGCACGCGGCAAAAAGCAGTGAAAAATACTTGCGGGTTTGCGGAGTATGCAACCCGAAAGTACGTAACCCAAAGCAAATGTAACTTGAGGTATGACTGTATTGAATACCTCAAAGTATATGAGTGGAATGCCCCTAGCAATACAAAATTAACAGAATCTGATTATCTTGGGGCTGATTTGTGTGTACTATGCAAGTGGTCCTCACAGGGTCTGAAAGAGATAAACAGTTCAGTGTGGCTTTCATGCTTATACTTAGCTGGACCTAAGTTGACATGTTCAATGGATAATGTTATTGTTACAAGCATTCTAAAGATAACATGGGTATGGATAATAATGTGATTTTTAAAAATATTTTTAAAAGCTTGAATGCATACGATTTAAATTCTTGCAGTTTTTTAATTACCTAGTTAGTTTACTGCATTTTATTGCAATCAGTGAAAAAAAAACACCTTGTTTTTCTCTAGGATAACAAGAACTTTAATAGATGTAGATGGCCCAAATTGGAGGGAGAAGCTGTCCCCAATTCCTGTTGTTCCGGTTTCTGCTCAGTTACATTGGTGGGATGGAGGAAGTGTAACTGCAGAGCCAAAGCAGAAGAAAAATGCAGCCAGGCATGGAGATCAACAGTCACATCTTCCTAGTATGTGTAACAGCATTGCTGATAAATAATTTATTGGAGAAAGCTTAATACTTGAGAAATTCCTGCTACTAACAAAAGAGCTGCATATATAGCTCCCATACTCTCACTGCAGTGTCCTTGCATGGGCTGGGGGAGGAAGTTCTTAATTTTTGCTGCTTCTACAATTTATTGTTCCCCCAAAGCCTGGATTATCCAGTGAAAAGTGTGATGGTATGAACTTGCTCTTAAGAAATAGATCCATACTCTATGAATTCCAGCCTTGCTTTCTGAATGCCGCAAAACTAGTGCATGATTGTTCTCCCTACTCAAGTTTGCCGATGACTGACAATCTCTTTATCTGTTTGGGAAAATAGAAGAAAAACCAGAAGAAATGTTCAAGTCACTTAAGAATAAAGGAAATGAATTTGTGAAAAAGGGTAACTATGAAGAAGCATTGATAAAGTACAATGAATGCATCAAATTAAATTCCCAGGAACAGACTATCTACACTAACAGGTAAGGAGAGGTTTAAAAGACTATCAGATGCAACCCAGCTTATTCAAATCAGCAGGCATTGTCATTCATTTTAGTGGGAAATTGATTTTATCCAACTTTTATAATTGAAAGCTAGTTTCACTGCAGTTCTGTTATATGAAAGTATGCCTTTATAGTAAGACGTTTATACTGACCATAAACATCCGGGCACACAATTCTCATATTGCCTTTCCAACTAGTACAGTTGTACCTCAGTTTTCGAATAGCTTAGTTCACAAACAACTTGGAACTCGAATGCCGCCAACCCGGAAGTAGATGTTCCGGTTTGCGAACTTTGCCTTGGAAGCCGAACGTCTGACGCGGCTTCCGATTGGCTGCAGGACACTCCTACAGCCAATCGGAAGCCACACCTTGGTTTCCGAATATTTTGGAAGTTGAACAGACTTCTGGAATGCATTCTGTTTGAAAACCAAGGTACAACTGTATATCAGAATCAAACTAAGTTGGCCATTTAGCCATTCTTATTGCTACAACTATACACATCATATACAAATAATGGGACTTTGAGAATTGGCCTCAGGGTTCTATGGGTGCTGCCCTATGTTCTTACAGTGCTTTTTCTTTTTACTCTATAGGGCCCTTTGTTACTTGAAGCTGTTTCAATATGAAGAAGCCAAAAAGGATTGTGATCATGTTCTTCAGATTGATGACTCTAACATAAAAGCTTTATACAGAAGAGCTCTAGCATACAAAGGATTACAGGTAAGAAAAGAGTTTCAGCTCTTAACTTGCTCAATGTTAATTTAAATGTTATCATTTATGCTATAACTATCAAAAGTTTGGAGGAGGGGGAATTCCTGTTATCTGAAGAAATAGAAATGGAAAAATGCTGACTGCTGATTTGTAGGGACACTGTGTGGTAGTCACAGCATCACTTGACCTAGTCATAAAGCCAGTTCTTACTACCAAGGTTTTGCTATGTTTCATATTTCTGAGTAGTCATACCTCGGGTTGAGTATGCTGCGGGTTGCGTACTTTCAGGTTGCGTACTCTGCAGACCCAGAAATGTTTACTTCCGGGTTCTGCTGCGCACACATGCGTTTTGTGCGCTTCGCGCGTGCGCCAAAGCACTGCTCGGGTTAAGTACTTTTTGGGGTGGAAACAGCACCCTGGAACGGATTGGGTACTTAACCTGAGGTACCACTGTATTGTAAATTTTGTGATATTCCAGCTATTCAGTTTATGAGGCCAATAATTGACTTTTTAAACATTTCAGAACTACAAAGCCAGTATTGATGATTTGAAGAAAGTTCTTCTAATAGATTCAAATATTGATGAAGCAAAGAAGGAGCTGCAGGAAACAACACAGTTGCTAAAACTGAAAAATGAGCATACAGTCAACGGGCAACAAAAGCAAAGGAAAAAAATTGAAATCCAAGAGGTACTGAGTTTAAAAAAATCATGTACTGGGCCTATAAGTGTCTAAGATTCAGACCTCCTTATGAAATGTCTGAATTGAACTGCTGAGTTCTCAAGCACTTTGTGGTAACTGGCAAGCTAAGTAAGTTGTTGCAAGGCAGTTGTAGCCCTGCTAGTTGTGGAGACTCTTTCCTGAGAAAATAGTGGAAGGCTAGGACCAGCTAGTCTATACCTTTGCAGATCATGCTTAGGGTCTTCTGGGCTTGTATTTTATTAACAGGATCCTGTTCAGTTTGATGTTATAAACAAATGTGGCTAGCCACCAACTGATTATCACATAGTAAATACCATATTAAAGTTAATAGTTTTGGCTTACTTATTGCTTATTATACAGCAGTCATATAGAGAATCCCATTACAGTACAGTATTAAAGTAAGGTAGTTTAGAATGTTGCTTATTACAGCCAAAGTATTTTTAATGATTTAAATACTGATGCTATATTTGAAATTTGAAATGCCCTCTTAGTCCCATTGCTTTCCTTTCTATATTACAGGTAACTCAAAACTTGTTTGCATCATGTGCTTGGCAAATTTTCTTTAAAAAAACTATAAATGTGAAAATTGAACCACCCTGAGATCTTATGATGAAGGGTGGTATATTAACTAACACACACACACCAGTATTTTTTCAACTTTAAACCCAAATATCATGTGTTCATTTTCCTTTTCACTCAAAAAGGGGTTCCCAGTTAATAATGATAAATGACAAGAATGTTTCCCCCCTCTAATTAAATGTTTTAAACTTTGCCTCCAATTTCCTTCGTGCATATAAGTCTATCTGCTGTGATCATATATTGAGATATTCCAGAATCCTTTTATTATGTATCCATTGGCCCACACCCAGTTCTGTATACAGTGGGACCTCAACTTACGAGCTCCTCGACATCCGACGTTTTCGACTTACGAGTGGAAAAAGTGGCCGCGCGCTTACAATTTTCTCGACATCCGAACGGAAAACCCGTTCGCGGCTAGATGTGGTTTCGACTTACAAATTTTTCCGTTTCCAATGCATTCCTATGGGAAACCGCTTTTCCTATGGGAAACTCAACTTACGAAGTTTTCGACCTACGAGTGTGCATTCGGAACGGATTAAATTCGTAAATCAAGGTCCCACTGTATTCAATTTCCACTTCCTGTTGTATTTGCTATGTTTTTTTCAGCCTTATCTAGTACTGACTCTTCCTTTTGTGTTTTTCTTTCCAAAAATAATGCCAGAGATCTAATAGCTTTATCCCTAGAATCACTCCAAGTCATAGGTAGAACTCTTTCTCTCTCAATTCCATTGATGTCAGATTATCAAGATCTCTCTTCATTTATGTCATTTTTGTTTCCCAAAATCTTACCTTCTCCAAACACTTGTATAGTGGGTACTTCCATTTCATCAGTTGTTCCTTCTAGTTTTGCCATAGTTTCATCTTTCAGTCCTGCCAGTTCTGTCATATTTGTCTCTATATAATTTCTGATCCTAATTTCAATTTCATTAATCTCTGGTTTAATTTCATTCCCCATTTTCATTTTTTGTGAAGCTTTATTATGATGATGATTGTTCCCTGTTTTATATACATTATAAAATTAAATAACTATACAATAGGCATGTAGAATGAGCACATTAGTATTTACTTGCACTTTATTTTAACTGTCAACGTTGTTATGCACTTGCTGTTGAGTCAGGATTATTGTCGAATGATTGGGGGACAGCAAAAGCCCAAATCAGCAAGTGGGCAGGATGGAAGCTAGAGGGAAATTCCCTGAATCAAGGGCCACCAACATTGCATTGCACACATGATCACCAAGGGCTTCCCTGGCATCTGCAGGGTCTCCTCTCCTTCACTGAAATTACTGTATTGGCCAAAATATAAGCCACACCTTTAAAATTGGAGGGGGGAGGAGAACCCCCCCGAATATAAGCTACTTCTGGCTGCATACTGGGTGGTGGCGGAGCCGTGCTACGTTGCCGGCGGCCTTTCCCTTTTCTCGCTCTCTCCCTTCCCAGCCTTGGGGGGGAAGAGGACGGGGGACTGCACGTGGGGCGGGCGCTGCTTTGTCTCTCTCCTGGATGCATACAATAAGGTTGCAAATATAAGCTGCACTTTTAACTTTTCATGGATGCACTTTTGGGGGGAGGTGAGGCCAATACGGTAGGTTTGAAAGTAGCCTTCTGTTGTAGCTAGTAGAATGTGTTACCGTGTGGGTGTGATACCCATGGCAGTTTCCCTGGTTTGCAGATGTGCCCACAGGCCTCCAAAGGTTGCTAACTCCTATCCTAGACTCAGCCCAGTCTCGCAGTTCTGAACAAAAGTTTTTTGTTGCTGGAGTTAACATTGAAACTGTTAATCATCCCTCCTTCACCCAACCTCTCTGATTTTGTACCATGTTTCTCCAAAAATAAGACACCGTCTTATATTTATTTTTCCTCAAAAAACCCCACTATGGCTTATTTTCAGGGGGTGTCTTATTTTTCCCCCTCCTCCTCCTCCTCCTGCCGCGGCTGACATTGCTGCTGCGCCTATCACTATGTCTTATTTTCGGGGTATGGCTTTTATTCCCTGAATGCTTAAAAATCCTGCTACGTCTTATTTTGTGGCTACGTCTTATTTTCGGAGAAACAAGGTAAGTGCACCAGTTTGTTTACCGCTTTTAGTATACGCTGCTCTGATCGCAGAAACCCCATCACATGTGCAGCCAGCTATGTGGAAGTCAGTTAAACATATGAGACCTGCACGGCATGGGCATGCAGAGGATGAACATGAGCAAATGGGTGGAGCCAGGCATGATTTTTACATGCTTCTTTACCATGCAGTCAGCACCCCACTGAGAGGGATGGAGCCACCACAATCAAGATCACCTATGTTATAATCTGGCAACTGCAATGTGAACAGGGTCAGACATTGAATATATCATTTTGATGGTGTCTAGGACAGAATTAACTTATGAAAATCTTTCTCCCAAGAGACCACCCAAGGTGGCAATAATTTCTCTGACTGTGCTCCTGCTTATCACAATTATTACAGAAATATTACATGTTGCATACATATATCAAAACTAACTGGGCATGCGGTTATTTCTTTGTGAAGGTGAATGAGGAAAAGGAAGCTACAGAGACCTGTGCTTCAGAGAAGGCTACATCAAATCATGACAGCGCTAAAGGAGAGCCTGATGCAGTGCCAAGGAATAGTTCAGAAAAACTCATTATTTCAAAGCCATCTAATGCCTATGAATTTGGTCAGATTATAAATGTTGTGAATGCCAATAAGGACATCGCTGCTTGTGCAGAGCTCTTAACAGTGATTGAGCCAAAAGATCTACCAGCCCTTTTAAGCAACAAACTAGAAGGAGACATTTTTCTGCTCTTTATCCAAGCCCTGCAGTCGTATGTATTTTGCCAAGACCCTGGACTGGTGTACCAGCATCTTGTCCACCTGAGTAGAGCAGAAAGGTTTAAGGTGAGGAATTATGGCATTTGCTGTCAATTCTTTCTGAAAATGTACATGTTCATGAAATGCTAGCATTTACTAGGCATTTAGACAAATACCATTTGCAGATACCATTTATAAATGCTAACCACACATTTTTTCCCTTTTCAGATGGTGCTAACACTACTTAGTAAGAATGAAGTAGAACAGGTTCAACAACTGTTTGATTCTCTTTCCAAAGAGCAAAACCAACAATTTTCTTTAGATGATCTGAAGAGCCTTAAGAGAGACTTTGAACTTTAAAGAACTTCATTTTGGAACTGCCTCTAGCATGCATTCCCTTAATGCTTGTAGGACGGGCATATAAACTATGCAGACTTGCATGAGGTAAAGTCAATCTTTTATCTGGACTGTTCAATACGCTGTACTTTTTTTTTACAGTACTTGCACATGGAAAAATCTGCTCTTCCGTCTTGTATATATTTTATCCTACAGAGTACACACGCATGGCTTTATAAGTAATGGGCCTGTTCACTCACCATTTTGTTCCTGTAATTATACAATGAGATTGGGAGCACAGGACTCAGGCTTGCACATTCTCTTCAGAGGGGAGAGAACACATGAGCTAGTGAGGACATGGTTCTCTGGGACAAATCAACAGTTTCTAAAATGTGGGTCCCATATATAACAGTATATTTATCAAATAATTAGAATGCATTCAACGACATCAAGTTGTATTAATGGGGCTGAATATAGCCACCTATGTTGTATTCCCTTTCTTGTAATACAGGAGAGTCTTCTGAAGATGCTACTATTTCAGAAATGTCTTTGGAAATGCAGCAGAATTGATGAACATCTTGTACAAAAGTCCCATTGACTGAATGGAAATTATGCATCATTATCTTTCAGTGGGGCTTATGCCGAAAAATAATCCTAGTGCATTTGTGCCTATAGCCTTCATTTTCTTCCTGCTAATCACATCTAACTGCAGTGCAGCTGAAACCTACCTAACTTTCCATCAGTCGCCAATGCACTTGGACAAACACTTGCATCTAGCTCCAATTCTGTGTGGCTTCAAAGGAAAACACTGGCACACTTCTTAAAATTCAATGCTAACTTAAATATATGCAGTAAAATGCTTTATGGTACTGAATGTGTAAGTTACATCTGCACTTTGGTAAGCAGGTTCCAAGAAGGGACAGTTTGGGCGTCTTCTACTTTGTGTCTTCTAGGTATGCAAAAAAATCATTTTATATGGCTTGTGGACTACTGGTGAACAGCAAAACTGGAGCAGGATAGACTATGTTGTTAAATGTTTTAAAGCAATAGAACTGTTATATTTTTAAACCAGATACTCGTAATTTATTGTTAGTGTGCATATGAAAATTTTATTATGGGAGGGACTGCTCAGGTACTTGCACTATTTTGAAGGTGATCTTAGTAACTTTCCCCATTATTAAATAACCTATGTATGACATTTCTGTTACCTTAAGACTTTACCTGGTTGAAAGTTGTTTCCTTGAAGAACCCTTACAAGAAAATATTTAAAAATAAATATATTTGGCATATTTGTGTTTTTGCCTTTTCCTTGCCCTAGCATAGCAAGGCAACAGTTTTAGGATGCTTTCTACACTGGAAAGACACCTTCTAGAAGACTGCGGTAATTTAGATATTGTTGGTAAATATGAAATGGGGACTTTTATGCTCCCAATTTAACTCTTGTTAATTGCCCAGTCCAAATGTAGGAATGTCCTCTATAATAATTTGGTATCCTCTGATAACTGGCTACCTCAGTTCTGTTCTCTCTGTCACATATCAGTTTCTAGCTCATTTTTAGAGGTCAATTCAAGTAATAACAAAGAATAGATGTTGCATTCTTAAGTAGGAAGAGGCATAAACTCTCTAAAGACAGCTCTCTTGCATAACAGCTTCTATAGGCAGATTCACATTAGAAACCTATTTGTGAGGTGATGCAAGGCTGTGTCCTAAAAGCCCATATAAACAAAAAATTCAGGGTAAGCAGTTCATCTGCTCCAAGTAAAATCTACTTAAGGCAGCTTTCACTGCCATTTATTATAAGCAGTATTTTCTTGTTTTCCTTGTATATGTTTTCTGGGGTCTAGGCTTAGCTTAGCAACCTGAACCATGGTTTCAGCAGATGTTAGTTAATAAAATACTGTCCACCATTAGTTCAAACCAAAATTAAGTGCTTTGCTTATACCAGACAACAGCATAAGCAGATTTAATTTTGAAAGATATCTGTACCTGAATGATTTGTAACTTATAGTGTTGAACATTATCCTAGTACCATGAAATTAGTTATTGTCCCTATTAGGTTTCATTTATTCATATTATATATTATCGTTGTGTGTGGGGTAGGTTAGTATTAAACATTAATCTTTTTAACTGAAACAAAAAGCTGCATTGTCCATAATGTCTCATCTCTTGGACAAATCTATCAGAAAGTCCTATCCTACACAAGACACATGCACACACAGCTTGCATTTTACCTACTTAATAGCCTTGATAGGTCTGATTACAAAATTCTCAGGGTATTGACAGCTATTAGCCATTGATAGCCCTATAAGTCATTATTTCGTTCAGTCAAAGGTTGACAATACTGAGGACAGAGAAGACAGTTTACCATGATCATATTGATATTCAACTTTTTAAAAGTACTTCAAAATCATTTTCCATCTTCAGTGTTTTGGTAGTTGTCACTTGACCACCTTGTCAACCCTAAGCTAGAGTTTTGTTCAGGGCTCTTCCATGGACACTGATTTGCAGATAGGTGCATGGTACGTAAATGGTATGGTTTTCTTCCTGGAATGCTAATAGGTTTACATTAAAATGCTACTAGTGTTCTTAATTTAGAACTTAAGTAGTTTTAGCTTACTCATCCTTTGATCTCTGGTTCATTTTCATCTTAAACTGAATTAACCTCATTATTGCAGTCTAAAAGTTAAGATGTGCTTCTTAATTAACACACTCACTTGATTTGGTATTTATTTAAAAGCCTTTATGTATCACAATATTTCAAAAAAATATGTAAGTTGTGGCTCTTAAAAGTATAGAGATTAATATTTCATGTGCAGTGCGGGAGGCACGTTCGCAACCCATGTCTGCACACGCATGGGTTGTGATTCAGTGCTTCTGCGCATGCGCAAAGTGCAATTTAGCGTTTCTGCGCATGTGTACACTGAACCCAGAAGTAACAGGATCTGGTAGCTCCTGAAAAGACATAACCCGCAGCGGGCGTAACGAGGTATGACTGTACAGCCTAAACATATATCTATTTCACCATATAAAGAACCTCTTTTTCTTAGAAAGTCAAAGAGTAACATTTCATTTCAGTACAGTCATACCTCAACATCCGAACGCTTCGACTTCCGAAGGTTTCGACTTTCTAAGTCGACAACCCCCGGAAGTCCTTTCGGCGCGCGTGTTAGCATGCGCAGAGCGCGAAATTCGTAGTGGCGCTTCGACATCCGAAAACCTCGACTTACGAAGACGGCCGCGGAACAGATCGTCTTTGTGTCGAGGTACCACTGTATTTTCTTCTAACTCAATCATTAGACAAAGGAGCATATTTCCTTTGCTCAACAAGTTATCCTGACTTGCAGCAACAGAGTCATCTAAACATCCTGCAACTTGCTCAAGGTTGGACAGCAAAATGTCCACTCTGAAGATTCATGTGATGGCTAACACATTGAATGTTACAAAATTGCTATATGAAGAATAAAAATTGCTATTGGTGTGCATGAATTGCTACTTATATATTTAGCATAGCCATATATATGAATACCTACAGCAATTATAGTAGTTATCAACAAGTGAGACCTATTGCAGTATATCCTTACCCAGTAACAGAAGTGCTCCTTTTCAGGAATCCAGACAGATGTCCATGCCTTCCTACAGAACACAGTACTGTAAACAGCTAAAGGAAGCCAGCCAAATTCCCAACCTTCAACTTTGTTTGGCTTTTCCAACTTATATAGCATTTAAGAAGCTCCTTCCAATGATCACTGAGGAAGGTCAACTCTCATTGGGCTGTTTAAGGAAGATGGTCCTGTTAGGGTATTTGCTTTTTAGATGTTTTGTACTTCTGGAACCTCTGGCATCCCCAAACATGCTAATCTCTCATTTCTCAGTAGCCCCACTTTTGATTGAGTGTATATTCAGATGCCATCCACACAGGTATGTTATAGAAGGCTAAAAAGCCGTAACTCCCCTACTAACTCCAGAGAAGACCCACTCTCTGAAAGCTTGTTTAGAAGTCTTCCACAAAGTAACAGAAATAAAACAAGGTCAGTAGAAATAGCCTCAAGGAGCTGGCAAAGACTCTGAGAAAAGGCTTATAGTATTAAAAGCTCACAGTTGATCTAATATTCTATGGAATTGTAAAGGCAATGCATATTCCAGTTTTCCATGGGCTTGTTCCACAGTCTGGCAGGTGACTCTCCTAAAATTTTAAAAATCTTTAAATCCTGCTGCCAATAGAGAACATGAATTTAGAAATGGCTACTAATAGTCCAGTGTCAGTCACAGATCCTTGCTTCATGCTTCCAGTCCCGATTTGTCTACCTATTCCCCATTGCTATATCCTTCACCAGTATGCAAATATAGACAAAGGTGCACACGTGCATAACTTACTGATTCTGTCAACATATTTAAATGCCAAAAAGTGGCATGCATATGCTGGTTTCTGGAAATACTGTGCCCATGGTTCTTGCAGCACAGCCCATCCACCTTCCTGCGGATATTCAGCTAACCTTCCATGTGAGGTGAATTAACAGCACTGCTTAAAATTTGGCCTTTGCTACTGATTGGTTGAAAGTGAGTTTGGAGAAAAGATAGCAACAATTATACTCTACAAAGAAGAGGGTATATTTAAATGGGCTTTTCAGGCAGGGCTTAAATGGAGGCATAGACACTGGAAGCCAAAAGCTATGCAAATGAACCCTGTATTAACACTGTCTTCCCATTTGAGGAAGGATGATTCACAACCACTGTTTTAATTGTACAGGTATGAAAATCGAGTAATAGAAATACTGAGCTTTCATAATTGCTTAAAAAGAATCCAAACCAAGAACTGCAAGACTCAAAACTTAGTGCACTCCAATGGAAATTCCATAACTCCTTACATTTAGTCAGGTGTGGAGTACGAAGAGAACGCATGAGCTTTTTTCTATCTTGGCAGCAGCTTCTTTCCTAGCCTGGGCCCTGCAGTCACACAGAAGCATGAGTGAATTAAAGAGATTCAAAAATGATGACATCTACACACTTCAAACCTTGTTGTGCAAGTTTCTTCCGCTATAGTGGTTCATAAAGCTAATTCTTTATAATATGTGGAACCTGTGATCTTACTTAACAGCACTGTCAGATCAGAGCAAAAGACTGTTTCCAACAGTAGCCAACCAGACATTTCTTAAGATTCTGTACCTTCAAGTATGGCCCCAGCCCTCAGGTGCTTGTCACCAGCAGCTGGGGTTCAGTAGTACAGTACACTACCTCTGACCAAGGAGACTCCCATTTAGTTTGTTGTCTAATCAACACTGACTGATAGACAAGATTCATGGATAAATGATGTATTTCCCCTTTGAGTCAGTGGTCATCACATCTTGTGGCAGTGAATTCCTTAATTATGTGGTATGTGAAGTACTTGTCTATCCTGAGTCTACTTTTAATGGATGACTCCAAGGTCTTCGTGCTTTGCAAAAGAGAATAATTTGTTTACCTACCCTCACCATACATTTTATAAACATCTATCGTGTCCCCCTCCCCACTTAGGAACTTTTGTAGTTTAGGGGAAAAATACTAACAGTTCAGTCTTTTATTTTTCATAAGGTACTGCATAGTGGGTCAGTAAATATATGGTTGCTGCAGCAAAGGAAATAACTGGGAGCACATACATACAGTTATACCCAGCCTGACATATGTCATCACCACTCATATGCTATCAGAAGTGAAACTACCCATTAGGAACTCCTACATCAAGCAGTTTTAAGGATGTTTTGACTATTTTGCAGTATCTGACTAGGAAGATAAGGAATTTAACAAAATTCCTACCTTATTATTATTATTATTATTATTATTATTATTATTATTAAGTCTTCTTACCCATCCTTCATCATAAGATCCCAGGGTGTGCTACACAAACTGAATATACAATTATAAAAACATATAAAACAATTAAAATGATAAAACACTCTTTAAATAAAATGTTCATGTTTCCAATAAAGTTTAAAAAAATGGCAAAACATGCCAAACTTTCGTTTCCAAGTTTACATTTATCTGTAGGATAAGACATACAAAATTATATTACACAGTGTTTGCCATAAAACAGTTTTAATGTAGTAAAAAATACTTACTGGAAATAAAAATAAGATGCTATATTGAATATTTTCTGTGAAATGTCACAGGAGAGATTATTTGCCCATGTAGCCCCGTATTGTGTACTCTGGCTGGCAGTAGCTCCCCAAGTCTGACAGACAGAGCAACTTCACATTCCCTGCTACCAGATCTTTTTAACTGGAAATGCCAGAGATTGAACATGACATTCTGCATGCAAGGCATGTATGTGCTCCACAGTTGAGCTATGGTTCTCGTCCTATATTCACCACAATAAACTATTTCTGATGGCCGCACCCCAACTCAATTAAGTAGCTGAGAAGGGAGAGGTGAAAATGCAAGACACACTACTTTTGGGGGGGCCATTATTTGAAACAGCTATTTCATCCCACAGCAATAGTGGATATGCTTGATCTCCAGGCTAAAGGTTCTTTGTTCAAATGGACAGAAGACAACTAAAATAGTACTCAGACATTTATTTCAGGTATGCAGTTTACACACATCATTGAGCAAAAGAAAGGAGCAAATATACAAATATTGTAACAAGCGTTACCAAATGACATATCTGGCACTAGTGTTATAAGCAGATTAAAGAAACTGGTGAAGGGAAGTCATGGAAGAGGGCTGCAGCTCACAGCAGCCGTCTTCCCATCCAACCAAACTTTCAGTAGCACCATAAATGGCAATACTTACAAAAAAACACAGAACAAAAATTGGAGGCTATTATGCCAAGGATAAACATTTTTTTTCTTTTGGGGGAGGGGCAGAGGGCACATATCATTATGGATTGTGTAGCAAACATCTAACAGTGCAGGCGCCCGTTTAGCTGAATATCTTCCATAAGGAAGATAACATGGGAAAGCCCCCAAAGCCAGCCAAATTTGAAGCCCAACTTTTGTATATGTGCAAGCTCTGCACTGTGCTTTATTTCTGTGCATGTGACTCGCAAAAGGGATGTCAGAAAAGTTATCCACTAAAAGCCTGAGTGAGTCTTTGGTAGGCTAATACTTCAGTATTATGATACCCATTAATCTACCACAGTCAGTTGATTTTCTGAAGTTTTCCTTTAGCTTCCAAAAAAGGTGGCAAGAGAAAACATTCTGGAAAACTGTACAGTGAAAGCATCAACAGACCAGGCACTTAAACCCCCAGTCTTCTCCAAAGGCACCAAGAATTAAACAGCATAACTGAAGTCTCCTGGGTGAAAGGAGACTATATCAGCTTCACTATAATGGATTACAAATTAAAATGATCTTAAATTTTACAAAAACTTTTATACAGCATATCATAACCTTACCTTCTGCTGTCAGTTGCAAATATAATTAAATTACCCCCACTTGCTTGATAAGGAGACGTCACCTTGCTACCTATCATATATCAAGTACCAGCTTTTCATACTTAAAAGGTATATTAAATGCCATAACCTTGCTCAAAGAATTTTGTGTGTCTCAGCATTGCCTAGAACAGAGTACATTCTGTCCCAGACAATATTAACAGCACTGAAATATTTGGTATGATAAATGCAACTTATTTTTGCTAGGTGCTATTCACCAGAGCATGAAGTTAAGTTACTGCTGGGGGCTTGAAACCACTTACTGAGTTTTTACATGATACCTATTAACAAGTGGTCACTTGCGCAATTGACACGAGTCAGCTTTTGCCCCTACCCAAATGCAGACCTTCAGCAAAGTTATGGCAATAATACAAAACATCAACATATTCATTTCTTTGTAATGCACTTGTTTACACCTTCATGTCACTTCACATAGTTCTGCAACAGAGTTCCACGCAAAGCGTTCTGCCTTAACAGAGAGATATATAAAATGTAAATTGCATTGAAGCTTTGCTTCTGATGGCCGCTGAAAGCTACCTGACCAGCTAACAGAAAAGGGCTCTTTCGTGGTAAATACATTTCTGCAGCACTTACAGGTTTAAATCTCAGTCTGAATTGCAGAGTTTAACTCCACAGCATGCTGTGAATGGTTGTTGTTTGCTTCTTTCAGTGTTTCACCAGTACCCATATCTGCAACACTTGAAGTCCCATTATAAACACATTCTTCAGCAATGTAACTCAGCTGTGGAGCCTCTGAGTTTGGAGCAGCTGGAATCAGCAACGAATTGCCACTTTGGTGTGGAGAGTTTTCTAAACGGTCATTTTCTACCTCTGGGAGAATGTTAACTGTGGTAAACCGGGTATGATAATCGCTGGAACCATGGCTACATGAGGTTTTCATACTCTCCATATCAGAGCAACTAAACTCAGAAAAATGACTTGAGTGGGAATCAGCTACAGATGGGATACTGTCACTGAGAGAGGGAGAGTCAAATTCACTGGAGTTTGTGCTTTGTTGCTCTAATAACTGAGCATCCATGTCCTCTCTGGTCTCATTTATCTTCATGCTACTCTTTTTTCTTAGTTTACCTTTGCATTTTTTCCCTGCCGATGCATCTTTGGACCACTTGGCGGCACTAGATTTGTTTTCTGACAAGCAGGCTGACGAACAACCAGCATTACTTTGACCTGCAGAACTACCATCGTCAACACTACTGCTGCCACTGTTGTGTCTGAATTTTGTGGGCTTTGATTCAATGTCTACTTGTACCTCCATACTGCTGCTATCTCTAGAAAGGGTAGAAGAGACAAGTATTCATTAAAAATGTTTCAATTTGTGAAATTAAAAATGGAAAAATGCAATTTAAAAGCATTTTAACACAATTAAATACAGCTTCAGAAAAAATGGTACTAAAAGCGTGGTGACTAATTCTGCTAATATTGCCTTTAATAAAATGATGCACTGTAATACAATACAAACACAACTATTTCAGGTGCTGAAACATTGCCTCTATTTATCTCTAAAAAGGTAAAGGGACCCCTGACCATTAGGTCCAGTCGTGACAGACTTTGGGGTTGCACTATTGGCCGAGGGAGCCAGTGTACAACTTCCAGGTCATGTGGCCAGCATGACAAAGCCGCTTCTGGCGAACCAGAGCAGCACATGGAAACGGCGTTTACCTTCCCGCTTGGAGCAGTACCTATTTATCTACTTGCACTTTGACGTGCTTTCGAACTGCTAGGTTGACAGGAGCTGGGACCGAGCAACAGGAGCTCAACCCGTTGCAGGGATTTGAACCGCCAACCTTCTGATTGGCAAGCCCTAGGCTCTGTGGTTTAACCCACAGCGCCACCTGCGCTACCCATCCTTTTAAGGAAAAATGAGCCACTATTACTCAAATATACGTTTATTTTCTTTCTTTTTTTAGAACTGCAGATATAAAGCCTTGTGAACTGCAACTGATTTATTTGTTGAAACTCTGCTTTAAGAAAATAATTAACACAACAGATTTCTCACTGGACCTATCTTCACTGCTCACTTCATGGATCAGTTGCAGTAGGGTTTTGCCTTAGCAGTTCTTGTCACAATCCATTTTAGTCCTTGAAGTGTCATAGGACTTTCCACTGCTTTTAGTACACATATCTAAAAAGCACATTATGAGAATTCCTTCCTAACTTTAATGTGCCACAGATGCACAAGCATACATTCCAGAGGCCCACCACCATTTGTAAAAAACATCCAGAAAGAAAACCATATAGGGTTCGATCCAGACATGCCAAATGGAAAAGGGTGAGGGGCAACTTTCAGCAATTCCTCCTTCCTCCTGCAGCCTGCCAAGAGTCAGAGGACTACCTGGAGGCATTGGGGGGGGGGGGCTGCAGGAAGAATTGGTGGAAATCACTGCTCCTGTCCAGCAGGAAGTCTCTACAAGACCTCAGTCCTTTCTGTGAATGGAATAAGTCAGAAATTCACAGGATAGCCAAGCTGGATCTACCTTTACCAAGCTTTGCAAACTGTGGGAGGTGGGGAGATTATAAAGACATCTCACACCAGTTTGTCAATAAAAAATAAATGTGCAAATTTAATTCTTAAAACCAAGCCAGGAAAAAAATTCTGCCAAGAGCTTTTATTCCAAGGCAAAACAGATGCACTAAGTGGATAGTGAAGACTTTAGATAGTTCTAGCAAGAAATCTGATTGACAAAGTTACTTCATAAAAGCAGAGATCCAAAGTTTTTTTTTAAAAAAATGAATGTAACAAGGTTTTGTATCTGCAGGTCAAGAAAATTATATTTAGTAATAGCAGCTCAAACCAAGAAGAAACTAAAAATCCCATCACCTCCCTGGCTCTGAAGGACTGAACTTCAGAAGGGCGTGGCAGAAATCTTCAGAAGGGTGGGGCAGAAATTGGATAATAAATAAATAATATTGTTACATCCAACAACAATCATACCAGCAATTTCAAAGAAGGGGAATTCATTAATGCTGCTTTTGCAGACTTCAAGGTATGCATATTAAATACTACATCATTCAATTAACAGAGTTGAATAAGCTGCATTTCTATTCACATTTCCACTACTTAATTCTTACCTGTCCAATGGGATATATGCATTTAAAATGGATCCAGCCATCGCTTTGGTGCTGGCATTGTCACTAACTGTTCCTAAACTAACGGTGCCAGACTCTCCACTCAAACTGCACCTTTCCTTCTGCACGTCTGCTTGAACTTCCAACCTTGGGGAGAAATTCAATTTTAGTTCTGTTATTATCTTTCAGCTTTCATATCACTTGGGAGTCTTTTAGAAGCTTCTGCTTGCAAGCTACTCACAGGCATGTGGCCAGAGCATGAGACTCTTAATCTCAGGGTCGTGGGTTTGAGCCCCACAATGGGTTGGATGATATGATCATGGTCCTTTCCAACTCTACAATACTATGATTCTATTATCTAGTTGGCTACTATCAGAACAAAAGCTTCCCAGACTACAAAAGACCCATGTTTAGACAATATTTTCCTGTTGTCCCTGAAGCCATACACATGGTAGAAGGCAGAACTCCTTATGCTATTTTGGTACATTGCTCACTGTAGTTGAGACAGAAAACCAACTACAGAATAATAGCACTATTTGGAAAGGGGGGGGAGCAGAACATATCATTTATTATGAGCCCAACTCATTTCAGAAAAGAAATCTTCTCTCAAAGTCCCCACTTTTTAGCAACAGTTCTGACACACCAAACACATTGCACTAAATTCTGTTGCCAGAAACTTTCAAAGTGGCCTATGTAATTTGTAGCACCTGAACTTCCTTCCCTTCCTTTAACCGTAATTGAGTAACCGAGAAATCAGGGATCAGAATTCTTCTTTAATCCATGTAAACAAAGTAACTGTTTTGGACTACATAAAATAAAAATAAAAAAGTATCACATCAGAATGTACAACATGAAAAAGTTCATCCTCTCAGAGCTAATTGTAGTTTGTATACAAAAGCAGACACAAAAGCTGAACTTTGGACACAAATTATCTTACCTGTTAAAACAGTTGACCATTGCACTTCCCGACAGACTCCCCGTTATACTGGCTCCAGCCAGGGCCATAGTGCTGGCAGTTTCACTCAGATTGTCTCGAATTGCTCCCATTCTGTCCATATGGCTACCACTTGCACTCAGGCTTCCAGTCAATCCTCCAACACTTTCTTCCCCTATGCTGGGGTTATTACGTGCCTCTGCTACTGATGTGGTATCTAAATATGAAAAGGGGTGGTACTTAAAATTAATAGGAAAAGCATTTAACTGAAACTCCTTCAATGTAGAGAAAGACATTGCTCTTGCAAAAGCTGGAACAGTGACTACTAGGGTTGCTGCTAAGCTTTTCCATGTGCCCTAAGAATCTGGGTTAGTGCTGGTCCTAGACTGATATAACTACAATGTCTGCAAGAAGAGAGCATGTATATCATCTATCAACTGAAGACACTGAGAAGAGACTGGAACAAACTTACCTACTGCTGCATTTGTTCCACCAACAGTTATATCATTTTCATCATCAAATTCTATTCTGACACCCTTTCCATTGCCAGCCGATACACCGCAACCTCCGCTTCGGCAGAGAGAGATAGGAACTACTCCATACACATAGGCCAACATAATAGGGACACCAATTCCTGCAATGAAAATGTAGAACACTATAATCAGTACAGAGTTGTCATGTTGTATGATATATATGTCTGTCTGTCTGTCTGTCTGTCTGTCTGTCTCACTCTCTCTCTCTCTCTCTCACACACACACACACACACAAGAGAGAGATCACTATATATCTCCTTATTGTACAATTTAATAGGCTATCACAAAAAGTGGCAAAGAAAAGAAAATCTGTATTACTACTATAAACACCTCCTGATGCCAGGAGTTTCCATGTGACACTGAGATCCTCTGCTTCTAATGCCTCACCCATTCATTTCAACTGATGAATCAGGTCTGTTTGTACACTGTTTTGTACCACTGGGTGTGTGGTTCTTCCACTGGAATTGATGGGGCTTGATCCCAGGGCTCACATACATATTGGAACACACACACAGGTATCTTGTACTGAGGCCCTAGTTTTCAGAGAGAATCTTACCAAACCTACAATAATTGGGAAGAGTGCTTAGGCACAGGGATTGTTTCAGCTCCACATACTTTTATAAGCTAGTAATGAATTTTTGAAAAATAGGGTTCAGAGCTGTAAAATGAACTGCTAGCAGCATCGATAATATCAATTCTTTACGCCTCACCTTTACAGCAAAGTGTAAACAAAGCTTTTTATAAACCAGTACAAATAACTAATTCTGAAAGGGCTTTCCTGATATTTAGGTAAAGGGACCCCTGACTGTTAGGTCTAGTCGCTGACGACTCTGGGGTTGCAGCGCTCATCTCGCTTTATTGGCCCGAGGGAACCGGCATACAACTTCCGGGTCATGTGGCCAGCATGACTAAGCCACTTCTGGCGAACCAGAGCAGCACACAGAAACGCCGTTTACCTTCCCACTGTAGCGGTACCTATTTATCTACTTGTACTTTGACGTGCTTTCAAACTGCTAGGTTGGCAGGAGCAGGGACTGAACAACAGGAGCTCATCCTGTCGCGGGGATTCAAACCCCCGACCTTCTGATCAGCAAGCCCTAGGCTCTGTGGATTAGACCACAGCACCACCTGCTGCACCTTTTTATCTGCACCTTTACTTACCAACAGTTACTGCAGCTACAACAGGTGAAACAATTACAGACAAGGTTACGCCACCTGCAATGGCCAAGTTCCTCTTGTGCTTTGAAATGTCTTTACCTTCATAGCGATTGTGAATCTTTAAGAAAAAAGAGCACTTCAGAATGCATCACACATCACATGGAGTGCTACAAACTTTGTTTTTATTTTGAGCTGCCTTTTCTTAAATGAAGCATCTTAATGCTACAGTTTTATAGACAGAAACTGTTTGCAAATATTACTAGCTTATTTAATTCTATGCTGCTGCATTATACGTTTTTTTAAAAAGTGTTTTTAAAAAATCATAAATTTTTCCTATTTCTAGGTACATTTTATTTCTTTATGCAAGTTGACTAAAGGCAGTATATACATATATATTAACTGTAATATCTTAAAGAGAGCCAGTGTGGTGTAGTGGTTAAGAGCAGTAGACTCGTAATGCCTTGAGTGATTCAGGTAGTGATAAAGCGGGATATCAAATTCCAAACTTAAAGTACATGTTGCTGTGTGAACAGGCCTTAAATATGTGTGCAAAAGTATCTAAGTCCTATGTAACTGAAGACTCTAAACACACACAGTCACCTTACCTTACGTCCCACATATACGGGTATTCCAATAATCATAGCTGGAATAGCAATGCCTGCTATTAAGGCGATTCCTACAGGTGCACCCACAAGCGTCCCTAGTTGCCACAGTATTTTCTTCTTCCGACTCCATGGTTTTTTCCCCCAGAATGTACAACCTGATGGACTGTTTGAAGAAATTTTCCATAAGTAAGGCAAACTTAAGACTCACAGTGAATAGTCTTAACTAACCATCAGTTTTATAAGAACCTTATCTAACAGAGAGAGCAAGTATCCTTGAATCTGCAATCCTGCTAAAAGTGTTAACATAATGTAACATTTCAGGTTGTGGGGAAAGTAATCTGAAACTAATATAGTACCAGACCAGCAGTACAACATTTATATCCAGTGCATTTTCTTTTTGGTTCCATCAGATCATGGCTCTTCCCAGGGCTGATGCTAAAATGTGCAACTCAGGGATTGGAACAAAGTTTATCCAACTACGTTTTAAATGAACCTATTTACTATGAATGGGGAAATATTTAGGTAAAGGGACCCCTGACCATTAGGTCCAGTCGTGACCGACTCTGGGGTTGCGCGCTCATCTCGCATTATTGGCCGAGGGAGCCGGCGTATAGCTTCCAGGTCATGTGGCCAGCATGACAAAGCCGCTTCTGGCAAACCAGAGCAGCACATGGAAACGCCGTTTACCTTCCCGCTGTAGCGGTTCCTATTTATCTACTTGCATTTTGATGTGTTTTTGAACTGCTAGGTTGGCAGGAGCTGGGACCAAGCAACGGGAGCTCACCCCGTCACAGGGATTCGAACCGCTGACCTTCTGATCAGCAAGCCCTAGGCTCAGTGGTTTAACCACAGCGCCACCTGGGTCCCTGGGGAAATATTTACCTTCCTCAAATTTAACTGAAACTTCTTTCAAGTTTTGTCTTTCTTCAGGAATTGTGTGTTTTACTTAAGCAAAAGCTCTAAGGCAGGCATCCCCAAACTGCGGTCCTCCAGATGTTTTGGCCTACAACTCCCATGATCCCTAGCTAACAGGACCAGTGGTCAGGGAAGATGGGAATTGTAGTCCAAAACACCTGGAGGGCCGAAGTTTGGGGGTGCCTGCTCTAAGGCCTGTTGATGAAGTGGTATGGCAGCAGCTGTCCCACTTGTTCTGAACACAGCTAGACACAATAACAAACAGAATGTCCTCTTTACAAAAGGCTTCTCCAAGCATGTGGGACATATGATGGGAGGTGGGGATTGTTGTGATAAATTTGATTCCGTTGCTATCTTTCCGAGTGAAATTTACTGCAGGAAGTCCATTTTATAATCTCCCACAATAAAATAAGTCCAATGTCACTTTATCATATTCTGAAGAGAGCTTCAGTGTGCATCAAGCTATAGAAAGTAGGGCACTTCCTGTAGTTGACACCCATACAATGGAAAGTCCTGCCTTATCTAATGTCAGTAAACTCCCTCTCAAACCATTTTTATATATACAGTGATACCTCGGGTTATGGAAGTAATCCGTTTTGGGGGTTCATTCTCAACCCGAAATTTATGCAACTAGAGGCGCCGCTTCTGCGCATGCGTGAGCAGCGATAGACCGCTTCTGTGCATGCGCACGCCATGGAGATGTTCCAGTACATCTGGGTTTGCCGCGGCCATAACCCAAAGATTCCATAACCTGGAGGTTACACAACACAAAGTACCACTGTATATAAAATCTAACCAGGTATGAAAATAGAATTCTACCTCAAACTAAAGACTACATCAAACGTGCATGATCAAAACAAATGTCACTAGTTCCGTCATGCATTCATTCATTTTAAAGGATTTATAGCCTAACCTGCTGTTAATTAGTGGGGTACAACACGAACTCTTTCAATACATACCTTAAATAATGCAAGTCTGAAATCTCCTTCATGCATAACCAACAGAATTCACATCCACAGACCGCACATGTCATATGATTGCAGCTTCCATCATTCATCTTTATTATATAAGCAGCACAGCGTGGGCATGGCTTTATGTCATCAGCTGTTTAAAAAGAAACTCAATGAACATGCTATGCTGCTTATGAGAACAAAAAACACTGAAAATTATGTCTGGAAATGTTTGAAAATTTTAACTGGTTGCAACCAATTCTAAGTTCAGCCTAACTTAATAAATAATGAATCTAAAGGGGGGGGGATTTAACTGGAGAACCCCGAGATCTGTGTATGTATACAAAATTAATAAATAATAACAGGTACATGCAGGTACCATTTACATAATTTTTGTGCAATGAGCTAGCTCAGTTGCTTCAGCCCATCGTTTGCAGTCAGCAAGGAAAGTCAGCAATGTTTGGACACCTGGGATCCTAAAGAACTTCTGTTTTCTTCTCACCTTTAGTGAATTATTCCTACATCTGTCTTATTTCAAGTACTGTAGTCAATAGTTTGGCCCCTTTTTCCCATGGCAACCAGGATACATCTATCCTATGAATAGTTACTCTCTAGAAGTTATTTCTGCAACTACTAGTACACAGTAAGCATGGGTGGAAGCTAAATAATCCCTTTCCCATATGGCAAATGCAAAACATGAACACTTTGGAAAGTGGCTTAGGCGTGTCTCTTGCAGTGCAGGAACACTCCAGGTACTCATTAAGAATTCAATGTACACTTAACTTACAGTTCAACAATACCCATGCCTCCTTCAAATGTAGTCTCTGTGCTTAATGGGGCTTACTCCCAGGTACCGGTAAGTGGATACAAAATAGCAGCCTTGGCTTTGGTTTAGAATTTGACACTGGGGGAAATGGGTGTTTTGTGCCTTTAACAGTTGCCTCTCCACAATCAAGACCAACAGGACACAGATCTTCCCATGATAAACATGAGGTTGAGGAGGTTGACTATGTTCTCTTATTTTGTGTTATACCATGCTCCTATGGCAGCCATTTTGTGGCAAAACATGTCCACTGGCATGGGCGTAGCCAGGATTTTTCTTAGGAGGGGTAGGCCTTTTGTTAGGGAGGCAGAACCTCAGTTAGCTACCGTGTGTATTTTTATTATACTCTAAAGGCGATGCCAACTCCTTCCCCTTGCCCAAGATTCTGATGAGGTTTCTGGCCGTCCAGTGTGAAATAAGTTCACTGACAAAGCAAGGCATTATGTGCAGTCAGTCCTCTTTGCACAGGTTACCAAGGAGCATATTATTATCATCATAGGTGAGTCAACAGATAGCCTGTTTTCTCTTCATATTGTATCAATCTTTTACCTTTAAAACAGGTAGGCATGGTTATCAGCTGCAGAAGTATAAGCACAGGGGAAGTTTTTTAAAATAATAATAATAATCTAGTACTGTATAGTAAGCTCTGTCCTTCACTTTCTACTTAAGTCATTGCTTATATATTGAAAAGTAATCATATAAAACAAAATAATTCATGAATAGAATCTCAAACAAAGACAATCATGAAAATGTCTAGTTTCACTGCACTGTGATCCTTGGATGAAGTACGGTATAAAAACTTATTAAACAACAACAGCAGCAGCAACAATGATATTGGTTAACCTTTCTTTATAAACATCAATAATCACTGAACAAAACAGTTATCTGATAGTTTAAAATGTTTTAAAGACACCTAGTATTTCAGGTAATAAATACCTGCTGCTCCAGACTCCTGGCTGTAGCTAATGGACGAAGAACGAATTGTTCGCAAGCGTAGACTCTGGGCTCTCTCCTGGCGAGCAGCATCACAAGTCTGGTTGGGATGCCAAATTTGTTTACAATGATAGCAAAATTCAGTTCCACAGCCTTCACGTCCACATGTAAGTTTAGGACAGCTTGCACAGCCAAAAGCGATTACAGCATACCTTAAAATGTTCAAGAATAAGTAGGAGGAAGATTGTTATTCTCAGTACAGCACAGTGGCAAGCAGAAGAGCTGACTTTGGGGTATAAATTAAGAAATATCCCTTATTCTGGAAACAAAACTGCATTGTCATTGTGATCTAGCTAACCCACAGCACAAAACTCTGAAGTTCTGAACCTAACAATCTAAGTCCTTAAGTATTTCACAGTCTGTGTAGCATGTACTCTTTTATCTAAGTCCCATGTTTAACAATAAGAATGGTACATGCTAGAGTCCCACATTTCTAAATGCCTGGTGCTGACCTCAAGCCATCTATAATAATGGTGTTATTTTTGAAGGTCTTTCAAAGTTGCACACATTTTAGTGGTTAAGTTAGCCCAAATAGACTGTGTAATTGTCATATTGCAGCTTGCAGTTGCTTGTGTTCAGTGAAGCCCACAGTAAGGTAAAGGTAAAGGAACCCCTGACCATTAGGTCCAGTTGCGGACGACTCTGGGGTTGCGGCGCTCATCTCGCTTTACTGCCCGAGGGAGCCGGCGTACAGCTTCCGGGTCATGTGGCCAGCATGACTAAGCCGCTTCTGGCAAAAGTAGAGCAGCGCACGGAAACGCCGCAGTACCTATTTATCTACTTGCACTTTGATGTGCTTTTGAACTGCTAGGTTGGCAGGAGCTGGGACCGAGCAATGGGAGCTCACCCCGTCGCGGGGATTCTAACCGCCGACCTTCTGATCGGCAAGCCCTAGGCTCTGTGGTTTAACCCACAGCGCCACCTGCATCCCACAGTAGACACTACAAATGACAAATAAGTAATCAATAGGTCTAATCTTAAATTCCCCAAACCACCTCATCAAACTAGGGCAAAAAGGAGTACCCACCAGTTGTTTGCAGCCATTTTATATAGTAACTTGAGTTGTGAGAATAAAATTAGTTATTCTCAAAACCTCTTAAAGCCAAACTATAGGGAACTACCACCCTCAAAAGTAACAAAAGGTCAATGTTGTGTAGCATGAACTAATAGAACTTTTTTTAAAAAAACTACTTCCAATCCTGTGACTTGTCTACTATATAAAATATGATTAATATAATAAGCCGCCCTGTTCAGGGAGGCTTTTAATGTTTAATAGATTACTGTGTTTTATTTTTCTGTTGGAAACCGCCCAGAGTGGCTGGAGAAACCCAGCCAGATGGGCGGGGTATAAATAATAAATTATTTTTTTTATTATTAGGACCATCTCAGGCTTCCTCATCATCACAGTGGCAGTCAATGACTGGAACAGAAGATCCCACTAAATTGCAGTCTCTGGTCCTGCATTCAAAATGTTATCTCCTTTACGTTCCCTCCATGGTGTGGAAGCATTGGGAGGAATGTGGAAGCCCAAGGTTTGTTCTGAATTTCACAATTTGTAAAATCCCAGGGGCCCAGGTCCAGCTGAAAACAAGTTTAGATTCAAAATAGAAGGGGAAGAAATGGAGGCAGTGAGAGATTTTACTTTCTTGGGTTCCATGATCACTGCAGATGGTGACAGCAGTCACGATATTAAAAGATGCCTGCTTCTTGGAAGAAAAGCAATGACAAACCTAGACAGCATCTTAAAAAGCAGAGACATATAGTTAAAGCTATGGTTTTCCCAGTAGTGATGTATGGAAGTGAGAGCTGGACCATAAAGAAGGCTGATCGCCAAAGAATTGATGCTTTTGAATTATGGTGCTGGAGGAGACTCTTGAGAGTCCCATGGACTGCTAGAAGATCAAACCTATCCATTCTTAAGGAAATCAGCCCTGAATGCTCACTGGAAGGACAGACCTGAAGCTGAGGCCCCAATACTTTGGCCACCTCATGAGAAGAGAAGACTCCCTGGAAAAGACCCTGCTGTTGGGAAAGATGGAGGGCACAAGGAGAAGGGGACGACAGAGGACAAGATGGTTGGACAGTGTTCTTGAAGCTACCAACCTGAGTCTGACCAAACTGCAGGAGGCAGTGCAAGACAGGAGTGCCTGGCGTGCTCTGGTTCATGGGGTCACGAAGAGTCGGACACGACTAAACGACGACAACAACAACAAAGTTCTCTGATCTTTGCTCTGGGAGCCTGTGCAATTGTGCCAAGCCATGGTTTGGCTTAGCGTGACATATGAACCAGGCCATTCACAGAACTTGCTAGTCAACAAAAAAGAACTGGTGTACTGTATATTAAAAATCAGCACACTTCTGAGTGCAGACTACTTATATCGGGGGGGGGGGGGACTCCAGGTCCAGGAGCTAAATGCAAGCCCTTCAAGCATTTTTATCTGAGACTTGGGACTAAGCCCAGCTCATGCCTCCTCCCCAGACTACACCAGCCCTACTCTATGCCTACCTTAATACCTTTTGCCTGGCTGGTTTTTGTGAGGTTGGAATGTAGCTGACCTCAAAGAAATAAGAGTCATCCATAGCCACATCCATGTTTTGTCTCTGACCCACCAACGACATGCATCCATCAGGTCACCGTATAGTGGCCCTCAGGATGCAAAAGACTCCCCATCCCTGGTTTATATTATTGCTTTATTTGTCATCTAATATGCTGCTTTATATCTTAAAATACTTTTAGACAGGGCAGTTTTTGTTTTTAATGCATGTATTGCCTTTTCGGCATTCCTCTTTCAAGAAGAAAAGTGGATATTTTTATCCCAATTTGTATTGGATATGTAATCGTTCTTCTATGTGCAAGTGTTTTTATGTATGTTTTTATTGTATTGTGAAATAGCTTTGAGATGTTTCACAGGAAGTGGCTTAATAACAACAACAACAATAATGATGATGATGATGCAGAGGCCTTTAATTACAGGCTTGACCAGAGTGACATGCAATCCAGTGCTGCAAAAGCAGCTCCCTCACCACTCTTGTAACGCATGAATCATCTCTAACAAAGCAATCTATATGCAAGGTCACTGAGAAGTAAATCCAAGTGTGTTCAATGAAGCTACCTACCAGAAAAGTGTATGCAAGATTGAAGCCCCAACCTAGGACACAAAACTGAATCAGAACATTACACAGGACTCAGTAGATTAAAATAAATAAAAGGTACAATCAACAAAAAATCATTTAAAATGAAGTCACTCAAATAATTCCATAGCATTGTGAATCAAAGAAAGGGGTTGTGAACAAAAACCTATTGTATTGTACTGATTAAATAATCAGGTAGCTGGTTCTATGGTCAATCAATTCTATTTCTCAAGGAGTTCCTCCTACTGTTTAACCAAAATCTAGCCTCCTATAATTTTAGTATTTTCTTGAAGATGTGTAGTCTTCCAAGTTCATAAATGCTGTGGGTGAGGCAGAGGAGGACATTCAAAATAGCTACAACGTTGTCCAGAAAACTGGCAACATCTCAAATTAAAAGAATTTTATCCTCCATACTTTTGGTCTAGGATTGGACTGATAAGAACAAGATGCTAAGTCAATCAAGAGATATTTAGTAGTATACTTTGGCCACCTCATGTGAAGAGAAGACTCCCTGGAAAAGACCCTGATGTTGGGAAAAACTGAGGGCACAAGGAGAAGGAAGGGGATGACAGAGGATGAGATGGTTGGACAGTGTTCTCGAAGCTACGAACATGAGTCTGACCAAACTGCGGGAGGCAGTGGAAGACAGGAGTGCCTGGCGTGCTCTGGTCCATGGGGTCACGAAGAGTCGGACATGACTGAACAACAACAACCCAACATATGCAGATGTGAAAAAACATGCTCATCTGTTATTCTCCATGGAAAACCAATTATTTCCCTACAACCAGCTCATTTTCCATGCTATTTTATTTACAACATCACTATACTTTTGCTCACCAGCCACCTGTTCCTAGCTACACACAATCTTCTTTCTTGTTAACATGATAATGCAGCACTTCAGGTCACAGTATTAGTACCGTATTTTTCGCTCCATAAGACACACTTTTTCCCTCCTAAAAAGGAAGGGGAGATGTCTGTGCGTCTTATGGAGCGAAGGCCTGCTTGCAAGAGCAGGCATAGGAGCAGCGATTGGGAGACGTGCAGTGCAGCGCGTCTCCCAACTACGGCTACCAAGCCTGCCCCTGCGAGAGGCAGTGGTGGGACCAGCTGCCTGAAAGGAGCCCTTTCGGGCCGCTCGTCCCTCCGTCGCTCGCAAGAGCAGGCTTGGCAGTGCAGCGCCTCTCCCAACTGCAGCTACCAAGCCTACACCGCTTGCTTTGCGGTGAGCCGGGAAGAAGGGTGGATGGGACTTCCGTCCGTCCCTTCTCCCAGCTCGGTGTCAAGCAAGAAAAGCAAGAGCCGCTTGGGTGCGGCTTTCGTTTTGCTTGAGCGAGAGCCGCGCACAGAGTTTGGGGAAGACTTTCTCCATTAAAAGCAGCCATTGGAATTGGGCACACCTGGTGCTGTCAAGCCAGGATCCTTGTCAGATGCTCAACCAGTCTTGCCCCGGTGAGCAATCTGGCTGCCCACTTCTGCACTGGCTGAAGTGTCCAAAGCATCTTTGGAGGCAGCCCTCCATAGAACACATGGCAAGATGTGGACCTTGAGGCTGTGCTTGCTTTATGACGAGGCGAGAGGAGGGACGGACGGGAGCCCCTTCCGCCCCTCCTCCCAGCTCACTGTAAAGCAAGCAAAGGGAGAGCCGCTTACACACTCTGCGCGGCTCTTGCTAGAAAAGAATATTTTTTTCTTGTTTTCCTGCTCAGGTGCGTCTTATGGAGTGAAAAATACTGCATGTGCTTTCAATGTAAAAAGTGCTTGGCTTAATGACTTCATGGATACTAATGCCATGTATATGATAAACACGAATGCATAAATTGGTCTAAACCACAGAGCCTAGGGCCTGCCGATCAGAAGGTCGGCGGTTTGAATCCCTGCAACGGGGTGAGCTCCCATTGTTCGGTCCCTGCTTCTGCCAACCTAAAGCACGTCAAAGTGCAAGTAGATAAATAGGTACCACTCCAGCGGGAAGGTAAACAGTTTCCATGCACTGCTCTGGTCTCGCCAGAAGTGGCTTAGTCATGCTGGCCACATGACCCGGAAGCTGTCTGTGAACAAACGCCGGCTCCCTTGGCCAGTAAAGCGAGATGAGCACCGCAACCCCCGAGTCATCCGCGACTGGACTTAATGGTCAGGAGTCCCTTTACCTTAACCTTTAAGCTGAAGTTATTGCTTTGCTAAGGATTAAAATCATCTGAAAATCAACAGAGGAGGACATGGTATTTGTCATTGTAACTAATTTGTGCTGGTTGGCATAATGTGTAAATTTTGTGTAGGAAGGTTTGCATGATTTAAGATAAGGTAAGTGTAGGGGGAGTAATAGAGGGATGGAATGTTTGTGTGTGTTGTGTGCTGATTGACAGGGTAGCATATGACAGAATAGATATGTGTCTGGGGAGTGACAGTTTGGTTTTGGAGGAAGTGGGAGTAGCTGGTGTGGGTGCTGAGGAGTAAGGGGTAGAGTAGGTTGGATAGGATACAGTTAGGAATCGAGGTATAAGCACATGTTAATATATAAAATAAATGAACACTGTTATTAAAACAAATCCCATAAAATCCAGCTTTTATTCAGCTTTTACTATACTAATGAAGTTTTGTTTGTTCCAATCACATTTCATATTTGGCCAAGCTATCACAGCTATGACAAAATAAGTCAGACATATGGTGTTTATATGGCAGCAGCAGAATAACAGCAGTTAGGAGATTGCTTGAAGTTTTGGGAACCCAGAGCTGGGAACCGAACAAGGCAACCGAAGGCGGGGAGAGTGGCGAGAGGAGCTTTACCAAGCAAAACAGTGATTAGAATGAAAAGTACCCTCTTGCTCCTCCCAAGTAGTGGGCTTGGAAAGGGAAGAATAGGACAAAGGGTACACTTTTTCTGGCTTAATGATGACAATCAAATGTGTTTCCTTGAATATTAAAACATTTGCAGCTTAGGAAAAAGTATTCTGGCATCAAGCAGCAACAACAAACTTACTGGCAGCCAATATTTGAGGTTTCTGGCATTAAAACTGCCAGTGCCAGGATGTGTAACTACAAAATTAACTTCTTTATTTTATAAAAACTTTCACAGTTTACACTCAAGAAACTGCTCGGTTTCTTTTAAAAGTGTATTAGTCACTCCTTTAAACACTCTACAGCGTGAAATAACAGCGTTTACAACAATAAATCTGCCCGTCTGTTCTTTTACTTTGTTTCATCTATGCCATGAAACAATAAGGAGTACTTAGCACAACCTGAGCAATATGAGGCACAAAACTTTCAAATGTTAAAATAGTCACAAATTAGTAGACAATTAGAGCAATTTAATGAGCTGAACAATATATTTCAGGATGACAAGATCCATGTGCTTCATTAGAATGGGTAGGAGGGGGGGGAGATAATAACTTACCCACAATCAGGAGCAGGACACCACCTACAATCAGGGTCTGCCACAAGCCATCTTCTAAGCATAAATTCTTCATATTTTTCCATCAATATGTCATCATTTAATATCAATCGAATATCATGGGGATTAAATCGCTCAGAGCACTCTGGACAGCTGATATTAACTCTGCTCTCAGAGATTTCTATCCGGAGATACTGACGTAAACAATCCACACAAGATCTATGGTGACAAGTCATTATTTCCGGAAACCTCTCCTTGGAGTGCCGCAAAAGGCACAAGGGACACTCCATGAAGTCTCCGCTCTGTTTGCTGATGATGGTTGTTCCATTGTCAGAAGACATATAGGCAGAGAAAATAGAGTTCTTGTCCATACACATTTCCGAATGTATGCTTTCAATACTTGCAATACCATCCACACCTCCGTTTATATCTCTGGATTTGCGTTTTGTATCCCTTTTTCTTCGAAAGAGAGACCCCAGTGAAATCCTTCTTTTCTTTGGTGCCTTTTTAATTGAAGGCAAGCTTACAGAGGAGGCAGAAGATTGCAAGTCTCTATCAGATCCCATTTGCCGATGTAAACTCATGGCTAAAACATTCATCAGAAATGGATCAAAGCATGTGTACTACACTGATCACTTTAAGGAAAAAATGCCTATTGAGAAGCAGCACACTTAGAGGTCATGTTGGGGAGGGGGCTAAGTCATGTTATACATGGTCAGGTCTGTCTTCTTCACATACAAAATTCTTCACAACATATAATTCCAGGAAACTCTGCACAGCAACTCTACAAATGAAAGGGAAAGACAAGAGACAGATTAGCATCACATATACTGTATTCAGGTTCTCTGTTGTTTTCAGAGGACTTGCATTACTCTGCTAACTCCTATTACAGCTACCTCATCAACTAAACCTCCACCTTGTTTGCTTCAGCCACCTGTGCACTTCTGTCAATTAGCAAGTTGATATAATCAAGGGGGTGGACCTTTTTTTGTTACAGTTTAATTATTATACTATATAAAATATATACAACAAGAAGAAATAATCTAACAAGGAGAATTGCTTGGGAGTTTTCCATTCTGGTGAAATTGATGCATTATTTAAGAACTAAGGAAAACAAGCAACATGATAACTTCATGGCAAGCTAGAATCCTTTTATTATCGTAGCAGCTTAATATGCTTTGTGGGTTTTTTTGGGGGGGCGGGATGTAAGACAAAGGGGCACAAATGCTGAATATGCCAAAAGGCAATATCCTATATAGGTGATAGAAGTGCACAAAAGGGAAGGGGGAATGGAAAATGATTGTTAATCACACAGACAATCCTCCCAAGTTACAGATGCATTTAAATCCACTATTTTATGGAACTCTTACAAGGGAGACACTGACTGTTATTGACTACCAGACCAGCTGATAAAGAGACCCCAGACAAGGAGACACCGACAGGGAACTCTCCCCTTTGGCCTGTGCATTTGGGGTTGCAACAAGGGTGCCCTCCTGCTGGCTGGGTTTCTATTTTCTGTGGTGTGTCTGATGTGGGTAGAAAATGTCTGAGGTTATTCTTTGGTGAGAGGAAGGAGTACCAGGGAAGGGTGTGTGCAGTTCCACCTATCCTTGGGTGAGAAATAGCAAAATGGGTGAGAGCCAGATTGCTATGAATTTCTTTTGATATTTTACAATTTTGACAGCTAATAGTTTCATTACGGTACCTCCTGGTGATTCTGCATACATCTTTAGCAGAAACAGTGGAATGATTGGTCACAGCAATGTGGCGAATGAGAGGGAGATATTGGAGTAACAGAGTGGATAATGTATTTTTAATGATGGATGTGTGTGAGTTGTGTAAGTAAAATGGGACAAGTGATACGGATGGGTAGGTGGTAGTACATTATTTGTATTTATGTAGAAGGGAAATTGATTGGGAATACATTTAAAATAGAATCTGGAGTGATATGCATGTATTACTGGAATGAGTTTTGCTTATTATGAGTAAATGTGTCCCTTGGTAATAAGAGTGAAACAGTTTTGGAACTGTTTCCAAAAAAGTACTACTGGTACTATGTTTTAAGATAAGATAAGATAAGATATCTTTATTGTCATTGTCCCCTTGCGGGAACAACGAAATTACTCGGTTGCTACATCCACTCAGATAAAGCATTCCGCATAATCCAAAATTACAAAAGCTAATTAAAAAACAGTAAATATACTACAAAATAACAAGTAAAATAAGATGACTTCAAAGTCCGGGCTTTCCATTTAAGGCCAAAATTGCTCTAGAGAAGAAACTGTTCCTGAGACGGCTCGTTCTTGCCTGCATTGTTCTATATCTCCGTCCCGATGGCAGGAGCTGAAAGAAATGGTGACCAGGGTGCGTTGGATCTCTTGATATATCTAGTGCTTTTCTATGGCACCTGGTGGTGTAAATTTGTTCTAAGGTGGTGAGTGAGCAGCCAATAATGCTCTCTGCTGTTTTAATAATTCTACACAGCCCTGCTCTGTCCTGGGAAGTACAGCTTCCGTACCACACACATAAACCGTACGTGAGCACGCTCTGTATGGCACAGTGATAGAAGGCAAGCAGCAGCTTTTGTGGAAGATGGTTTTTCCTTAAAATTCTCAAAAAATACAGTCTCTGCTGCGCCTTCTTCACAAGCCCTCTTGTATTAACACTCCAGGACAGATCCTCCTGTAACTCAATGCCTAGAAATCTAAACGTTGTTACCCTCTCCACACAAATTCCGTCAATCAAGAGTGGCTGGACCTCGTTCTTCTGTCTCCTAAAGTCCACCACAAGCTCCTTAGTTTTCTTTGTGTTTATGAGCAAGTTGTTGACTCTGCACCACTCTGTCAGCCGCTCCACCTCATCTCTATACTCAGTTTCACCCTCCTTATCAGAGATGAGCCCGATCACGGTTGTGTCATCTGCAAATTTGACAACCCTATTTCTAGGGTGGGCAGCGACACAATCATATGTATAAAGAGTATAAAAGAGTTTTGCTTTAGGCGGGAAGTTATTACGTATTTTATTTTGTATTGTAGTTTTTCAGTTTCATTGTTTATAAATATATTTGTTACTTTTGTAACCCCCCCCCCCCCTAAGACACTATCTTGGTATAAAATGGTATATAACCATATCAAATAAAAACTTGCAATCCAAAAAGCAGGAGACACACAGCTTCATATTTTCCAATACTTCCCTCTTAAATATTACCGTTTTGGCCACATAAGCAACAGCACTCACATAACTGAACTGGAATCAGAAGACAAAATGCTGGTTATTAGGAAAGAATGGAGCCATTTGTTTACAACAGCTATGGCCAGGGCTTTTTTGAGTCGGAACTCACCAGAACTCAGTTCCGGCACCTCTCAGGTAAGCGCCATTGCCATTGAAAGAGAAAAAGAGGCGTTCATTGTGAGTTCTAGCACCTCTTTCCCCAAAAGGTAGCACTGGCTATGACCATAATAAAACATCAAGATCATAGAATCTTAGAGTTGGAAGGGACCCCAAGGGTCAGCTAGTCCAACCCCCTGCAATGCATGATACGGCTTCTTTCCTGATGTAGGATTAAGCAGTGGACTTCTGAGAGCATATTGACAGTTGGAATGCAACAGAAGATTCAGTTTAGGGCAGAGATTTCCAAACTGTGTGTTGTGACGTTAGTGTGTTGGCTGCAGTGTTAGGTGTGTCGCATGACCGTTCCCCACGCTCCTCCCAGGCCTGGAAAGGGGTTAACCTTCGGTTTGCTAAATTACTGTGTTGCAAAATGATGCGTGTCTAAAAAGTGTGTCACCAAAATGAAAAGTTTGGGAAGCTCTGGTTTAGGGGGTTGAAGGAAAAAGGGGGACACTCTAGGAAAGAAAGACTCCTGTAACTAAAGTGACTAAGGTCTAGCAGTTCAGCATAAAAATAATGCAAAATTAAATACCACAAATTAGAGCACCGTGTTTTGTTTGTTGTTGATTATCTCCTTAACTTGGTTGACTTTGTGCACAGTGATGCAAATCTGTTATTGTTAGTTAAAAAGTAGAGTTTATGCCTTAAATGTAGTTTCCACATTGTTATTATCAAGGCTAACCGCTGCCATAGCAACAACCCAAGTTACATTTGTATATTTGAGGGATACATGGTAATGGAAATTCTTCAAGCAGTTGAAGTGGGCTGGTAATACCAGAAAGTCTGTACTCAAACCCACATGGTGTGTTGATATACATATTAACATTTTAAAATTATGTTAAATCGTTGGAAAGTAATGTTTAAAATCTGAAGAAAATTGAGTTTCTTAGTAAGAGACCAGCTATCACTAACAAAGTGTCTGATAGTGGCATTTTCCAAATAAAAGTTTTGCAATGGGAAAGGCCCAGAGAAATCTAAATTGGGACTTCGTCCAAATTCTCTCAAAATCATTCTATTGTTCACCAATGTGCTATATATTCCTCAGGCAAAGGAGCTGAGGAGAAGTTGCTGTAGCTCAGGCATCCCCAAACTGCAGCCCTCCAAATGTTTTGGCCTACAACTCACATGATCCCTAGCTCAGCGTTTCTCAACCGCTGTTCCGCGGCACACTAGTGTGCCGCAAGACGCTGGCTGGTGTGCTGCGACGTGCGGCGACGAGAAGGGCGATTTGCATTGTCACGTGCCTGGCGGCCGCCAATAGCAAGCACTAACCCACCGGAAAGGAAGCCGGCCGGGTCACGATGCGGGGCGAGCGCGGCTCTCAACAGCCACCACTACGGGAGGGTGGTTTTAGACAAACAAAGAAGCTGGCTGGATGAGCTCAACCTGAAACTTGCTGAGCAAAGGATTGTGCTGGCAGAGAAATCAGCGGCTTGTGAAGCCTTATTACAGGAGATTGCAACCAACACAGCAATTGGAAAGTGTTTCTTACAGTCATAATTATATAGTCAATATAGGGCGGCACAGAGTTAATTTTTTTAACTTTTTTAATGGTGGTGTGCCTCGTGATTTTTTTCATGGAACAAGTGTGCCTTGGCCCAAAAAAGGTTGAGAAACACTGCCCTAGCTAACAGGACCAGTGGTTGGGGAAGATGGGAATTGTAGCCCAAAACATCTGGAGGGCCGAAGTTTGGGGATGCCTGCTGTAGCTCATTTGCCAGCCATCACTAATTATTCGGCAACTTCACACTTCTTCACAGAGAGCTCATTCCCAGCTGATGCAGAAACATAGGTACTTTACTTAAAGCAGAAGCATTTAAAACTTAATTAGGTGGCTGTACATTTAAAGTCTGTCATTCATTTTTTCTTTCTGTAAAAACAGTTGAATAGGGGGGTTGTAAATTACTTTAAAAGACTTAGGGCACAGGCCTAGAACACATTTTTTTAAAAAGAAGCCGCTCTTAAGTATTGATATTTCCTTTCCCAAGTTATTCCCTCTAACTGTCCCCCCCATATCTAGTAATGGA
The DNA here is from genome assembly GCF_965207765.1 of Zootoca vivipara. Classification (NCBI taxonomy): domain Eukaryota; kingdom Metazoa; phylum Chordata; class Lepidosauria; order Squamata; family Lacertidae; genus Zootoca; species Zootoca vivipara. Next base: position 65,979,284 of record NC_142591.1, read on the forward strand.
GCTGAAATGAATAAATGTGGCTATTTAATTTAGCTGAAATGTAAACAATGTACAGTACAAAATTAGTAAAGTTAATGTATGCATCAGAGTTACTGTTGGCATTAGCGTTACTATAGATACAGCATTTGTTTTCACTTTTAATGCTTCAGCAAAAATGAAATAAATGTTTTACAATGAATGCAAATATGAAACATGATTTACATGAACTGTGATTAACAATCCTTCAAGGCACTTACCAGGGAAAGTTCCACTATTTATGCATCATCAACTAGCCAATGTTGTTGTCGTTGTTGGCAATTCCAATAGGTTCACTTTTATTTATTACTTCATACAATATAGTATAAACTAGCACATATTAAAATTTAATTTGCACCTATTTCCAGGATGTGAAATCTGAATCTCCCTCCTCCCGCCATCATATATCCTGCAGAAATAGGCCACAGCTCCCAAACCTAGAAGCTTTTAAATACTGCCTAACTATAACAACACTGGCATGAACAATAAAAACATTAAGAGTCAGGGCACCATAAAGAGTAGCAAATTTTAGTACAGTATAACAAAAGCCTTTACAATCTGCGGTCTACTTTGGCTGATGCATGAAATGATCTCTTAAAATAGACATGTGGGCACCTGGGGACAGATGGGAGGGGAAAACATGTAGTTTTTAGAGAGGATCAAGGAAAAGGCAGGGGCAGCAGTATATATTAGGGTGTGTGCAAGGGCTTCAAAGATTTGCCCTATAAATCAGCTCCTCTACATTTGTAAAAAGTCTTATTTTTTTCGAGTCACACTTTGTTCTGTAGTTCAGCTCCTGAGCCACTCTGAATGAAATGAAGTTCTGTGTTTTCCCATTCACTATAATGGGGAATCTATAAAATAGTCATAATCCCCTTTTGGCTGAAGTGGATGAAATTGATAGACAAAGGAGCCCCTCCAGAGTGCAGCCCCTTCCAAATTGCAGACAAACTGGTACAGAGCCTCAAAGGAATGTGGGGTTTTTTTGGGGGGGGGGGTTACTGAAACTTTTAACCTTGCTAGTTTCAGCATCTGCATATTCTAGGCAGGAAACTAGGACTCCAAACCAATTTAAGCATCAGGGAAGAGTACAGGCGACAAAAGGCATTATCCAACTTCATACAGAAAAGATTAGCACAGAAAGGGGAAGATAAACTGACAACAGCCCCACCTAATTTGCACTCTACAGGTCTGTGAAATACACATTTTAAACCCAAGGATGGGGAAAGATAGAAGAATGCCTTATTGATATTTAACTGAGCTAAATACCGTGTTTCCCATAAAATAAGACGTACCTACAAAATAAGACATGGCAGGCTTTTCACGAGTTGATTAAATATAAGACATACCCCCAAAATAAGCCGTAGTGGGGGAGCAGGTCTGGCAAGGAAAGGAAGGCGTTTAAGCGCCTTCGGAAGAGCCGGCAAGAGGCAACAGTGCGCTTGCTGGCGGCCTTCTCGCAATGGCCGTCTCTACCGCCGCCGTGCTTTGGCGCTGGGCGCGTGCCCACACCCACCTCCGCAACTGCGCTCCTGGGCGCTCTTGGCGCTTCCCCCGCGGCCGCCTCACTGTGTTTTGCGGGGGCTTCCCGACGATCAGCTGAGAGGCGGGCTGATCGGGTGCCTCTTCGCCACCGCCGCAGCGCTCAGGGCGCTCTTGGCGCTTGAAAGATCTACATTGGCTCCCAGAACGTTTCCGAGCACAATTCAAAGTGTTGGTGCTGACCTTTAAAGCCCTAAATGGCCTTGGTCCAGTATACCTGAAGGAGCGTCTCCACCTCCCATCATTCTGCCCGGACACAGAGGTCCAGCACCAAGGGTCTTCTGGCAGTTCCCTCGTTGCGAGAAGCCAAGTTGCAGGGAACTAGGCAGAGGGCCTTCTCGGTGGTGGCGCCCGCCCTGTGGAACGCCCTCCCAACAGATGTCAAAGAGGAAAACAACTACCAGACTTTTAGAATACATCTGAAGGCAGCCCTGTTCAGGGAGGCTTTTAATGATTAATAGATTACTGTGTTTTATTTTTCTGTTGGAAGCCACCCAGAGTGGCTGGGGAAACCCAGCCAGATAGGCGGGGTATAAATAATAAATTATTATTATTATTATTATTATTATTATTATTATTATTATTATTATTTCCAAAAAGATGCCGAGTGCCTAACAGCTTTTAAGGTCTTGCAAGAACCTGCCAATTGTTCATGTTTGAAAGATACAGCAAGACTGTCTTACCAAGAAAATATTCATTATTGAGAAATTACTTCCAGTAAAAGTGTAAAATGTAGGCCATAATAGCAGTCTTGTCTTCAAACTGCTTGCATTTCATACAACTGTCCCAATTGAGAGGGAAAATAGCTAGCAAGCATAAACATTTTTAAAACAATAAAATTACTGGTAAATGCAGTCTCATAAAAAGGGATAAAGTGCTTTTTTCAGTTGATAAATCAGAAATAAAACTTTATCTTAAGGCTTTTGTTGTTAAAAAAAAAAAGTGAAGAGGAGAAAGCATCTAAATGAAGTTGCACGTGAACTGGTTTTTCCACAATTTGAACAAGTCCTGTTTTGGATTTCCTATTTTCCTGGGGAATTATATATAAGAAAACAACAACACTACAGGTAAAAACTGGATATCATACATCTTCATTGCAAACTTTAAACCACTTAGGTCCGCTGTAAAACAGAAAAAGAACTTTCCGGGGGAAATGGTTTGTTTTGTATAATTAGAAACCATTACTTTTATATTTTAAACATTACCATCTCAGCTTTCCATAAGTTAGGGTAGCTAACAAAGTGCATATGTGTGTAATTTCTAGAAGAGTTAGCTTGGCTGTTGATTAAAAAATATATATTCATGAATCATTGTTTTAAAGGACTAAACAGAAAACCTCTTCAGCAATTCAACTAAACCAGGGGTAACAAACAACCACAGCCCAGATCAAGCACACAAAGCCATTTTAAATGGTGCACCAACCCTCATTTTACTCAGCATTAGGGCATTAGGCCAGGGGGAATTTTCACCCACCCATGCCACACAAGTTAATTGAGATTGTTTCCTCATCCTAGCAGTGTTAACAGTAGGAGCAAAGAATGCACTCCCATGAATGCCTGGTGGAGGAAATCTCACACAGCAGGGAAGGAGGGAAAGTATTCAGCCCATTACAGTTCTGGGGTCTGTGAAGACATAAACCTCTCACAGCTAGCTTAGTGCTGTGATGAGGAACCCAGCAGAGCTGGACTGAAAGGAGGGACTTAAACCTCCAAATCCAGCTTTAAACCTCTGTTCTCAGCCCAGTGCTATGAGGAGAATGAGCGTGGTTTGTCCCTGCATGTGTTTGTGCGTATATGGATATGGATATGTGCACTGTATGTGTACATTTGTATGCCATATGCACACACAATATGGTGTGTTTGATGGCCACTTTGGCCATTATGACTGCTGGCATGCTGTTCACAGAGGACTGACCAATCTTGAATGTGGCTGAGACAGAAAAAGTTACCTCTCCATAGCCCAGGGGTCCCCAAACTACGCCCCCCGGGCCGGATGCGGCCCAATTGGCCTCCCAATCTGGCCCGCGACGACCCCCGCCGCCCGCTCTTACGGCGCACGGCGCGGCGACGATCTTAAAAATCGGCAAAAAATCGCCGAAAATCCTTTGTGCGCATGCGTATGGGCCTCTCCCGACCCAGAAGAGGTCATTTCCGATGCACTTCCGGGTCGGGGGAGGCCCATACGCATGCGCACAAGCGATTTTCGGCGATTTTTTCCCGACCGTGCGCGTGTGCGCATGCGCACGGGCGCGCACTCCCCCGCCCTCCGGCCTGCTGCGCGCGCACTTCCCTCCCCTCCGGCCCGCCGCGCGGTAGGTCTGGGGACCCCTGCCATAGCCTAAGCCCAATCATTTTTTAAAGTACAGTATCCAATTCAATAGAGTCAGGAAGTCATGGATAGTTGTGTCCCATTGCTGGCTATGCATCTGCTTATGTAGCACAAGATATAGAAACTGGTTAACCATTTCTGCCATTTGTATTTGAACATTACAGCCGACATATGAAATTATTTAATGTGCTTGCTGATCACAAGGTCGGCGGTTCGAATCCCTGTGACGGGGTGAGCTCCCGTTGCTTGGTCCCAGCTCCTGCCAACCTAGCAGTTCGAAAGCACGTCAAAATGCAAGTAGATAAATAGGAACCGCTACAGCGGGAAGGTAAACGGTGTTTCCATGCGCTGCTCTGGTTTGCCAGAAGCGGCTTTGTCATGCTGACCACATGACCTGGAAGCTATACGCCGGCTCCCTCGGCCAATAATGCGAGATGAGCGCGCAACCCCAGAGTCGGTCACGACTGGACCTAATGGTCAGGGGTCCCTTTACCTTTACCTTATTTAATAGTCTTCTTTAAAGTTTGATGCAAATTGTTAGATTTCTTACTTGCCCTTCAACATGAGGTTCTAGGGTTGGTTGCAATAATTTTAAGATACAGTATTTTAAAATAACGAATTACAATTCAGAGATAGGGTGTCAAGGGCCAGGGTAAAGAGATGTCTGGGAGATGTGGCAGTGGTCTTTGCCCATCCATAATCCGTTTAAATCTCTAGAGCACAAAACAAATCTGTTAACACTATCAGAAAACAGTATTAGATTAAAATAGAAATAATATACCAGAAAACATTATGATAAGATGCTTTGTAAGCATTTGTTACTAAGGCCAAACAATTGTGCTAAGGCTCTCTGAGAAAAAGGACCATCTGAAACATATGAAACGGGATCACAATACAAAGAAATAATTATCTACCAGGATATTTTAAACTGCTACTTTGTTCTTATATATTTTCTGGTGCATGACTTTTGAAGCAGGTGAGTAATATCCTGTTCTCTTCTAATGCCTGAATCCACAGATAGTCTGTTGTTGCCTGTGACTATGTACAGAAAACTATGCAACTATTCACGTATGAATAGCTTCTAGAAGAAAGCACCTAAAATTTGAGACACACTGCTGCAGAACCAATAAGGGAGACTCATAGTCCAGGAGTTAAATGAATACTTAAGGATGAACAAAGATCAGGTTCTTACTTGCACTCATCTCACCATTTTCAGAGTGGTGGGTTCATAGCTCCAGTGCACCCTATTGCTTTTAGAATTTGAAAATTGGAAAACAAAAAAAGTTCAGAAATTTTCCCCACAATCAACAGACCTTTATAACTACTTGTAATATATTTAAAAATGGCTGAAAAATAGCTGCTTTCTGCTTTTGGCAGTGTAATAGATGAATAACAGGAAATGGTTCAGACTACAAAAACAACTGTTAAAGTTAAAACACATGCATTGGAAAGCATGTGATTCAGCCATGAAAAGAAATGATTTTATTATGGGAAGTGCTATAAATTTCATCTTCAATTTTTGAACATGAGAAAGAATATAAGCAACTCAGTGGAACAGAATTACTTGTAGAGTGTCAAATATATGCTGCTAAGCTAACAACTAAAAATATCTAGCTGCTAATATGGAAAAGATGATAAAGCAGGTTAGTAGCCAATACAGTCGTACCTCGGGTTACGACCACCTCGGTTTGCGAACAGTTCGGGTTACGAACTGCGCAAACCCGGAAGTGTTTTCGCCACGCGCGCGCGATTTGCGCATGCGCAAAATGGCGGCGCCCATCGCGCTCGGTTTGCGAACTATTCGGGTTACGAACTGCGATCCGGAACGGATCGCGTTCGTAACCCGAGGTATTACTGTACTAGTTTTGCCCAAAGTGAATAAAAGTTTGCTACAATTCAATTTCTATTACTGGAAGATATACATTTCCTTTTTGATACTTTTGCTCTGAAGTTAAATCTTTTTAAATAAGTAGATTCCAGTTTATCTGGAAACAATTGGTGGCACTCTGGAAAGTCATATGGAATGGGAAGGGAATGTCATCCACCAACTCATACAAATTCCTTTAATCTTTTAAGAAGTGTATATTGGGTTATGTGTGATCGCTGAACTTTGAACACTATTTTAGTACCTACTTAAATCCTCACATGTATAATAACACTAGTAATTACAATGCACTATTGACATTATAAAGTGACTACCATTGAGGCAGTCAATGGGTGCATCAGCTCCATAGATGTTGGTAACATGGCAGGAGACAGAGCCAAGGAAGCTATAAATACACGGATTTCCTATGAATACTAGACCAAATGATACAAAACATCATTCATTTATTCCAAAGACTTCCAATTCACCAAAAAGCCCGCAAAGTAGCTACGCAACCTGCATAGAAAGTAACCTTCTAGATAACACAGATGCTCCTTGATAGGGGTGAGGAACCTTTGTCAGCTTTAAGGGCAGCACTGTTCTAGGCAACTTTCCAGGGCCTACATGCCACTGCTGGATGGGGCCAGAGGTGAATGTGGGTAGACAACTGTAAATTTTACCAATGTACAGTAGGCTAGTTTCTACACACAACTTGTGCCCTTCACTATTGCCCACCTTGAGAAGGAACCACTTGAGGGTATTAAGTAGGAATGGTAAAAGGTGTGGCCTGGGGAGACTCCCAAGTGCAAACAGAAAGGCTAGGGGGCTGCATTTGACTCCTGGACCTGAGGTTCCTTACCCCTGTTCTAGAAATATTATTCTTATGATTATGATTGCTGCTGAAGTTGTGTTAACTTCTGATTTGATATGACAGTTGTGTTTTATGGTGTATTTGTGTTGTTATTGACTGTTTTTAAATTTTGAACTGAGTGTTTCAAATATATACAACACCCAGAGAAACTTTGTTATCAAACAGCTGGTAAATGGAGTAAATAAATAAATGGCTAAGGTCTCAAACCCTTCAGAAAAGATAAATGGCCTATGGAGGGATCAGAGCAAAGCAGCAGACACATGCAATTCTGAAGCCCAAAATGCCTTGGCACCTATGACCAACATGTAGTAAAACAGGGTGAAAAATTTTCCACAGGAAGTTTTCTACTACTATATTTTTCCATTTAAAAAATGTTACATTCCTAAAAGTACATTTTTTCCATAAAATTGTTTTAACATAATGAACTGATACAACAGTAAAGTTGCACAGTTTCAAACATACAATTTAATATTTTAGGTTCCTAGGAACCACAGCCTGCCTACCTTTGTGCATGCCTGCATACCCATATCTCCAGCCCATTTCTGAAAATGGGGTAAGATAGCAAAACTAAATGTCATCCAACTATGCCATGTCAGATCCCAGTCTATTCAAGGCATTTGAAATTTTCTGAACTAAAAGTGCCCTAAAAAATGCATCTTTGTCAATAAGTAACCTGCAGAAGTAGTAAAAAACTTTGCAACTTTTTTGCAGGGCAACATCAACTCTCAATATCAATTGTAAGGATATATGCTTCCTACAGTTATGTATTTTATTCATGATTTTCCTAGTGGCTTTAGGGGACTTTCTTGGTCACACTGATACTAAAAGTGTTAAAAACCTCAAGTGAAAAAAGATATTGATGAAAATCTAAAATTTGCTTAATATTTAGACTCCGTAAGCCCTTGGAGATTCAAGTTTGGAACTCCCATTTCCAAAACCTTTAAACACACAGTATGGCATCATGGGTAAATATTTAAATCAACAATTGACAGAACCACACTAGCACATGCATAAATGAGCCGAATTTTTGTATGGTATTACTGTGGGCTTCATATAGGACCCACTCACTAGCAAATAGTAACAGGTGCTGGGATCCAAGGAGATACCATCCATATATTTCTAGAATAATCCATTCAACAACTGTATTCTTATTTTAGGTCCTTCAACTAACTTATCTCTGCAATTTGATTCTACTAACCAGAAAGAATGAACATTTACTTCCCAACTCATGAAGAAATGGCAGTTTGTACAGTAACTGATATGGCTTATGAAAAGTTCTGGGCCCAATCTTTAACTAAATAATCTTGCCTAATATTCCTGCACAAAGACAGCCAAACCAAAATCTGCCTGCCTCTAAGCAAATATAATTCTGCAGGGTATGCAAACTACATGACCGAAGGTTCGGGTTATGTTCCTAGATTGTAAAAAAGCTCTATATATTTTAATTGCTATAGCAACCATATTTATTAACTTGCTATATTTGTTTGACTGCCCAACATGTTCTCTAGAGGCTCAAAAAATTAAATAAAATGCCATATCAAGAACACAAGCTAACCAAGATGTTTGTTCAGGAAATGTTAAATTTCAAAATGGAAAACTTGATTTAAAAACCAATCTACCCTGTTTCCAGAATGTACAGTGTCCCCCATGCAACATTTCATTTAGAGCTTCCTCCCAAAGTTGCCTCTTCCTTCCCCCAATGATCCCCCTGCCCCTGCATAAGCACATTATATTCCAAGATAAGATGGTACAGAAACAGTACTACACACATGGCCATTAGAAGCATACATGTAATTTTGCAATTCATTACAGGGTCATTAGGCAACTTCCACATGTCTTTGTACAACATCTGGAAAAAATAACTTCTCTATTACATTAAGGACTTGCCAATGAGTCCTTATGGATACAAATTAGCCAAGCAAGTTTGCATGACAACCCTATACATGTATATTCAAAATTTAAGTCCCACTGAGTTACTCCCAGGTAAGTGTATAGGATTACAGCCTTCAGTGTCTATAAAAATAGAATAACACCATTTCAGATACTTCCCTCAATAATAGCAGTTCGTATGTAAATATAAGCATAATAAAAATAAACAACTGAAGCATCCTTATGGGGTAAGGGAAAGGCAAAACATTTCACTTAAATTAAAGTGCAGTGACTCTCAGAGCATGAACAATGAAATACAAAACTATTTTTACTGTGAGAGTAGTGATAATTGTTAACGCAAAACTGAATAATGTAACTGGATGCAAGAAACATTTTTTAAATAAGAAGCTAAGATAATTACTGATATGCTAAAAAGCATAGATTAAAACTGCAGAGTGGAAGGAAAGGAGGACCTTTTTCTGTCTCCCCACTTCCAGCTACTGTGAAGATTGGAGAATAGACCCTCTAGGAATATCAGGGGGCGGGGCAGAGGAAGGACTAGAGTCCATACCATGTGAAAGATGAACATATTTAAGCTGCAGTTTATTCATTTTCAGCTTTGTATTCTTGTTATTAGAAAAGTGTGCCTAGACATTCCATTGTTGCGCCCATAACTTAGGTTTAAGGTGCCATTTAGCTCCTAGCTTTCATATCTGTTTCTAACACTGCTTTGTTCTTGAAACAAAAAGGTGAACTTGATCCAAAATAAGTGTTTATTTTTAAAAATACTAGACAATTTTGTCTGTTGGTTGTCCAATACATTAGGCTAGAGTATTTTTTAAAAAACTGAATGCCTCAGTTTTTTCTAGTTTAAAATAAATGACATTACTGTACTTCTATTGTTGTGATAAAATGGAGGTAGGAATTTATATCATCTAATCTGGATGCATTCAACTCAAAATATTGCCATCACACTTCTACTGTCTCACATGTAGCTTTTACAGTGCAGTGTCTATTACAGAAAAGCAATCCCTTTTCTCTCCAAAGCAGCCTCCAGGGCACATCCTCAAAATGTACAATAATTGAAGGGATGGAACAGGAGCAAGGTGGCCATAATAATGACAATTTTTTAAAAGGCAGGCTTAAGTTATGGTATACCTGCCAAAAAGCTAGGGAGAATTTGGTAGAATAGCTCTACGCAATGTAGGTAAATAAGCTAGAAATTTTCCCTATGGAAATGTACACGAAAGTTAAATATGATTAGCAGAGCTACTGCCATTTCCCAATTCCTAAAGGATGTCCTCCAGTCTTTTTGCTGAGGATCTCTTCAGGACGCTATCTTTTCTCTAGGGGAAGGAAGTTATACAAACAAGCAAGCAAATAAATCCATCATATGAAAAGGTGTTATTAAAGCCCCTACTAAGTTACTTAAAGTAACTTACAAGACGGAATTGTGTAATTAAATATTTTTATTAAAAATTTGTCTGATTTGCAAGCATCTTACATTTCCAGGGTTGTGGCTACACAAGGGTAAGAGTGAATTCAGTTTTGTTTTCTTTCACCTATGTGCGCAGGACTTTCCACCTTCTACAGCAGAATCTGACACTACCATATGTAAAGACACAGAATACTGGATGGGAGAGACTTCTATATCTATACAATATTTCCTTTTGGTGATATATGGCACATGGTTGTGCTTCATGTTAGGCTAAGAATAAAATAATTCTATGCCAGGTTAGATTGCCTAATGACAGATTTAGCAAAAGGTAGCAGCTTACATATTTATCTTGCAACTTATGCAATTTAAGGAATTATGTTTATTGCAATAATGCTGTGCAAAAACTGAGCTATAAGGACATAAGGTTTTTGGTCTTGAGAAGTTAAAAGTGAAAGCAGATCAGCTAGAAAAAGAACAAAATGCAGGTAGTTTAGGAATCATATCTTAAATAGGATTCGTACAGTCAAACCTCCATTTGCGACAGCTTTGGTTTCCGACCACCGCGGACCCGGAAGTGTTTACATCCAGGTTCCGCAGCACTCGGATGCGCAGAAGTGATTTGCGCAGCTCGCGCATGCACAGATTTCTATCTCCGCTTCGCACACGAGCAGAAGCGCGCCTTGGGGAGCAACCGGCTCCCCGGAACCAATTGTGGTCATAAACAGAGGTATGACTGTATCTCAAAAGGATGGTACATGTCAAAATATAGCTGAAAAGCTTGGCATTTATTTAACATAGCTTCTGTGTTTTCAATAATAATTTATTAATTTATGGGAAAATGGAATGATAATTGCAATGCAACTCAAGAGACTTATTACCTTCTTGGAGGAAATCAACCTCCATGTGCCAGTCAGATGTACATATTAAGCCAGGGAACCTTAAAGATCATACTCAATCTTGTAATGCTGTCATCTGTTGAATTAGTCCATTATATCTTTTGCCAACTAAGTGAAAGTGGAACTTTAGGGCTGAAATACAAACAACAGGAGAAAACAGCATTAAGCCATGAACAATAGAAGGAATCCCCTCTAACAATATACAAAAAACTGTCTCAAGCAGCAGATGCAAATTCCATAGGAAGGAAGGGAAAGGTGGACTGGAGATGGTGTAATTTCATACATCAAAGAGACCAAGCTATATATCCCCCAAAAGGGTAGCCACCTTCACAGAACTACTATGGGTAGCAATACCAAGGCCAAAAGTGTGATTCAATACTGGGGATGTACCATGATACCCCTGACCAAAATGCCCACAATGATCTTCAGGTGGCTAATAAATCAAGAAGGTCCCTAAAAGATGACCTTGCTGTAGTAACAGGAAACTTCAATTACCCTTCTAAAGACTGGATACATACATGCATGTTCTATTTATGACAAAGAGGTAGAATTTCTAGATCCCTAAATGTCTGTGGATAGGTGTAATGCGAAGTGTATGGGGTGTCAGCAGAAGAGTAGTACCTCTGGTGGGGACACAACATGCTCTTTCTGGGTTTTTTTATCCACCTATGGTCCCCACTCTGCACTCAGCTCTCACTTGTGGCTCCTAGAAGCTGTTAGCATGTGACAGAGCCACAAGGCTGAGAGGGGGCCTTATAGAGTTCATTAGTGCAGCAAAAACAATGTGTGAGGCAGCAGTTTTAAGTTACCAGTCTCTGCACCCATAGCAGGTGCGGTGATTGTCCAGCAGTTTCATTTTACCCCTGGAGACACACTCCATTGTCAAAAATGACTGTACCTAAAATAGTTGGTCATCGAACAAACCAGAGGGGCAAAAAGCCTGGACTTTTAAGTAGTGTTCAAGACTTGATGCAATATGTAAGTGTTGTCAAACCAACTGGCCACAACAACTACATAGTGCTATCAATATATGTAAGTGGACAATTGCAAAAAAAAAAATCCAACAGTCACACCTGACTTCAAAAGAGGAAACTTCTTTTAAAAATGGATTGGTAAAAAGGAAGTTGAGAGGAAAAGTGAAGACCATCACATCTTTCCAGAGCACCTAGCTAGAATGTATATGGTACCGCAAACAAGGAAAGGCACCATCAAGGCGAAAGGGCAGTCACCATAATTAATGTGCAGTGTCAAAGAAGCTTTTAAGAGGCAAGAAGACTTTCTTCAGAAAATGGAAGCCCCCTCCAAATGAGGAGAACAAAAGGGAACATGAGCTTTGACAAAAGAAATGCAATAGTGATTCAAAAAATAATTTGAGGAGTAGCGAATAGCTAATGAGAACACTTTGTTCTTTCACTGTTTAAGTAAATCTATCTTAACAAGCTTAGTTCAGAATTCTAAATTTACTTTTATGAATTTGAACTGATGACCAGTGATCATAGACTTCTGTTTTCAACCTAGTATTTAAAAGAGAAAAGCTATAGCAGAGTGGTTGAGCATCCTACCTCCAAGCAGAGCTATTAAAAGCTGCTGCCTAAAACCTTAGGGTGTAGACAATACTGAGCTGCGTTTTACTATGTCAAACCAATGGTAGATCCAGCTCTGTATTATCCACACTGACTGGCAGCAGCTCTTCTGCATTTTAGGCAGAGGTCTCCCCTAACCCTACCTGGAGATGCAGGAATTGAACCTGGGGCCTGCTATATGCAAATCAGGTGCTCTACTACTGAGCTATACCCCTTCCCCTTCAAATGCCAGTGCCTATGATTACGGTGGACCCAGGTGGCTTTGTGGGTTAAACTACAGAGTCTAGGGCTTGCTGATCAGAAGGTCGGCGGTTCGAATCCCTGCAACGGGGTGAGCTCCTGTTGCTCGGTCCCAGCTCCTGCCCACCTAGCAGTTCGAAAGCACATCAAAGTGCAAGTAGATAAATAGGGACCGCTCCGGTGGGAAGGTAAACGGCGTTTCCGTGCGCTGCTCTGGTTCGCCAGAAGCAGCTTTGTCATGCTGGCCACATGACCCGGAAGCTGTCTGCGGACAAACACCGGCTCCCTCGGCCTATAGAGCGAGATGAGCGCCGCAACCCCAGAGTCAGACACGACTGGACCTGATGGTCAGGGGCCCCTTTACCTTATGATTACGGTACTCTTTTTAATCAATTTAAAATCATAAGACTAAAGCTGGACTTCTAAACTAAGCCTGTTAGTTTGGACAAATTCACAGAAATAGTGACTGAATGAAGTGTTCTCATTCACTATTCCATCTTTCTTAACATGTTAATTAAGACAGTTAATCTGTTTAGTCGGAATCTGCTTATCATGAACACTAAATACTTTATAGTGGGTAAAAGTAAGACAAACCCAAATACCAGTCCTTCTACTTGCACCTTTTAAAAACACCAGTTTTTATTTTAAAGAGAGACTAACAGAACTTCAGCAAGGTTCTGGGGATATGTATGATTAGCACATTTAGTCCTACAATTCCACAGTCCCCTCCGAAAACACCCTCTGAACTTTTTGCAACTCTCAGTGACTAACTGCACTGATGTGACACACCAGTGCCTACAAAAATGTTTAACATTAGCAAAATCTGCTGTGTCTACCAAGTGGAAATAAAGGTGGATTGTAGTAGAAGTTATACTATTGTCAGTCCTCCCCCACACTTTTACAATCAGCAGCATTCCAATCTGGGCACTGAAAGCACACACTGAATTTTTGGTTTCAAACCCAGAAACTAGCAAAAAGATTCCTCAGGCAGTACAGTCTTGGTTGCCGGTGAAATACTATGGGGAAATTCCACATTACTTCATGTTGAACTCTTGTGCAGTTCATTTGATCAGAAACAACTCTCCTTTCATTAGACTTAAGCTTTTTAGATGCACTTCTGATGCCTATGTAGCTCTCAGGGCTTAATGTTAAAGCTCCCATGTCCACTTGTATGAAAAGGATCCCACTTCCGCAAGCTACTAAGCTGTACTGTTACTCATTAAAAACTTTTCAGACATTGTTATCACCCAAGTCACCCTCACAGGAGTTCCAGGCATAAGTAGTGAAATGCCAGTGGCCACCTACAGGGTGAGTTGTGTTGTACGTAGTTGCCTTTTTCGTTTTTTAAATTCAGTACTCCTCCACTGAAAAATACTGTACAGTTCAATAAAGTACTGTATTTAAATATGTCAGGCTGCCCTTTGAACACAAGCTTCTTTAAAGCGATTACATTTAAGGCTACCCAGCTTATTCAACCTCCCCAAAAGGCAGGATAGGGGAGGCGGACGGAATATCCACATTCGCAATAAAATGTAATCCGAGGGGAAAGGGAAGTAGTAGTAGTAATAATAGTAGTAGCATCAGCAGCACTGCAGCCTTTATAGGACAAAAGTTTGCTGGTCTCGCCCCAATTTGGAGTGGATGTGGAAATTCCCCCCCCCCCCTCCCCGGCGAGTGAACTTCCTCGTAGTTTCGGCTGTGCGTGTGTTAATGTGTCTTCCTAACGCTTTCGGTTTTATAGAAAGCACCATTTCTGACAGAAAACGGTTCTATGTCACAACTTCTAAAAGGGGTCTTTAATAAAATTACTAATTTTTCCCACAGATTCCGCCCCCCACCCCACGGCAAAAAAAGTACCTTTGTTTTACAAGAAGGAAGTGCAATAGAGACGCTCCGAAGCTGTAGGAGATAAAAGAGAGGGCGTTTTTCCAAAGTCCTTCCCTCAGGAAAAAAAAAACTTATTGGGGTGTGGAAGCGATCGAATATGGAGTTTCCACACTCCCCCACCACCACCCCGAGTTTCTCCTCGGACTTCGCCCGCGGAGTGGATTAGGGTTTCAAAGTCTGTCCCGTATTGCCCCCCCCGGGGGTGGGGGTGGGTGGGAAAGAGAATTTACCCGGCGGCTTCGGAGAACAAGGCGGGCCCCACGGCTAGTTGCTGGCCTCCCCCCTCTGGCGGCCCAGCCGGGGAGCTGAGGGGAGACAATGGCCACGATGACTTCACCCTCCAGCAATGCGAGGAGCAGCAGCAGCAGCAACGGCCGCCGCCGCCTAATCCCCTCTGAGCGCCCGTGAGCGGCGGCCTGGGAGGGACCCCTCAGTGGAAGCCTCCCCCCCCCCGCCACCACCTTCAGGCGCCAGTTTGCTCGGGGAGCCACTCCCGCCCGCCTCCCTGACGGGCGGCTTCTTCGGGGACCCCTCCGCCGCCCCCGCCCCCCCCCCCCGCGACCAACTGCCGACACCTCGAGCCCTCACGGCAGAGGCCCTCGGAACGTGAACCGACGCCCGCCAGTCCCTTCCCAATACCTTTTTAACTCCACCGAGGCAGCAGCAGCAGCAATCCCCGCTCTCCACCCGACTGGGCCCGGCCCGGCCCCGCGCAGGAAGTGCCTGTGAGGAGGAAAAAGAAAGCGGAGCTTGTGAGGGAGGCGGGCGGGGGAGGCGCAAGGCGAAGCGAAGCTACCAGGCCCCAGGCAGGGCTCGGGTTGGGCTTTGCCCGGCCGGGAGGAGGCTTCTTTCCGCCTCTCTTTCTCCCCCTGCTGAGATCACAGACGAGGCGGGGCCGCCGAACGGTTGAACCCGGTGTCCGTCCCGCGGGGGAGGAGGGAAGCCTCGTGGATGAGGGGGGGGGAAGGGGCAGGAGGAGGCGGCATTTTATCCGCGCGCCTTGGAGGGCGGAAGCTGCTCCCGATTCCTTTACCTCGCCGACACCTGAGAGGTGCCGCGCTCCTCTGCCAGGGGATTAAGCTCACCGGATGCCCACACACCCGGAGGCTCAAGGACTAGGGCTGCAAGCTCCTCCACGTATCTGCGAGTAAGCTCCATTGAATTCAATGGGGTTTACTTCTGAGTAGGATTGCTCTAGAAGAGGTTTTATTGCGGCGTGTGGTCCACCCCCCCTTTTTTGCACTGGAACCCACTCCTGTCACAGTCTGTTAGCCTTGACGGTAGGTGCCCCCAAATTATTATTTTTAGTTATTTACATAGTAATACAGTACCTGTTCTTTATTTAGGCTTTATTCATTGCCTCTGGCATTATGTCAGCTGAAAATTAGTGCACTTTTAAAAACATTGGGGGGGGAGTGCTCTCCTAAGTATGTTTATGCAAAGTTAAGACAGTTTCCCCTAATAAGTGTGCTTAGGCATCCATGGGAAAAGCTGAATTTTTCCTTGGTTGTTGTTTAGTCGTTTAGTCGTGTCCGACTCTTCGTGACCCCATGGACCATAGCACGCCAGGCACTCCTGTCTTGCACTGCCTCCCGCAGTTTGGTCAAACTCATGTTCGTAGCTTCGAGAACACTGTCCAACCATCTTGTCCTCTGTCGTCCCCTTCTCCTAGTGCCCTCAATCTTTCCCAACATCAGGGTCTTTTCCAAGGATTCTTCTCTTCTCATGAGGTGGCCAAAGTATTGGAGCCTCAGCTTCACGATCCGTCCTTCCAGGGAGCACTCAGGGCTGATTTCCTTAAGAATGGATAGGTTTGATCTTCTTGCAGTCCATGGGACTCTCAAGAGTCTCCTCCAGCACCATAATTCAAAAGCATCAATTCTTCGGCGATCAGCCTTCTTTATGGTCCAACTCTCACTTCCATACATCACTACTGGGAAAACCATAGCTTTAACTATACGGACCTTTGTCGGCAAGGTGATGTCTCTGCTTTTTAAGATGCTGTCTAGGTTTGTCATTGCTTTTCTCCCAAGAAGCAGGCGTCTTTTAATTTCGTGACTGCTGTCACCATCTGCAGTGATCAAGGAGCCCAAGAAAGTAAAATCTCTCACTGCCTCCATTTCTTCCCCTTCTATTTGCCAGGAGGTGATGGGACCAGTGGCCATGATCTTGGTTTTTTTGATGTTGAGCTTCAGACCATATTTTGCGCTCTCCTCTTTCACCCTCATTAAAAGGTTCTTTAATTCCTCCTCGCTTTCTGCCATCAAGGTTGTGTCATCTGCATATCTGAGGTTGTTGATATTTCTTCCAGCAATCTTAATTCCGGCTTGGGATTCATCTAGTCCAGCCTTTCGCATGATGAATTCTGCATATAAGTTAAATAAGCAGGGAGACAATATACAACCTTGTCGTACTCCTTTCCCAATTTTGAACCAATCAGTTGTTCCATATCCAGTTCTAACTGTAGCTTCTTGTCCCACATAGAGATTTCTCAGGAGACAGATGAGGTGATCAGGCACTCCCATTTCTTTAAGAACTTGCCATAGTTTGCTGTGGTCGACACAGTCAAAGGCTTTTGCATAGTCAATGAAGCAGAAGTAGACGTTTTTCTGGAACTCTCTAGCTTTCTCCATAATCCAGCACATGTTTGCTATTTGGTCTCTGGTTCCTCTGCCCTTTCGAAATCCAGCTTGCACTTCTGGGAGTTCTCGGTCCACATACTGCCTAAGCCTGCCTTGTAGAATTTTAAGCATAACCTTGCTAGCGTGTGAAATGAGCGCAATTGTGCGGTAGTTGCAGCATTCTTTGGCACTGCCCTTCTTTGGAATTGGGATGTAGACTGATCTTCTCCAATCCTCTGGCCATTGCTGAGTTTTCCAAACTTGCTGGCATATTGGGTGTAGCACCTTAACAGCATCATCTTTTAAAATTTTAAACAGTTCAGCTGGAATATCATCACTTCCACTGGCCTTGTTATTAGCAATGCTTTCTAAGGCCCATTTGACTTCACTCTCCAAGATGTCTGGCTCAAGGTCAGCAGCCACACTACCTGAGGTGTACGAGACCTCCATATCTTTCTGGTATAAGTTGTCTTTGTCCATGGAGTTTTCTTGGCAGGGATACTGGAGTGGCTTGCCAGTTCCTTCTCCAGGTGGATCACGGCTAGTCAAAACTCTCCACTATGACCTGTCCATCTTGGGTGGCCCTGCATGGCATAGCTCATAGCTTCTCTGAGTTATTCAAGCCCCTTCGCCACGACAAGGCATTGATCCATGAAGGGGTATAGTACTGGTATTCCTGGGGAAGGAGGTTTTAGCAATCTAATTCAATGTAAAACAACCTAGTAAAATATAAAATGCCCTATAATACATTGAATTAGAAGAATAAAATAAAACTTATCTTACTTAAGAGTGATGTGTAGTTTCTTTTATAAACTTTATACTGTAGGGTTCCTATTTTCTAGTAAAAATGTTGACTTGGACATTTTCACGATGGTTAAGCTTTGGTCTTTAAACATTATCTAAAAAGAAATGGCGCTTCCCTACTCCAGTGGTTTATACCCAGATTGTAGTGTGTTCCAGGATGCAGATAGGTGTTCCTATGTTTCAATACAGCTCCATATAGAAAAAGATAACATGCCAGGGAGAAAACTGAACTGAGCCATTCTCCACACAAGGGAGTTTTGTTTTAAAGAAGAGCATTCAAGCAAGTCAACTTCTACCTGCTTTTTTCCAGCAAGCACTAGTCACTGGATTCTACTGGATGGATTTTACTGGACCTTACAGCTTTTGGAAAATGCCCTTCTGTTTTCTTGAATGGTGTTCCATGGTTGCTATGGGGAAACTGGAAATGCTGGTCTGCATGTGTTCCTTGTTTCCAACCTCTCAGCAAAGACATATAGTTTGAAATACTTATGTCTCTTTTCTTTCTCATGCAACTATAATTAATTACTCTCCACTCTGCAAGTGTCAACGTGGGCGAGACAACAGAAAACCCAGTAGTTCCATCATCCATAAACCACCTCCTCATATCCACATTTTCTCAGAAGTGCACTTTAATTAGTTTTTAAACCAGTAGTAAGTATATTTATTATTGGTCCCCACACTCATAATTTATGACTAAATCTTAGAATAATTTTCTTTTATGCTTCCAAACAGGCCATACTATTACACACCCACACTGAAAGTGTCTCAAAAATATTGTGTAAAGTTGTTCCACTTGCTGATTTTAGTTCACACACATTGTGTTTCCTCAGTAAATGCATGATGGAGAATTTCCATTCTAAATTAAAGTCAATGTCCAGTACAGAGGACTAAATATTAAAATTACACACATACCCAACTATATTATTTATGGACAGCTAATCCTAACTGACTCTTTGCACACATCCTTGGAAGGTGTGTGAAGCTTCCCCAGTGAAGCTGAACTCTTGGTAAACTTATGACCAGCCTGTGTTCATTGCTTTTTGTATTTCCTGCATGCACACAGTGACAACACACATTGACGCTGTTTTAATACATGTTCAAATCTTATGCTTTTGTTCTTTTGACAACTGCCTTCCCATAATTTCCTCCTATAGGAAAAGCTACATTTATATGCTTATGTATTTCTAAGGAACATATAGTGTGATACGTGACTGATAATGCATAACTTTAATAATAACTGGTTGAGAGCAACAGGAAATAATGTAATCACTTTATCATTGAATTAGTCACATTTCTTAGAACTTCCCTTTGAATTAAAATTACTTTCCTTTGTTACATGCGGCATTAACCATATGTTCATACCGAAAGCTGTTTGACCCTCCACAAGCCTTCTGTTGTTCCTTACCAATCAATATGCCACAAGCAAGTTTGCATACATGGAATGCAGCCTTAAAAAAGAGTTGGGGATGCAACTGTGTAATGAAAACACAGGCTGTATAGCCATGCCTTATGTATGACTGTGCAGTCAGATTTATATTTTTTCTTGTGTCGTATTAACTTTTTAAGGACTACAGCAGTAATTCAAAGTAGTTAGATTACTTTTGGACCTCATGTTCACTGATAAGTAAAAATACAGAAGATTGATACTTGAATAAAGCAATATTGTTATGTACTTGATCTGCTAATTGGATTTTGGTTAAATTTTATTTATTTCATAACATTTATACACTGGTTGATTGTAAAAAAAACACCTCAGAGAGGTTTACAAACAGATAAAACAAAAACTTCCCAACCATACATGCCAAAACACAATTTTCCTTAGTTTTCATGCCACACCTTTTGCTTCACAAATAACTGTATCATGCTTCAAAATGTAGCTTGAAAGTTTGTTCCTCTAGGTTTTTTCTTGGGCATGATGAAGTACAGAAACAGATCACCAGCAAGGACCAAGGTTGATGAAATATTATTCCTCCAAGGGAGAATACTCCATTGAAGGATCAGGCATGAAAATCCTATGAAACGTTCATCGCAATGCAAAATCTATAGAATTTTGTAGTTCAGTTGAACAGATTTGTAGAAATGCCTCTGTGAAGGCAAACCCATTAAACTGGATTGACTAGTAATAACAGAGGCAGGATTATGAGCAAAATGAGGGGTGAGCTGGCTTGATGTTGAAGCCACAAAGTCTACACGTAGCCAGGGTCTTAAAATGAAATATAGGAGAAGACTGCAAACTCCCAGCTGCAATTTTGTACTTATAGTACTTACCTGGGTGTAAACCTCATGTTTTTCACATAACACCATTAACTTTTAGAGCAAATTGACACAAATGCCATGATGACCAGTAGGTGAATACAGGGAAGTTGCCTCATACAAAGTCAGACTTCTGGTCCATCAAGGTCAGTATTGTCTACTTGGGATGCAGGTGCTCTCCAGGATTTCAGATGGGATTGCTCCCAACACTACCATGGGGATTCAACCGGAAACGAATTGCGTGCAAAAGATTCACTTTGTCACTGAACTGCTTGCTTTGAAAGCAAAAACTAGGACCTTTCTAGTGCTGAGGAATGCTTATTTTGCTTAAACCATCTTTCAGGAAAAACTATCCCCTGCTTCTGACCTTCCTTGATGAATCTGGCTAGCACTTTGTCATGACAAAGAATGCTAATGTAGATGAACTGTTGGTTTAATGCAGGCATCCCCAAACTCGGCCCACCAAATGTTTTGGGACTACAATTCCCATCATCCCTGACCAGTGGTCCTGTTAGTTAGGGATGATGAGAGTTATAGTCCCAAAACATCTGGAGGGCCGAGTTTGGGGATGCCTGGTCTAACGGTACCAAATATGGAAATCTTGGCACTGTTAAGGGCTTGTGCTGGTTTTATAACCACTGAAGTTAGAGTGGGCTCTGCTTATTGTCTCAACTTTTAACAAATAATTAGCAACAAACTGCTAATTTCACATACACGCAAACCTATAAGCTATATGTTTTATTCCCCCCCCCCGCTATTTCAGCTTTGTCATTCAGTTCCACAAATTTGTGTTATAGCAAGCGCAAGCAGAAAAATAAGTAACTCAGAAGAATTCAGATATTTCTTCTATTAATAAATGTAATTTTTTATTTAAAAGAATTCAGATAGTTCGTTACCAGAGATTTCATCCTTCTGGCTGCTTTTTACCCCTATGAATGAAAGCTCCTAAAAAGAATGATTTCTAGATTAACTCAATTTACTGTACTAAAGATATAAAAGGGAGAAATCTTGAAGAATAGAAGGAACTGATGAATAATCCAACAAAGGCAATGGAACTTGCTTGACATTCCCATGAATTGTGAAACCAGATTTAGGCCTGAACTGTGCCATTGTAAAGAGAGAAATGAAATTTAAATTGTCAGGGTTTGCTGTGCACAAACTTGGATTTGTATTACCAAGTTACCCACAATTGCATTAAAGTTGGTTTCAGCTGCTATGGTGATTCATCTGAAAACTTTCCAAACCGAAATGTAATAATAGCCTAAGTTGCTGAGCTAAATATTGTCAAATTATTGTTCTGGCTGAGTGATGCCCTTCAGAGCAGATTTTTTCTGGTCGCTTCTCTGTAAAACAGGGATGAAGAACTTCTGGCTTGCAAACAAATCCTGGCCCACCATGAGGTCTAATTTGGCTCATGAAGTTACGTTTCCCAGAGTATAAAAGGTGCCAATTTCCTGATCCAGTCCCTACACAAGAGTCAAAACAACTTTGCATCAAAAGCAATCAACTGAAACTATTAGTATCCCCCCTTTTTTCAGTTTGGAACTCTGAACTTGAACTTCATTGGAAAATACATTTTTGAAGCTTTTTAAAAATGGTAATGTAAAAATGAGAGAGATGAAGGAAGAGACTGGTACTCAAGGATAATTTATGCCATCTGCTTATTTCAGTCTGTCAGAGGTTGCCAAGAGAGGTTGCCATGAGAGTTTGCTGTGCTTAATGGCATGGCTCAATTGCCTACCCTGGGATGCCCAGTCCTTCTGACCCAAAAAAATGGGTCATCTTATAAAGACTATAATGAGATGGAGTTTGAAGTAGGTTCTGTCTGGATCATTTCTTTCCTGTAGTTCACATTGCTTGTTTCCAACTGCCCCATCAGGTCCAGGTCTAGTAGTTGTCTGTTCTGTTCCTTTTAAATGCACTTTAAACAAATTCTGTTGCAAGGAAATGGCAAAACAATCCAGGCAGAAGAGAGTAAGGACTTATTCTTCTTCCTTTTAAGCACAAAAGGAGAAGTACAGAACTGTCACTAAAGGTAAGGGCAAGTTTGGCAACAGGGCTGTAATTAAAAGAGCAAATAAAAATACACGTTCGGGGTGGGGGGAGAAATCTGTAGGAAGGAGCCTTGAGGGTGGTGACAGCTTTGACTTCTCTACAACAACAGCTCTTGCTGTGAACAACATGGATTAGTGCTCTTGGGCTCTGTCTGCCCCCGCTTAAAAATGCTGGACGGAATTGTTAAATACTGGCCGAATGCCAGCGCTCAGCCAACCTTCATAAGCTGCACCAAATCATGAGACAATTGTGTGTTGGCTATGTGCTGATGTGCAGCTAAGCCAAGATGTCTAGATAGATTCCAGTCTGATGTGATTAAGAATGCCGTCATGCCACTGGGGCCCAATTAATTTATTTTGTGATGCAGTAGCTGACAAAAAGATGCCTTCCCATGGCCAGGCTCCTACATCACTGATAAAATGTGAAAGCACTAATCATGTGGATTGTCTAGGACTCTAGGTCATGTGGTAACTCCTATGCCAGCTTCAGAAACCCCCAGTTTGGGTCGTAACCCTGATCCTAGCACATGATTCACATTTACAGAATCTTACACCTATTTGCTACTAGTCTGTTTCTCACTTGTTGAAGATTATTGGACCTCAAATGAGTGAGAAAATCAGCTGTGCTAGGGAATACAAAACACATTTGTTTATCATCTGTTAGTTCAGGCATAAGCAACCTTGGCTCTCCAGATGTTTTAGAACTACAACTCCCATGATCCCTAGCTAACAGGACCAGTGGTCAGGGATCATGGGAGTTGTAGTTCCAAGACATCTGGCAAGCCAAAGTGTTCAAACATTTTAGAAATGTGCAGTATTATGCAATTGTCCATTATCAACATCTTTGAGAAACATTTTATGCTAGCCCTACTCAGAGTAGATCAACTGGTGTTTTCAATAATTCTAGCATTGCTGTTTTTCCCCCAAGTTCCTAAGCCTAGTGTGCTCTATGGATCTGTTGGGCAAGAAAAAGGTCCTGACTGCTGGTCAAAGCTGGCCTGCCAGGCCTTACCAATCTGGACTGCCAGCTATGAGGACCCACAGGATCTCTCCCACCCCTGCCCCCCGGTGTTGGGGGCTAAGTATATATTGCAAATAGATAAATATACAGACCTCCATACATTAATAATAAGCACCAAAGAGCAGTGTATCTGGTGAATGGGCAGTGCCAAGGCCTGGCTAAACATGGCCTTTGATAAACTTGTATTCCAGATCTACCCTTACATAGTGGGTAGACCTGCTGCCCATCTATGCGTAGATATGGCATCTAGACATCTTTCCAGTCACAACTGAAACCCTCGATTGTTTTCTGTGGGGTGGCAATCACTTCTCCACCAGCACAGAAGGCTTAAAAACAAACCAGGAAGTTCCTTCTCTAGAGTCTGGACAATGGGTGCTCCACTCTAGCCTTCCCTTTGTCTAATTAGCTAGATCTGCTTTCCTAAATGTCAGCCATTGCTCAGACTTCACTCATTGACTGAAAATGCAGACAGGCAGGTATAGCCTAGTTTTCCCCAAAACAAATTTGGTGAATAGTACCTGCACAATGTGTCTCATCACTTGCATTCTACAAGGGCTAGAGACTTGGGTTGGGTTTCCCCCCCCCATAAAAGCTGAGAATTGGGGAGGGGGGTATGGCTCACCTGGAGTGTGTGTGCGTGCAACTGTTCCTCCTTCCTCACTTGACATGTATGCTGCCAGCCTCTTCATAAGCACCATCTCCTCTGCTGCTCTGCTGCTCCTGCTTTTCAGCTGAGAACAGTCCTATGGAGGGAGTGGAGTGGTGATACAGTATGAGGACCATCTCTTCCATCATCACCAGCCAAGGATGGTGTCCCATGTAGTTCAGCTTGTTCTCACAGTGGCCAGCCAGATAGATGCCTGGGAAAACCCACAAGAAGGATCTGAGCACAAGAGCCCTCGCCCCTCCTGTGGTTTCCAGCAACTGAAATTTGTTAGCATTACTGGAAAGGCAGCTGGAAAGGCAGAGCATAGCCATCATAGCTAGTAGCCACTGGTAGCTCTCTCCTCCATGGATTTGTTTAATCCTCCTTTGAAGCCTTCTAAGTTGGTGGCAATCACTGCTTCCTGTGGGCTTCTTGTTGCATTTCCTCTCTGTGCACTAGAAAAGCTTTTTCATATCTCAGCATGCTGCACAGAGAGAGAGAGAGAGAATCTGTGAAAGGGGAAAGCACGTGGTTCTCTGGTGTATCTCTGGTTATGCCACTGCAGTATGCACTGGGGTCAGGGCAGCACTGATGGAGGATGCCTCTGTAGCATATGTTTGTTCGAGGGGAGAGTTTCCAAGCGCACTTTGGTTACAGGTAGGTAGCCGTGAAGTGTGCATGCACACGAAAGTGTGAAGAAGTGTGCATGCACACGAAAGTGTGAAGAAGTGTGCATGCACACGAAAGCTCATACCAAAATAAAAACTTAGTTGGTCTTTAAGGTGCTACTGAAGGAATTTTTTTATTTTACAAGCGCACTTTGTTATTGCATAAGCATATTTCATATTGGCACCTGCCACCTGGATAGGAGACTTCCTGGAAGCCCCATACAAGCTGCTCTTGAGCTTCTTGAAAGAGAGAGGGAAATGCTATGTATTAAAAACAACCCCGTGATCAATAAATGATAAGGCCAGCAGGAGCAGGACCTTGGCTCAGATGCCTGTGCTCCAAATGGCTCCATTGCTGAGTGCTCCGTTGTATCGAATAACATCTTTTAAGAAATAAGGCAACTAGAATAAAAAGTACTCCCTAATAGCAATGCAGTATTATAATGTGCAGGTGCCCCCACCCATGCTCACGCTGCCACATAAAGAATTATACCCAGTGCAACCCTATAGGTGTCTACTCAGAAGAGGCTTATTCCTATATAAGTGGGCATGGAATTGCAGCCATAATACAGTATTACAGCCCTTGAAACACAACAAATTGTCTGAAGGCCTCTGGTGGCCTTTGAAACAAGGACCCTCAAAGCTAGAGATAGCTCAGTCAGTACAGCATGAGACTCTTAATCTCAGGGTTGTGGGTTCAAGCCCCATGTTGGGCAAAAGATTCTTGCGTTGCAGGGGGTTGCACCAGAAGACCCTTGTGCTTCCCTCCAACTCTACAATTCTATGAAAGCTGATAATCCTGCTTTGAGGCATTGTTCTGCTGCTATAGCAGAAACAGGCAGAAAAGTTCACTTAACCCATGGGTCGGGAAACTAAGGCCCGCAGGCCAGATCAGGCAAAATTGCCTTCTAGATCCGGCCCGCAGACAGTCCAGGAATCCAGGCAGCCGGCATAGTGCACGCGTGCAATGGTTTTTGCGACTCAGCCAGGCTTGGGCGTCAAAAGTGAGGCAGGCAGCTGCTCGAGACAAGCCTCTTCTCCATCCGTCGCACGCGTGCAGCAATCTTTTCTAGCAGAGTGGGGGGTGGGGAAGAGGAGCCACAGTTCGGATTTCCACCATGGAGCTGCTGGCGACTGACTGACCTCAGGAAGGGCAGTTGCAGCGGCAGGGGCTCAGAGGCACCTCGGGAGCGATGCCCGCCGGTGTCTGTGGTGGCAGTGCTCCCCGCCAGAGGAAGTGGAGTGTGCCTGGGTCGCTGCACTCCAAAGCAGTTCTGTGCTCTGCTGGGGAGGCCGCTTGTTAGCTACACGGTGCGAGCCACGGAAAGGTAAATAGCTACCGCTGCCCGGTCTTCCCTCACACGGGGAAAAGAATGTTTTTGCTTGAGTGGCACCAGCCTGATTTAGCATGGCCAACGGCTTTCCCCTTCACCCACGCAGGCGCACACGCTCTCCAGGGCTGACAGGAATGGCATTGGCACACTTACTTCAGCCCCCCACCCCACCTTACGAGAGAAATAATAACTGTCAATGTGTAAAACGCAAAGGAAGCAGCATGGGTGTATAAGGGAACACACACACACACACACACACAAAATCACATTTGGCAATGTTGGGGTTGGTCCCAATAAGGATTTTTGCAACAACAACAACAACAAAATGTGGGTCATAATCATGGCAACATATAGTCTAGCCCCCCACAAGGTCTGAGGGACAGTGGACCGGCCTCCTGCTGAAAAAGTTTGTTGACCCCTGATAGTCCGCAATCCTATGCATACTCACCTGGGAGAAAGTCCCATTGAGTAAACATGAATAGGGCTGGTCTGCTAAGCAATCACATAGATCAGAGGTTAGGGAACCTGTGGTCCTTCAGATGTTGCTAAATGCAACTCACATCATCCTTGATGTGGCCCTGCTGTCTTAGATGAGCTGACAGGAGGTGTAATCCAGCAGCATGTGGAGAGCTACAGGCTCCCCACCCTGACTCCTGACATTCCTGACATTTATTATGAAGTTCTACTCATCTCATGTCATGGTGGGTGGCAACTTGATAGAGGACCATTGTGGGAACACCCTCTTTGAGCAAGTGCCTCAGGCATCAGAGAAGTGAGATTGCAGGTAGATGTGCATACATACCAAGGCAGCTTTACAAGGTATATGTCTATCAAGACATAGTAAAGGTAAAGGTAAAGGTACCCCTGACCATTAGGTCCAGTTGCGGACGACTCTGGGGTTGCTGCGCTCATCTCACTCTCTAGGCCAAGGGAGCCGGTGTTTGTCCACAGACAGCTTCTAGGTCATGTGGCCAGCATGACTAAGCCGCTTCTGGCGAACCAGAGCAGCACATGGAAATGCTGTTTACCTTCCTGCCGAAGCAGTACCTATTTATCTACTTGCACTTTTTGGCGGGCTTTCGAACTGCTACCGGTAGGTGGGCAGGAGCTGGGACCGAGCAACAGGAGCTCACCCCGTTGCAGGGATTCGAACGGCCGACCTTCTATCGGCAAGCCCTAGGCTCAGTGGTTTAGACCGCAGCGCTACCCCCGTCAAGACATACAAGGGTGTATTTATATCCTATTAGTGCTCCAAGGAACTCATAATGTTTTGCATACTATTTAATTAATTAATTTCTACCCAACTGTTCAGGTAGTCCACAAAAAAGTTAGAAGACAAACATACTAATGAAAACTTTATCATATATATATATATATATATATATATATATATATATATATATGCTTAGCAGGATCAACCATTCCTTTAGGCCCACTTAAAGCCTGAAAGAGAGGGAGCTAACCAGAATTCTCAAGGGATGGAATTATACAAGTGTGGGGGCCACCACTGAAAAAGGCCCTGTTCCTGGTAACTGCTAAGCTGGTCACTTTATCAGTGGCGCACAACAGATAGCAGGGCACTCTGAGAACAATCTGAGGACCTGGGCAGATTCATATGGGTGTAGGGAAACTCTCAAATAATGTGGTTCCCAACCATTTACGGTTTTAAAGGTTAGTACTAGTACTTTAAACTGAGCCCAGAAATGAATGGGCGATATAATCAAATAGGCTTGTTCCCACAAGAATTCTGGCAGCTAAATATTGTACCAGCTCAAGTTTGCAGACTATCTTTTAAGGCAGCCCCACATAGAGAACATGACAGCAATGTAGGCTGGGTATTTAAAAGAGTATGCATAAGAAAGAAGCCCATTTGCCTCAGATTGTGGTCTTTGGAGTGCTCTTAGTTGGGCAAGCCCTCTTCAAAATCTTTCCTGCACGGCAAAGGGGCTTGCAAATTAGATGCTAACACCCACTATCAATTCTTGCAAAGAACATGCAGGTGGATGCAGAATGTATTCCTGTATTTAAGCAGGCCTATCTTTTTCTCCTTCATTACTGATGAGGATGATGAATTCTCTTTTACTTAAAAAAAAAATCCTTCCAACTAAGTTTGTCATTGGTATGAGCTTTCGTGTGCATGCACACTTCTTAAGATACACACATGGATACACACATGTGTGTATCTCTTTTACATGTGTCTCAAGGCCATTTACAAACACACTATTAAAACAGCGAAAATAGTTTTTAAAACAGTGCAAATGCAACAACTAAAGCTAGGTCTTAAAACAGTACAAAAATAACACCCAAGGCCTTTTCATCCAGCTTGGAAAGTGTGTCCAAACAAAAATGCCTTCAGTCGTTCCCGGAAAGGACAAATAGTGAGTGTCTGTCGTATCTCAACAGGGACTCTGTTTCGCAAAACGGGGCCAGCCACTCTGAAAGCCCTGCTCCAAGTTACTGTAGAACAGTGGAGAGAAAGGGAGAAGATGACTTCTGGAGAGCGTTGACCTGGAAAAGAAATGCAAGAAGAGTATCACCCGGGTATAATAACCGCTGGTGGCTGCATCAGAGCCTCTCTCTTTAAACAAATTCTCCCCATGCCAGCAGCTCCCAAGCAGAGTGCTTGAAATAATAGCCACATGGGGCACGTCACTAGATTTTCCAAGTTCTCCGTGCATAGCGAGAAGAAATATGCATTTGCTCAAAGCTTCCCCTCTATTAATTGCTGTGTGAACTTCCTCTATAAAAATCACCCACGTCTCAACAGTAAAATGTTCCAAAAATAAAGACAACAAACCATGTTCACATTGCAGGTCTAATTTAAATGTAAAGCAAGCCAACGGCAAAAGCAAGCCAACGTCCAATAACAACAGCAAACAAAAAAAGCACTCAGCAACCACAGAAAACAGCACAAATGCATTTCTAAAGCAGACACAGATGGCAGAACGGACACTCTTTCAATCACCTGGGTGCTTTTACCTCTATTGAAGGAATTAACATACTCAAAAACCATGTTGGTTATATATGACACAGGTCCGAATAATCTGCTTATCACAGATGTTTTCATGGATTTCCCCCCTCTCTCTTTCTAATGTCAGGGAGCTGAAGCACTGAAATTCTGATAATCCTCACTGTACCTGCTGCTGCTGCTGATCCTTCGTGTGGAGGTTATCACTCCACAGATTAAAGTCCTTTTGAAATGCTATTTCAGTAGGCTGCTGAATTCTTCTTGGCTTCCTACAATTATTTCAAAGTTCACTGGATTCTCTCTCAATGAATAAATGATACCGTGTGTGTTGTAGTATCTGGTGGGCAGCACAATCCAACCCCCCCAACACACCTTCCCTTAGCCTGGGATGCTGTGTGTGTTGAAATAGGTGGTGGTATCCCTCTGCCAAGCCCTCTCAGCCTCCTGACTTTCCCTGAATACAGGAATAGGTGTTAGCAGAGGGAAACTCCTGCAATGGGGTGATCTGAGGGTGGGGACAGGGTGGGCTGTGGTGGCCCAGGGTTTGCAGGATCCCAGTTTTACAGCTGCCATACAGTGGCATCAGGCCCAATCTAACTGACTGGGTACAGATCAGGCCTGGTCGTCCTGCACCTTCTATTGGAACCGCTGCGAGCAAAAGGGGTACAGATGTGGCAGTGGTCCAGCTGCCCCACCACCCCCTGTTGGTGGCAGGTAGGAGTTAGGGTTGCACCCTGAGTCATGCTCAGAATCGACCCATTGAAATCCGTGATTTTCAAAGCAACCTACTGGGCACACGTGACCAGTTTGATGAAGTTTTTGAGGGCTTGCAAAAGCACGCTAGAAACTCAGTCCTTTCTGTGGCAGGTCCACAGAAGTTAAATTCCTTTCAACCATACAGTTTCAGAGATGTAACTGCATCGTGGTAATTTTCCATGTGTCCATTTTATTCCACTGATGGCAACTCATGGATGTTTTCTTACCCCTCCTCCTCCTCCTCCTCCTCCTCCTCCTCCTCCTCCTCCTCCTCCTCCTCCTCTTCTTCGGAATGTCAAGCCGGAAGTTATATACCTTATTCACAATCACCCTTTTAAGAGTGGCAAAAAGCAGCAACGCATTCAGGTGGCATCAGGTGTGCTTAACATGGAGAGCACATTAAAATATTGCTGCGAGCCTAGGGATGTGGCAAGAGATTGATAAGGGGCCACATCTGGCTAATTGCATCCTTTGGTTAGGTAAACTACAGGTGATACATTGACACTGGAACCAAACAGTTAGTCAACTGCCTCTTGATACAGGATCTTTTGGGGAATGTTCTGAATATTCAAAATGAGCAGACATTCCCGCTTTCCAGGAAAGGTTGATGCAATCCAGGTGTCTGTGTGCAAAGGACAGGCTGTGTGTCTGGCATGAGTCAGAAACAAAGAGAAGGGATCTATAAGGGTTTGGCTGGAATCTTATGTGGGTGCAATGTCCAATTGTTTGTCTACAGAGGTGGGTAAGCTTTGCCTCTACCTATAGTCAACCTGTCTATTTGAAAGTAAGTAAGTACTGCAGTAAGTAAGTAAGTACTGCAGTAAGTAAGTACTGCAGACCTGGAATTTCTCATTGCTTACCGAAGAAGAGGTATGTAAGTATTCTTCAGGCCTGTGCCACCAACCCTCTGCTGCCAAGCCTGCTGCTCTTTGTCCCACACCTCCCATCGGCCTCAGGGCCCCAACATCTGCGCCACCATGTCATCCTCTTGAGACGGCAATGAAAGAGCATATCCCATTTCACAGAACACATATAGCAGTACTATGCCAAAAAGTTGAAGAAGCTAAAGAGGCATTTTCAAAATGTGGCCTGACATGGTTTGGTTTGCCATATAAGAATTGAAATGTCTTTCGTAATCTGTGTATGATGCAAGAAATGTATCTGCAGCAGCTACACTTGCAACCATCTTTATGGCCTAGCTCTCACGGAGGGCATAACGCTGTGTCTGGTCTCTGCCACTTTAGACTGCTGGTCGGAGGTCGCAAGACCGAATGAGCTTCTGCCACAATCCCAGCATCAAGTAGCAGCCAGGATTCAACCAGCATGATGGAGGTGAAGGAGCTGGATGAGCTAGTGGGATCTTAAGTCAGACCTGGGGGGTCAGATGCAAAAAAAGACAGGGCTCCTGCACCTCTAATAGTTGCATTAATAATTGTGTTAGAAGTGCAGGAGCCCTGCCCTCTTTTACATCTCGTTATCCTATCTGCAACAGCCACACATCAGTGCAAGGAGCCACCAGGTGGGAAGTAGCAAAGAGGTGAGAGCAGGTATCCCCAAACTGTGGCCCTCCAGATGTTTTGGCCTACAACTCCCATGATCCCTAGCTAACAGGACCAGTGGTCAGGGATGATGGGAATTGTAGTCCAAAACATCTGGAGGGCCGAAGTTTGGGGGTGCCTGGTCTAGAGATTTTGCTTTCAAGGAAATCCATTCCTCAGCAAGGGTGTCAAACAGCCTGGGACAAGAGAGATGAAAGCCCTCAATTGGCACAACTCACTTCTCAGTTCCCGTGATCTGTGCGTGATCCTGCAAGTGCTGTGTCTGATCATCCTTATTTCCCAAGCCCTGGACATGCCTGCCTGCTTGCTACCCTTGTCTTTGTGAGTACCGGGCCGGACTGTCTGGTTTGCTGATCCCAATTATCTCCAGCACCCCAGTCGACTGACCAACCCTCCTTCCACCCTGGTTGTGTCTGAGTTCTGGCTTCCTCAAGACGGACAAACAAGCCCCCCTGCATAGAAAACTAGCTGTCAGGGATATTTATCCCCCCCTGACACCCAAGCCCTCTTCATGTGAAAGTCATGCATGCAACTAACATGTGGAGCAGGGAGGGGGTCAGGGTGATGCCCCGAGTTTCATCCACCCATGGCCTCCACACGTTCAGCTACAGATGTGCATAGAGACCTACAGACATACAGTTAGCCTCCTATCTCAGGTTATTAAAGAGCAAAGGGTGTGCTCTTTTATATATATATGAAAGTGAAACAAGTGAAAACAACTTTGGGAAATGATTTTGGGCAGGGAAATGGCTAAAAGGGGGAAAGGGTTAAGTGCACCTTCTCTTTCAGAATCTAAAACTCCCAAATCTGCTTTTCATTCTTTTAAATATCAGGGCTTTGTTGCTCATTTTTCCATATAATGTACGGTAGTTTGCCAATCAAGCATTCATTTCCTCAGGCTTCCACCCACCTATTCACATTGCCTTCTTTTGCCACTTCTTCCCAGTCCGACAGTCAGTTCCCATATTATCCCTATTTGGGCATTCTCCCTCTCACAATTAACAAACATGTAAGCAGAGGGGGGTGAGAGCAGAGGCAGCACCCGCCGGCCCTGATGTGTGCGGAAACATCATGTCTCTGCTACTCACACTGGAAGGACACACCTGCTGTACGACACACAGGCTCTCCGTGATTTACAACCTTGTGATTTATGATCCTGTTAGTCATATGAGGGAGGACACCCACACAGGGCTATTGCTTTGCAGTTTCTGCTGACTCTTTAGAGGAAACAGACCAGGAATAAGGACTTTGGCCGTGCACTGAAAACAGCTCAGATGTGAAAGTGAGCATATGGAAACCACACGGTTGACTTAATCACATGCCACTCACTGCACAATCCACCCAGAGATTTGGGATAACAGGTCCCCATCGGTCTACCTAAGAAGAGGATCATATGGCTCGTGATTACCGTACATATTCACCGCCACATTTCACAGGCGAAAAAAGGTTAGCCTTGTATGCCTGTAACATCCCTGTGTCCAAACCGCCACTTAACTCTGCACACCCAGGTATGAATTGCTGGATTTCCCTGTATTTATTGACTCTGAAATAATCCATCTTTTGCTGGATTTTGAAGCATAACTGTTTCCTTTTATAACCATCTAGGATTTTTTTTTTATTGCCTATTTAATCACAAAGCAGAATGATTGCAGAATGGCAGCAACACCCAACACATTTACTATCTCAATTGCTAGTTATGGGGCGATTGAAGCAAAACAACCACAAGCTGATGTGCCAGTGTGCATACTAACAAAAGTTTTAACAGGTACCCCAAAAACATCCCTGGAAAGGCAAAACAAAGACAAAAGAGACACCAGAATCAAGACAAGACAGCAGGGGAACAGGCCACTCCTGGAAAATCAGAACAGCTGGGCCATATGTAACTGTGCTATTAGCATTACAGTACAGTGGAACCTCGGTTTATGAACACCTCGGTTTATGAATTTTCGGTTTATGAACGCCGCGGACCCATCTGGAACGGATTAATTCACTTTCCATTACTTTTAATGGGAAAGTTCGCTTCAGTTTATGAACGCTTCAGTTTATGAACAGACTTCCGGAAACAATTACACCCATGTTTCAGTTTATGAACGCTTCAGTTTAAGTACTCCGCGGACCCGTCTGGAACGGATTAATCCACTTTCCATTACTTTCAATGGGAAAGTTCGCTTCAGTTTATGAACGGTTACTTCGCGGACCGTCTGGAACGGATTAATCCACTTTCCATTACTTTCAATGGGAAAGTTCGCTTCAGTTTATGAACGCTTCAGTTTATGAACAGACTTCCGGAACCAATTGTGTTCATAAACCGAGGTACCACTGTATAGTGAAAACCTCACTTGACCATTTTTTAATCCAAAACTAGACTGCCTCTTCTAACAGGGGAAGAGGCCATAGCTCAACAGCACATCACATGCTTTGCACACAGAAGACCCCAAATTCAATCCCAGGCATCTCCAGTCAATGCTGGGGAGACTCCTGCTTCAAACATTGAAGAGCTGCTGCCAACCAGTGTAGGCAATTCTAAACTAGATGGACCTGTGGCAGCTTCCAAGTCAGATGTCGCCATGGGGGAAATGATGTGAAGTAAGCCTAAGCCAAATGCTGTTTTGTACGTGCAAGATGTTAGCACATGACGAGGTCGACAGAAAGAGAAATTAATTATTGCACACACATACACACACCCGGAACAGGAAGAGCTTATTTGATGTGCTTTGTAGCAAAAAATAGCAGAGGGGAGGAAAATCTCTTTGCTTCAGATTTAAAACAGAGGCTTTAAAGACGACGCAAGTGCTTTACTCTCAGCAGCCAGGAGCAAGCAGTTCATGTAAATACTTTTAACAGCATTAATGCAGAATCTGCAAAGGACGAAACAAGCATACAGACGGAAAGATAATCCACAGTTTTCGGGGCTATAACTGGCATGATGGGTGGAGGGAGCAATAGCATGCAAAACCAAGAGAAGAATGTAAGTAGGACTGAGGCATTCCTGGGACAATTTACCCTTTATTACTTAAATCTAACTTTGCTACTCTCCTGAATTTTAATCACGTTGCAGACTTTGGTGTTGAAAAGACAAAACTGAAGCACATATGTAGCAAAAGGAAGATCATTCCAGACAGAAAAATCCCTGCCCT
This sequence comes from Zootoca vivipara, assembly GCF_965207765.1. Lineage (NCBI taxonomy): Eukaryota > Metazoa > Chordata > Lepidosauria > Squamata > Lacertidae > Zootoca > Zootoca vivipara. The sequence goes on from NC_142591.1 coordinate 66,013,638, forward strand.
GGAGCTGAATTTTATAGGAATGCATCTCTCTCCCGTTACAAATTTATTACGGCATAAGGTTTCATGGACTGCGCAGTCCACTTCTTCAGGTACATGGAGTGTTATCTTGAATACACACACACACACACACACACACACACGAATTATAAAGAGTGAAATCAGAGAAAATGAAATGCAGAAAGCAGAGACAGTGATAATTAAGTTATTAACAGTGGCCATTCACAAAACAGTTGTTGGTAACAACACAGGCACCTTGGCATTTAATTAACACATGTAGTGCAATGGAAAAAAATCCTTCTCCAGTGTCAAGCCAAAAAAAGTACAACCAGCTTGCAATCCCAAGCGACTGGTATTCAGAAGCACATGACTTCCACTACTGGGGTAATATAGCCATCACGGTCAATGGCCATTGACAGCCTTATCCAAGATGAATCCATCTAATCCTCTTTTAAAGCCATCCACATTGTGGGGGGCCAAGTCCATAGTTGTGTGAAGAAGCACTCTTCCTTTTGTCTTTCCGGAATCTCCCAACTTTCAGCTTAATTGGCTGAAGCCTGGTTTCAGTATTACGAGAAAGGGAGAAGAACCTCTCTCTAGTGACTTTCTTCATACCATGGATAATCTTATAACCTCTTCCATGTCCCTTCTTACTTGCATTTCCTCCCCCCTCTCCTTGAATTAATAGAGATGCTCTGTCTTTGGGATCGTTTTGGTTGCCCTTTGAGAATGGTGGCTTGAAAGGAAATCACAGGCTGCATTCACACAGCAGTTTATTCCATCTACCTGACTTTCCCCTGATTGTTAAATTCTACACAGTATTCGAGCCACATGATGTAAACACCACTGCCAGACTGATGCCAACTGCTCCCCCCCAAAAAAACCCCAACCCAATAGTGCAACTTTAGTGCTCATTTCCATTGCAAATGGACTTTTTCTGGAAGCACATAATGAGCACTAAACTTATGCTACATTTCTGGAAGAGCTTTTTACCAGTGTTAGAAACTGAGATATGAAAACTAGGAACTAAATGACACCACAACGGTATGTCTAGGCACATATTTTTTATAACAAGAATACAAAGCTGATAATGAATAAACTGCAGCTAAAATATTATGTTCCTTTTTCACATGGCCTAGTCCTTCCCCTGTCCACCCCCTACCACTCTTTAGAGGGTCTCTTCTCCAGTTTTCAGAGAGTAGCTGGAAGTGAGGAGGCATAAAAAGGTCTTCCTTTACTTCCACTCTGCAGTTTTAATCTGAAATCTTAGGCTAGTGCTGCGCCCAGAGCTCAGGAACTGCTGGCTCAAGGGGAATTTCGAACACTGGTTTTTACATTGTGTGAAATATAATGCAAAAATTAAAAGATAGGGAAATGGAATTGACTGTCATGTGAATGCAGCCACAGAGTGATCTAGGAGGCTAAATGTTTCCCCTCCAGTTTTCAGAATCTCCTATTTCTGATGCTATATTTTTATTTATTTGTCTTCAATGTTCCTAAGAGCAGTTTACAAAGTATTAAAAATCACACTGCAACACATTAAAATTGCAGGAAAACCACATAACACCACATGGGTAACATCTCTTCCCATTCCAGACCGCCTGTGCCTCAAGATCTTTCACAGAGCCCCTTCTCAAAGTACTTTCTCTAACAAAGGTACATTATAAAAAAATTCCTTCCAATACCACCTTAAAAAGGTAAAGGTACCCCTGACTGTTAGGTCCAGTCACGGATGACTCTGGGGTTGGGACGCTCATCTCGCATTATTGGCCGAGGCAGCCAGCGTACAGCTTCCAGGTCATGTGGCCAGCATGACTAAGCCGCTTCTGGCAAACCAGAGCAGCACATGGAAACACCGTTTACCTTCCCGCTGTAGCGGTTCCTATTTATTTACTTGCATTTTGACATGCTTTCGAACTGCTAGGTTGGCAGGAGCTGGGACCAAGCAACGGGCGCTCACCCCGTCACAGGGATTCGAACCGCCGACCTTCTGATCAGCAAACCCTAGGCTCAGTGGTTTAACCACAGCGCCACCTGGGTCCCATACATACATACATACATACATACATACATACATACATACATACATATACATACATATGTTCTGTATTTGACAGTGTACACCACAAACATTCTTCCTGAGAATACTGAGGCATGAGAAGCCAGCCGATACTGTAGAAACAAGCAAAGAAAAAGAGCAGTCATTTTTGACTCCTGGCCAATCTGCTTTGTATATACTAAATCAACAAACTGGACAAGTACATTTGTGGTTTTTCCCTTTTAGGTACCTTAACTGGCCACATCTAATCTATATGCGCATTTCCAACGACTATTAAATTATTTGCTAAGACTTTCTAAAAGCTGGAGCAGACACAAGGCTATCTCACAAGCAATAAATGCTGCCAGGCCTTAGCAACAGCAGTTTATATAGGTGTTTTGGATGCCATCCAAAGATTACATCAAAACCGCTTTGCTTATTGAGCGATTGAGAAGGTGCTAATCACTATATTTATATATATATATATATCAAGCAGACTGTGGTTTTTCCAATGGTTGTAAAATTAAAAAGAAAAGAAAAATCCATGTATTCTTTGAATCTGAACTTCAGGACATTCGTTTGCAGTTAATATGTTTGGTGCAGTGTATTGTACACTGACTGGCAGTGGGTCTCCAGGGTGTTTTGAAAGGAGTCTTACCCAGAATTATTAGGAGATGCCAGGGATTGAACCGGGAATATTTTGCATGCAGAGCATGCCCTATGCTACCATTGAGCTATGCTCCTTCCCCAAAGGCCAAGCCTGAGACTGTTCTTTGATGCAAAGAGACACACATTATCTTAGCCAATGTGTGAAGTGAGGGAGGAAAATGGATTTGAAGGAAATGGGATGGTTTCAAAGCGGGAGAAAGAAAGTGGGGTGATCAGGCTAGACTGTCCCCAACTCCTGCTGTGTCATGGTTGAAACAAGCCTGAATTGAAACACGGTTTGTTTCCTCCAGACAAATCACAACCAGCAACCAAGGTTTGTTCTTGCTTTGTTTTGGGGAGGCAAATCAAAACCTGGATTCAGATGACACAAGAAGCCAAACTCTGGCTTGTTTCATCAACAGTGCAGCTGCAGAGCGAGGAGAAGCAGAAAAAGATCACTATTTAATCTTTTGTCAGGGTGCACTGTGCTGCTTGTTCACATTAAAACCATCGTTTGTTTGAAACTGGTTTATTGTGGCATGTGCATTGGACCAGTGTATGCATTCTGAAGCACCGTAAATGTGAAATATAAATGCTAAGTGCTTCTATATGTTTTTCACTTTTGCTGTGTACTTTTTATATGTTTTGTTTGCCTTTGGGCTACAACAGGCAACCTTTCTTCCTGGTGTACACAGCTCCTTTGCTGAGAATGAATGAAATGGCTTGCAGCGCTTTTCCTTCTCTGTCTCTTCCCTCTGAAAAAGTCACCTCAATGCCTCTGCCTTTCATCTGTCAGTGCAATGCAGACCCCAGGCTGGAGTTTTTAACAGGGACCCATCAGAATATTTCCTTGCAGGTTATTAGGGAACTATGTATTGACAGAGATGACAATGGGAACATTATACTCTCTGCCAATCCACCAGGCACAGGCAAGGTGGTAGACCATAGAGTGACAATTACGTAGCTCCCTTTGAAAGAGTTCTCTTGCAGATGAAGTAAGGAGAGATGAGTCAGCCTGAGAATGCAGAAGTGTTTCACTGGAGATGAAAATAAGCCTGCTGTTCTGGGAGGGCCATCTTTCATCTGTTAGTGACTGATAGATATTTCAAAGATTGACCAGCTGCTCTGGGGTGATTTTAATAGGCGAATGTGCATATCTAGAGTGGTTTAATACAAGGGCTGCACTGCATTCCCTTATGGCTAACATTCCTGGGGCTGCATGCCAGCAGTGTGCAGGAGGAGCCAATGCAAAATGGGTGGGGCTATGCCCTGCCTCTCACACACAACACCCACATGCACCCATTCAGATAGAGTGAGGGAATATAAGCCTTTTAAAGCCGCCCAAGTTGATGACCATCACTAATTCTAGAGTTTAGGGAATTTTAGAGTTTAGCTGTTGTTGTTGTTGTTGTTGTTGTTGTTGTTGTTTCAATTTATATACCACCCTTTATCAAAAGATATCAGGGCATTGTACAACTTTTAAAACAATTCAGATCAAAGCTAGTTTTTTGAGGAGGGATGCAGGACTGCATAAGAAATAGCATTATGGATTGCAGCTAATGTTATTTATATACCACTTCTCAAACCAGTGATGGGAGTGCAATGCATTCAAAGTAAATGGGTGAGCTCCCGTTGTTCGGTCCCTGCTCCTGCCCACCTAGCAGTTCGAAAGCATGTTAAAGTGCAAGTAGATAAATAGGTACCGCTGCGGCGGGAAGGTAAACAGCGTTTCCGTGCGCTGCTCTGGTTCGACAGAAGCAGCTTAGTCATGCTGGCCACATGACCCAGAAGCAGTCTGCAGACAAAACACCGGCTCCCTCGGCCAGTAAAGCGAGATGAGCACCGCAACCCCAGAGTCGTCAGCGACTGGACTTAACGGTCAAGGGTCCCTTTACCTTTACACAGCCTATGTCCAGTCTTTATTGAGCATGCATTCTGATTTGTTTACAGGGTGGTTCTATGACAATGAGCTTAGAATCACAGAATTGTAGATTTGGAAGGGACCACAAAGGGTTATCCCTGTGAAATGCAGAAAGCTTTTGCCCAACATGGGGCTCAAACTCTCACAACCCTGAGGCTAAGACTAAGAGTCTTGTGTTCTACCGACTGAGCTACTCACATGCCTGTGGGAAGCTTGCAAGCAGAAAGTTCTAAAAGACTCCCAATTGCAAAGCAATTTAAAAGCTGAAATATAATTACAGAACTAAAATTGAATTTCATCCTGAAATTGCTAGCAGGGTGTTTACACATCTCCTCATTAATCAGTCATTCATCCTACACTTTCCCCTATCACTTTCCAAACTGCAAAAAGGTCTTTAAAAAAAAAAAAAAGTGGGTCCATTTTTGTGCTAAGGCAACAACGGAGCACTTTAATCCACTTTAAACATTAAATCCTAAAGTTGTGGAATGTGCTTGAATCCCTCTTGCAAAATACAGTCTGGAGGCACCCTCATAACTTTTAGTGTGTGTGGGGGGGAAAGTACTTCCCTTTGTCTGCTCAGAACCTACTGCCAAACAGCTCTCCACTGGATCTGAACATGAGAGAGAGCTATCATTGAACTGAGCATTCATTTTAGAAAAAATAAGAGTGCCTCCCACCCACGTCTTTGCCGAACTAGCCTGTTAATATTTCCACAGTATGATAATTAAGAAAATATGTGACAGGTTGTTCTGGTTTCGAATAGGAGACTAGAATGTGACCTTCTGTTCCAAAGTTCCCCACTTTATCACTTCCTTCTCCGAAATATCTGGTTTCACTCTGTTTAACTAAGAACTCTTTCTGCCCAGTTGAATACCAAAGACAGTCTCCAGGTCTGCTGCTTTTCACAATTGGCTGTAAGCCAGGGAGGGTTGTCTTGCAAGTAGCTCACATGATTAAAAATCAAACCAAGGAAAAGGTGCATCGTACATGTGTCTACTCATAATAAAGTTTGATGAGAAACCCAGACAAGCTCATTACTGGGTAGACCTTCGGTGAGATTTGGAAGAGTACTGTAAATATCAGAGAGAGATTGTGTGCATTATCTGATTAACTACATTAACAGAGATTGCATTAATTAACTTTTTACAGCTTAACATTCCCCCAGCTCTCAGCATCTGAAAATATTTGCCACAGTTGTATCTCACCCTTTCTCCAAGGACAAAAGAGCACTGTTTTAGCCTGATAACAACCCTGTGAGATTGGTTAGGTTGAGAGCAAGCCTCACCACAGCCAAGCAGGGTTTGTTTATTTTTTTAAAATGTTTTAAAACCTTTTCTCTCAGGAGCTCATGGCATTGTTAATGCAATGTTCTCCCCTTCCCCTGTCCCCATCATTACAACTCTGTGAACCTGGATTGCCCATTTACCTCTGGATGTTGCTAGACTACAACTTCCATCATGTTCACATTGGTCATGTCCACAGAATGAAAGACGATTTGCTCCTTGGGGAGCTGGCTTCAGGCACCAGGTCCGTTGGCAGACCAACTCTACGTTGCAAAGATGTCTGCAAACCAGACATGAAGGCTGGCAACATTAGCCGTGCTATGTGGGAAGCCCTGGGAGACGGCTGCAGTGCCTGGAGACAGACAGTCAGGTCATGTTTTCCATAGCAGTGACCACAGGAGGAACAACCGCTGGGAGGAGCACAGAGAGAAGAAAGGCCACGGTGCACCTGCAGCGGCACAACCAGACGCCTTCATCTGCCCCAGCTGCAACAAAGCATGTCTCTCCCGTATCAGTCCCTGCAGCCACAGCAGTTGCTGTAACCCTCCAGCCAAAGGTGCGCTCCTCTTTTGTCTCCTAAGGCAGACGGATGCCAACAGGGACAACTTCCATCATCAACCACCATTGGCCATGCTGGCTGGGCTGATGGCATCTGAAGTGTAACGTGTCTCCTAATGCTGCTCTACATTCTAACTCAGGGGTGGCTAATCACAGGCCCGAGAGCCAAATGTGGGTGTTTTCTATCTGGTCCTCAGGACTCTCCCTAGGCCAGACTCCTCACCGGCCCTGCTTCACACAGTCCTTGGGTGTTTATGCCTGGCTGGAATATGTCCTTGAGTTCTGATACTGAACTGTTTCTCACTTGTCTTAGAGGGAGGATACAGAGAGTGGGAGGTGTGGGCATGTATAGTGAAGCCCTGACTAGGGAAGTTTTTAATGTTTGATGTTTTATTGTGTTTTTACTATTTTGTTGGGAGCTGCCCAGAGTGGCTGGGGCAACACAGTCATATGGGCAGCATATAAATAATAAAATTATTATTATTATTATTATTATTATTATTATTATTATTATTATTATTATTAGCTTCTGTTGTTCTGCCAGTTTTGGCTGCTGGCCCTGCTCACCGTAGGCACATGACCCTTCAGTGGTTGCCCAGAAGGCATTGCAGAAGGCGAACCACACCTGTTCTAGTAGCTTCACCACCCAGGCTCTCTCTGTTGCTAAAAAAAATGATGGGTAAATTCCACACATATCCAATCCTCCCCTCCAGGGTAAAACAGAGCCTAAGTGTGCATAACACAGGCAGCAATAAAGGTCACAGGGTGAACTTGGACTAGTCATGCACTCTCGGCTTAACTTACCTCACAGGGTTGTGGTGAGAATACAACGGGGAGGAGAACTCTGCACAGCACCTTGCGTTCCTTTGACGACAAAAGGCAGAAAATAAACATAATTAAAATTTAAAAATATTTTCTCTTGCTGTTACCATTGCTTCTCTTTCCTCTCTCAAATTTCTGATTGCTTGCTCCTAGGGGCAAGTGTCCTGCTTTGTGGGGGGAAACCTCCATATGTACTGAAGGCAACCATTCAGCCTCTACTCGGCATTTGAGATTGTACAGCCTGGCTGGGCTCAAGTTGATTATTTCTGCATTGCAGGGGGTTGGACTAAATGACCCCCAGGGTCCCTTCCAACTACAATTCTATGATTCTGTAAGGAGAGCATTTCCAAAAATGCAGAGCTGGTATAGGCTGCTTCTTCCCATGTCACTTGTTTTACTATTTAAAGAAGATATTGAGCATTTCTCCTTCAAGAATCTAAGAAGCCACTGCTGTGACAGCTGTGGAGGATTTGTTCTCATTGGGAAATTTATTGGTGGAGGATGGGGCAACAGATTTAATTATGCAGGGACAATTTCTAGCTATCTTTCTATGGTAAATACCCAGATGCAAACAAGACCACCCAGAATTTCCTGTGTCTGGATCCCCTTTCTCTTTAATCCCCATTGAGTAAACTATCAGGCATGCTTGTCCTCAATCAATAGCCCATCAAAAGTGCCCTGGTTTTGTAAAACACCCCTGATTTCTCAAACTAATCGGCAAGTCATTGAGGAAAGGGCTTGCTAAAGGAAGACAGCACAGCAGGAAGCAAAGCGCAAGCAATCAGCCATTCCTCATGGAATTGCCAGGACTGGGAAGAATAGAAATGGAGCTGCTCTAGCAAGATGCAGCTATATTCAGCACATCCATGTTAGGCACTGGTGTGTGTAAGAATGGACAAGTTCATGTTTGCTTCCTTTACATAAACAACTTAATTTTTATCACATTTCCCTCTTGTGTTAGGGACAGGACTACACTCTGGACTGTAACCACTTGGAGGCCCATGGGAGGGGCAGTCCTGTAGCTCAGTCCACCCTTTGTGAATTTTCAGTTTTCATTTAGAAAACAAAAAGCAAACTTCTGTCTCTTGGCTTTTTTTGTTGTGCCTAAACTTGCTCACAGTATTTTGCCCAGTGAGTACAGATGAGGCACTGTGATTACTCACAAAGTGCTAGGCACTTATTCTTAACTTTTAGGACATTTGACATTATTTTATTTAATGTTTAATACCATAAAACCTTCCTTTATTTGGGTTCTGGCAGTTCAGCATCAGTTCAGTTCCCAACCTCATCAGGTTTGTCAGGCAACAGAAGGACTCTGATCAGTTGGATCCGAGAGCTGCCATTTAAATTTCCCATGATACCTTGGGAAAAGCTGTATCATGGGCAAGTCTCACAGCTCACCAAGGGCCATCGTTTCTGTTGTCATGCCCTGGAGAAGCACCGTGAGGAATCCCTTCACATTACAGAGGATTCTAGGAATTTGGTAGTACTGTAACTCAAGGTGCACAGTGGGGCCTGAACAGACAGGCTGGGCCTTATTGTTGCTTAATGTGCCTTGCACCCAACACTTCCCTGCACAGGAGATGAGTCAGGCCTGGTGGGCAGCTTTGTCCTGGGTTCCTGACCTTATCACTGCATGCAGAGAGTCAAAGCAGTGTTTGCTATACTATTATCTCCTTCATTTTCACAAAGTGGAGATATGGGGTGTCAGGCATGGTCAACAGGAGGCTTATCTATGGCTTGACGACTCAGTGTTATGTTGACCTTCTATCTGTTGTAGCTTGCCTACAGAGACATGGGCTATCAACAAGCAAACTCCTCTGCATGCACATCGGCATTTCTGCACAATTCAACCTTTTCACCCCACAAGCAGGCAGACAACCCACACCAGCCCACAGCAAAACAGTTTGCCCAGGAAATCCTCATGTATCTTGACATTTGGTTTGGATAGGAGGCGTGAGTCCACTGAGCCAGCTGACTGTGAGGAGTCTTCTGGAGATGGGAGTGTATTATATTTGGTAGCCCAAAGCTTAGTTTAGAATTTGCACCCCAGCCCTCAGTTCCTTCTTTGCAATGGCCAAGAGCATTGTGAAACAACACACACACCAAGCCTAGCTGTTTGGATTGGAGAGAATTCTTGCGGATCTTGAAGGGAACTGTTTCTCAGTCAAGGAGATACATACAGGACTCATTCTACGGCCCAGGGACACAAATGTATCAACTCCAGTTCTTTATTCAGGTTGCCCATTCAGCCCTATTTTGAACTTTTATGGGAATAAGGAACTGGAAACGAGTACTCCGTTTCAGCCTGGCAGATATCCTCATGTGCTTTTTGGGATTGCAACCTCAGCCCATGATAAAGTAGGGACAGTGGAAAGGATTTGTCAGGGTCTGAAAAAGAAAAAGAAAAAGGTAAAGGACCCCTGGATGGTTAAGTCCAGTCAAAGGTGACTATGGGGTTGCGGCGCTCATCTCGCTTCCAGGCCATGGGAGCCGGTGTTTGTCCACAGACAGCTTTCCGGGTCATGTGGCCATGACTAATCCGCTTCTGGCACGATGAGACACCATGACAGAAGCCAGAGCACACAGAAACACCGTTTACCTTCCCGCCACAGAGGTACCTATTTATCTACTTGCACTGGCGTGCTTTCCAACTGCTACGGTAGGTTGGCAGGAGCTGGGACAGAGCAACGGGAGCTCACCCTGTCTCGGGGATTCGAAACACCGACCTTCCAATCTGCAAGCCCAAGTGGCTAAGAAAGCTCCCCTTTGTTTCTTTGTCAAAATAGTGAGCGCGTGTTTGATTATCAGTTGAAGCAACATTTCTGCAATAAACACCACTTGCCTACTGGAGCTTTCTTTAACATCCAGGAGGAAACAATGGTATTATACAAATAGGACTGGGGCAGAATTGAGTAAAAGCTTAATCACTTAACCAACTCCGTTTCACATTCATGTTTACATCCTTGTAGCCTCCTATTGTTTTAAGCTTTTGATTCCCTTTCTTGAAAGAATGCCCCTTGTGCCCCTGTGCCATCCCACCCAGAACCCTATGGGTGCCTATCCTCAGGATGCTCTAATGCCAGGGTTTAAAGTGTTCCTGTAACCACCACCCTGCTGGGGCTGGGTGGCCACCCAGTTAATTGCAAATATCCTTTCCAGGCTGTGGAACGGGTTCAGCGCCTTGCAATGACTCAACTCGTGGTGGAATGTAAGGCTGAGGATAGTTCCCCAAATATGTACTGTGTGTCTCATGAATAGCTTGGCCACACACAAGCTCATAAAACTTAGTAAGAACAGATCACAGGGCTGTGTGAACTGCAAAATGTGAATTTCAATAGATAAATACAGTGGGAAGTTTGATTCAGGTCCAAAATTAGTTGGCAGTCGTTCCCATCTTCTGCCCACAGTGGACATTCAAGAATATTAGCTGCTGAACAAGTGAAGGCATGCAGCCTTAGCAATGCTGTGGGTGCATGCTGCGATTCTACACAAGCACAAAAGTCATATACAGTACGTAGAACTTGGCAAGGAGTGCAAAGCCCGAAGTTCTGAGAAATCTCAGTGGTTGGTTTTTTGTTTGTTTTTTAAAGAATGTTTCCAGCCTTCGTCACTGGAAGGCGGGATTGAAATGGGTTTAGTAACATCTGATGAAATAGTCAAAGCTAGAAGTGACTTCAGCAGGAATTCTAGACATTCAGGCCCAAGGCTGCAGTCTTCTTGCCCTTTTCCTTAGTTATCAGAGGTGAGAAATCTACAAGGTGGAGAATAAGCAAAATAGAGAACATGCCTCATTTGCACCATTTATATAAATTACAGAACTCACTTATTATTCATTCGGTCACAAATTGGGTTTCCTTGGTGTGTAGTTTTAAATTCTTCAGGGTGCACACAAATGAGGGTTGTTGTTGTTGTTGTTGTTTTACTAATGGCTCCATGTTTCAGATGGTGTATAAGCTTGACCTTTTTGTTGGCTTTTCCCTCTACCTCTTGCTGCATCACATAATCCTTAGATCCACAGGCCCTTATCATACTGGGTAAAAGTTGCTAAGCATAACACAGGACATTATTGCGTTCAGCTCAGTTTACAACTTAATATTCACTGTAGTTGCCCAGCAACAATAGACTATTTTTAACATTTCCGTTAACGTTCAAGCTCCAGCTTGACAAGATTTCCAAATAAGCGGAATGGAGGGCACCAATGTATGTATGCATTCATTGTGAGGGAGGGGGAATCATAACCCCTCACTGCATACATAAGCAATCTAACAAACCCATTCTTGTCTAGCGAGGGTGAGAAACACTGCATGCCAAGGCTAGACTCAGAGTCTCCCAACTCTCACGATGTTTTAAAAAGTCAAAATCATATAACTGTGAGAAGAGTCCGGCTGGATCAGACAAAAAGCCCCTCTAGCCTGGCATTCTGTTCTCGCAATGGCTAACCACAGGCCTCTGAGAAGCCCGCATTTCCCCCACCTGTGATTCAGAGACATACTGCCTTCAACACTGGAAGGACGCAAATCACTTACCCACCAACTTCCCCGTTTTAATCAGGGCACCCCAGAATCCCAGATGCCAATCCCAGCTTCTGTTCGATTCCTGGATGTCCCTTTTTTGGGGCCTGGCGCTCTGGTGTGAGTCCTTGCACCATGGGACCAAGAGACTCTCACTCTGGCACTCATGAGCAGGGTCGCGCCAGAGTGCTGAAGATACAGCAGTCTGGTGGTGCAACCCTCTGATGAGCCCAGAGCACCAGTGCTGTGCTCTCTCGACCCATGCCTTGCTCTCACCCTGAAAAAACTGGGGCATGTGACCCAATGTGGGTCCCAATTTCAGGCAATAAAAGGTTGGACAGCATGAAATCATAATTACCTTATTCGCCCTTTATTTCCCATAACAGGAACTCAGAATCCATATATGGGAAAATCAGGAATAATTAAGAGACATGTCTGAGAAACAAGAAACAGGAGGGTAGTATGGTTGTTGTTTTTTCCATTGCCAAGATGCAAACTAGGTTTAAAAGCAACGGACACCTTTGTAATTCAGCACTGGCTAGGTTTCGTACCATTTTTATGGGGCCTTCTAACAAAGGCAGCAGGTACTTCATTTCTATCCTAAACTGCTCTGCTGGTTGCTAAGAAGTTGCTCTTTATGGGATGGAAATGTCCATACTACATTCCAGAAGCTCAAGAGTGGCTACTGCAAATAGCTGGTTTATCAGTAAAGAAAGAACAGTTTATAGAAAACAAGACAAACTCGATAAGCATGGACAAATTTGGACGTTTTTCTCTTCATAGTGTTTTGGAAGCAGTTCAGGTTTGGTTTTGGTCACTACTTGTTCCAATCTTGGAGGGTGGTTTTTGGAGTGGTTTTTTTTTGGTTCGGTTTGTTTTTCTTCTTTTCCCTAATAATAAAATTATTTTGCAGACAATTTTTAATGTCTTCCCACACATTCCTGCTGGCTGTTCTCTGCTCATATAAATCCTTACCCAGCACAAATAATATCCTCCCTTCTACTGCCCAGAAAGCCCCCCAGAGTGGTTGGGGCAACCCAGTCAGATGGATGGGGTACAAGCAATAAATTACTACTACTACTACTACTATGGGGAAGGGTCACAGAGCACCTGCTTTGTATGCAGATGGTATTGGGTTCAACCCCTGGGACCTCCAGGTAGGACTGTGAATGTCCCTTGCCTGAAACTCTGGATAGTCGCTGCCAGTCAGGGTAGACAATACTAATCTAGATGGACCACTGGTCTGAGTTGGTATAAGGAACTGTGTTCCTGTGGTCCCTTGTGAATTAGGAATAAGGAACTGGAAACTAGCAACTGATGCCAGTCTCATAATGGGCACATAAGAAGAGGCCTGCTGGATCAGGCCAAAGGCCCATCTAGTCCTGCATTCTGTACTCAGGGTGGCCGACAAGATACTGGTGGGAAGCCCACTCTCCCACATATGTTCCCCTGCTCTCTATAAATGTGCTCTCTATAAATGTGCAGCTTTTGGTGCCTGCTTGAGACTTTGAAACCAGAGGGACTGGCAGGCTGCAGACATAGCCGGCCGACTTCATTCGTCTTGGTGGGTCACAAGTTGCAGAATCCCGGAGTGGCTCCTGTGGATGTTTATTTGTCTGCATTTTGCGATGTGGGTCCACTTAATCCTGCCGCTCCTTTAGGAGGCCTGGAGGTCTGCATTCCATTCTTTGCAGCGCAGATGATCTGACACACATCCTATTTGGAACGCCTTTTTTTTTGAAGAGAGTTTTCTCTGGCCACATGCCCAACCCTGCAAGTGCAGGATCAGGATCTCATTTCATCAGTAGCGCTGGAAATAAAATAGCTATTTTAACATGCGCCTTCCATGAAGAGATGGCCGCCAGTTTAGCCCGGAGCCCGGTTTCTGATCTATCTTTCATTTTGGAGCATGCCCAACATTGCACAAAGTTAAACCAATTTCCCTAAAACATTCTGCGTGTGTTCTTATGCCGCAGGAGTTCTTAACCGTTTAAAATCATCCTTAAAAAAAATAAAATGTGTTTGAGTTTTCTTTTTTGATGTTTATTGTGACTTTTATGAGATTAGTATTGTTGTTTTTAAGTCTTTGGTTGTAAGTCATTTTGAGAGCTGGTTTGGATGCCAAGATTATTCTGTTTACAAATAAAGATGTACGCCAATAAATCTTGCGTCTTGACAAAGCTTTGCCTTCATTTCGTCCCCTCTTATTTTAATATGCATTTTGACAAACAGATAAAAGACAAACCGTAATATTCAGTCCTTTTTGAGGAAACGTAGGCTGAGTACACACCATATATTTTAAAGCAAACGAAAGTATGCGGCTTCCTCCAAAGTTTACTGGAAGCCGTAGCAGAGCTACAGTTACCAAAGTCCTGGAGAGGAATGGCAGCTTCAAATATCTGGGCCAGTGCTGACCTCAGAGAGCAGCACTCCTCAGAGGCGACCATTTTAATGTACTTATTAAGCTGGAGGGCAGGAATCATGTTGTGCACTCATGGGGTTGGGGAACTCATTGTATGACAGCTTCACTCCGCGTAGTAAGAGTTTTGTAATAGGCTACAATGTGAGAAATGGGTCATTTACCAAACCATGCTGTTTTTGGCAGCACCCTGTGGTAAAATAATGTGAGCTCCAAGTCTCAGTGATGATTTCTTTCTTTCCTTTTTTCCCCTAAGTGATGATTTCTGAGACCGTTAAAGCTCTTCCAACTTGGTTGCTTCACTATTCAGTTTTGTGTGGGGAAATGTTTGCCTCGCGCAGGCATGAAATACTGTAATGGCTCATCGTGACAGAGAGGCTGATCGTTCTCTCCAGTTGCAGGAAACGTCCGACTTCTGCATGTGGCGCTGGGTTGCTGTGCTCCAAACAAGCACACAGAAATTGAAGAGGTAAAGGCCGTAAACTCATTTTACCCGCTCGGAAATAAGATGTCTGAAAACCAGCCCATTGTTTGTTTAAATACACAGGGGACTCAATTTTCTGTCAAAGTTAAAGGGAAACAGAGCTGGAAGAACACAGATTCAATTGCAGGTCATTCAGCTGAAACTATAAATAAGAACAATAGATAAGAATCATTCCAGAACAGGATGCTCCAGGATTTTTGCCGAATAAACAAATGCAAGTGGAGAGCAGATCAAGACGGCATAAAATGGGTGCCTAAGTTTCTATTACACTTTTGGAGGTAGTCCAAATTCTCCCCCTTCCCGTTAGTATGCTGTTAATCGATTTACGAAGCTTCCTGAACACTGTGTGTGTGCGCATGCGTGTGTAGATCACACACGACAACTTGAAGGTAAAAGAGAAATTACAAGAAGGGCTATGTTGGTAATTCTCTGCTCTCTTCCCCAAAGCCTCTGAATACCCTCCCCCAGCAGAGGCCAGCTTGTTGGATAAAATCATAACTTGTTACACACACACACACGCTTACCACCCAATTTTTGTTTCCTGGATTGAACAAAGTGGGAATTCAATCTCTGGCTACTTCCAAACATTACATCTACAGTTCTGTATTCTGCCTCATCACGGAACAGAATTGGAGTTGGGTTGGTTTTTTTTTTAAAATCACCTGCTTGATCATGTGAATGATATAACGAGCATATCAATGTAAGGAAGTACTGGATCCCAGAAGGAGTGTACTTCATTTGTGAATGTTATTATTAAATTATTTGTTCATTATTATTGTTATTAACGGGAAGGCTGTATTAACGGGAAAGCATCCATTGATGGTTGACATGGGTCATCACTCCACTCTGCTCAGCCAGTTTCTGCAGGGAGATGACAACCATGACTCAGCAGAGAAGGGACTCCACAGCTGGAAGCCCTGGCTGCTGTCTGGGCATAGTCCCAGTATGATGAGGTTTCTTTATAGAAGACGTGGCGGGATGGAGGGAGGCAAGGAGAGAGACAGAAAGCACAGAGAGAGAGAGAGAGAGACAGAAAGAAAGCATAATCGGATAACATGCTTCCAGATTTGCAACTGCGAGAGTCCCTCCATATAATTTATTTGTTGAGCATTCAACCCGATTTGGTTGCACAAAGCTTACATGGAGGTTAGATTATAACCTGGAGTTTAACTAAGCATTTATTATGGTTTGCTTGTGGGGTGTTCACACACCTTCCGATTAGTGATTCGTTCAACACACACTTTCCAATGTATTTTCCCATCGGTTTCCAAGCTGGGGGGGTGGTAAGGATCTATTTTTAAGTGGATTTGTTGCACTAGGTCAATAGAGCCCTTTAATCCACTTTACTTGTACAAACCTAACAGTCTAGTTAGGTGCCAGAATTCCACCCACAAAATAGTGACAGTCTGGAGGCATTTTCAGACATGCCAATTCGTAATATCTGATATGGTCAAGCCACAAAGAGACTGTGATGATCCCTGAGCTGACGGTCAGTACAAAAACCAACCAGCAGAATAAATAGTGCTCAGCCAGCCATCACCCTGCTGACACTTTCCTTACTAGGAAGCTTTGACATCCAGAATGGCTCAGTCACCCATTATCACCCAAAAAGACAGAACTGCTAAATTAACAGCTGGAACCAATTCAACAGTTTATTACGGCCTCACCCAAAAGGTTTCCATGACCCTCTGATGGATCCCATCCCAGCATTTGAGAATTAATGGTTTGGTAAGCATACTATGTAAAAGGGACGCGGTTGGCGCTGTGGGTTAAACCACAGAGCCTAGGGCTTGCAGATCAGAAGGTCAGCGCTTCGAATCACCACAACGGGTTGAGCTCCCTTTGCTCGGTCCCAGCTCCTGGCAACCTAGCAGTTCGAAAGCACGTCCAAGTGCAAGTAGATAATAGGTACCGCTCCAGCGGGAAGGTAAACGGCGTTTCCATGCGCTGCTCTGGTTTGCCAGAAGCGGCTTTGTCATGCTGGCCACATGACCTGGAAGCTGTACACCGGCTCCCTCGGCCAATAAAGCGAGATGAGCGCCGCAACCCCAGGGTCGGTCACGACTGGACCTAATGGTCAGGGGTCCCTTTACCTTTTAAGCATACTATGTACACCAAAATCCCCATACTTGCATGCACAAGCTTAAAAGAGGCCTGAACTCTTTTTCTTTAAGCAAGAGAGGTCACATTTCCTTCACGTGATTCACAACATCAGTTCTAGTTGGCTTTGCTAAATGTTTTGTGATTACTTTAACCCTAATCATTGACACCAAAAACAGAGGCTTTGACCATGTTATAAATTGCCACCCAGTTCAGAAGCAGGTGAGAGTTCATGCATGCCTTAAAAAATAGTAAGAGGAGGCAACATGCCATGTTCTGCTCTTTCCAAGAAGCAAGGACTTCTGCGTATTTCGTAGCTTTTATGCTCTAAAACCAATGCCACTGGCACCACCCAGAACAAAGTCTCCTGTATTTATCAGACGTCCTGGGAACTGTGCAGACATCTTGGTAATGTTCCAGCAATTTAGCTCAAAATATACCTAGACCAGGTTGTTTGCAAGGAACTGCTTGCTGTGTTCAATATAATGAACTCTGAAGGAAACTGTGCCAGAGCTGACATTAGCCTGTATTACTGTGATCTTCTTTAATAATACTGCCAAGGCCACAAAGGGATGAGATGCCCTTATTATTATTATTATTATTGTTGTAGTTTAGTTGATAATTAAAGAAGTGTCCTCAGTGACAACTAGTAGCTTTAATAGGTTTCTTTAGTGGGTTTTTATGGCTGATAACTAGCTGCTGCTGTACGCATCTAATAGGCTGAGTATACATTACCACTTACTCTGGCTCCAATGTGCTCCCACTGGTAGTGTTTGAAGCTCTGTACACATGACATTGGCCACAATCCATAGTGCTATTAAGTTTTTCTGGGCAATGGTAGTCTGGATGAGACCCTGTATGCCTTCCAAAACTGTGATCCTGCATGTGTGTGTGGAGGGGAGAAATGTATAAGGGCAAGCTTGCCAAACCAGTTCCTTTGTCCAGGTCAGTGGTTTTCAACACTGGCCTCTGTCCCTCTTTCTTTTTCTCCCTCCTCTGATGCCCTCTCACCAGTGGCGGAGCTACCTGCTCTGGCACCAGGAGCGGCATACATCTGGAGGCGTGGCTGGCGCGCATCCCAGGGGGCGTGGTGAGCGTCCGGGGGGGGGGGTGCGCAGCAAGTGGAGCACGTCCTGGGGCATGCACAGTGAGCGTCCTGGGGGTGGCCGCGATGTCATCCCCTCCCTAATGGCACCCGGGTCAAGCCGCTCCCCCAACCCCACCTTTGTCCACCAGTGCCTCTTGCATCTCTGCCTCCCAAAGGCTTGTACAGCTGTTTGTGGCAGCAGCCCTGGCTACAAGCTCCCCAGGTGAATGGTACCTCTGGGGCTGGCCAGGGGGTGCTTCCCAGGCCCGTGGGGCATGGTGAGCAGGCACCTCTCTTTGGGGCAGGGGGAGCAGCTCAGAGACCAGAGGGCGGGAGCTGCGGTCGCCCAGAGGACTCCCAAGAGGAGAGGAGTTGAGATGAGACAGAGGGAACACTCCACAAGGGAGGGCGTTTGAAAAAGCGTGAGGAGGGGCTGCCAGCTCTGCAGGCAAGGGGTGACATAACTGGGCTCCTGAGCCCCACAGGGTTGTCACAGAAAGAATGTAATTGGTCATGGGAGCCATAGACTCAAAAAGGTTGAAAGCCTCTGGTCTAGGTAATGGCTTTGGCTGACAACTAGTCTGAGCCCAGTTATGTCACCCCTTGCCTGCAGAGCTGAGTAACATGCAGAGCTAAGTAACATGATTTACAAGTCCAAAGAGGTTGCAATAGCTACAGCTAAGTGATGGAAAGCAATAGGTCCAAGGGGAACTGGTCTAGAGAGTTGTGTGAGCAAGTGAGCTGGAAAATCTGAATGCAAGAAGTGGCAGAGACAGAGACACATGTTTAGCTTTGTGCTGCTCTGTGTTGGAGCTGTGCCAGGAACTGAATGAGGAAGCAAGATCTGTTGGGGCTGCCAATGCTGTGAGCCCTTCCATCCTATGCTCAGGTTGTATATATGTGTAAATAAAACCATATATCCTAAAGACACCACAGTCTCTTATTGAGCGAGTCTGACCGCTCAAAGATTGGGGTGGTGTGTAACAGCATCTGCCCTGTAGCTTCTTGAGAAACACTGCTGGTTGATGTGTTTTCTCTCAAACCAGCTGCCTTGCAGTTTGGAAATTTAACCCACAATTAAGCCGAGGTGGGTGCGTTTGAGACGGCCATTTCACATGTTGTGGTCATGAAGAGCATCTATCCATCAGAAATGGAAGAGAGGTTTCTGGTAGAGTCTCACCTGCTCTTGAAGCATCCATAAGCAAGTATGCCTGACAATTTGAGAATCCTGGACCTACCAGAAGTCTTTATAGAAGAAGTGCATGTTGCAGAATTGGCTCCAGGTTCCTGGGTCCTGGATCAACTGTGGACTCGTCAGTGCCATCCCAATGAATCTACCTTTGTACACCGTACTCATTGTTCTTTACACTTCACCTGCACTAACAGAAAAGCATGGCATTTTTAGACAGGGCGGGAAATGCTTCCCTGGTCTAGAAACAAGCAATTTGAGCCTTTCCCAAGAGTAGCTCAGAGAAAACAAGCATGACTCAGCGAGCAGAACTTGCTCTTATCCCAGGCACAGAGCCAGGTAGATCAATGGCAAAGGGGAGGAATTTGGCTAGCCTTTAATGTCCGTTAGTGTTCAAGGAGGGAAAACTTTTGCAAAATGTAGGCAGCCCTTCTAATTCTAGTCTTGAGTGCATTAACCCGGTAAGCGGCGAGGAACAAAATGAATTATTCTTATTGTAGAAATTCTCCCAACATCGCCCCCCCCCCGCCTCTTTACCCAAGCAAGACATTTGCAAAGTGATCAAGCTGTTGCAGGCTAGATTTCATTTCATTTCAGCAGGAATGGAAATGGGAATAATGCACACTCTTGGGTCAATGGTGGAGACGTCCCATGCAAAATGATTTGTATGATATAGGATGGCAATGAGGGCTTCTGTCAATTAGTCTGTACTTCTTTGAAGACAATGCAGCAGACGAAGTAATCTGCATGTCTTGCATTCCTACTGCTCTCATACTAGATGAAATCCCATTGTCACAGTTGGTTCCAATGGCACATGCTCTACCCATTTTAAGTCACTCACAAATATCTGGTTACAGGTAGGTAGCCGTGTTGGTCTGGATCGAAGTAAAATAAAAAAATTCCTTCAGTAGCACCTTAAAGACCAACTAAGTTTTTATTTTGGTATGAGCTTTCGAAGAAGTGTGCATGCACACGAAAGCTCATACCAAAATAAAAACTTAGTTGGTCTTTAAGGTGCTACTGAAGGAATTTTTTTATTTTACAAATATCTGGGTTCGACATGGAGGTTCTGTGCAGTGCCTCAGTGCTTTGCAAGACCCAACCATCAGCTGTCAGGTGTTGTGGAGTGTTTTGCAAGGGGCATTGCAAGTGATAACCAGCACTTTGTGGGCTGTACCTTTGCCTATATGGTTTGAGTTCAAATTATCACGCAGGCAAAAACGGGTCACCTGATCTCATTATGATACCAGGTTGGTGGCCCTGCCTTCTGGGATGGTCATTTATCATGCCTCTTGTAAATTCTGAAAAAAAGCATTTTAAGTCAGTAGCGTATTAGTCAACCTTTGATTCCAACTTCAGCTCCTGCCCCCTCCATTTAGAGGGGAGAACCTATTTATTGAGGATCCATCCTCATTTGTTTGCACAATGCTTCTGGGAAGGTTAGACAACGTCAGCTTTCTATTGAGTATCCATTCTGATGTGTTTTCAGGGAGATTACAGAGGTCGGATGACGTCAAGCAAATGTTAGCCCACACTTCTGAGTGTATTTTCTGATGACTGTCTTTATCGAAGAAAGGCCAATTTTTTTAAGGAAGCTGGTCTCCTTGGAAGAGCTCCAAATCAACTAAAATTTGCCAA
Source organism: Zootoca vivipara (assembly GCF_965207765.1). Lineage (NCBI taxonomy): Eukaryota > Metazoa > Chordata > Lepidosauria > Squamata > Lacertidae > Zootoca > Zootoca vivipara. Next base: position 66,034,336 of record NC_142591.1, read on the forward strand.
TAAAATATTGAATCCTACCCCAAAATAGTAACAGCCTGTGTAATCAATTGCAAGATGTCAAAAAAGACTCCCGGTCGCCCTCACTCCTAGTATAACACATTCCAGATGTAAAATCCTTTGTGTGGGTTTTAACTGTAAGTCACATCAGGGGCAAATCTTGTCTGAAGATTAAACAGGATCTATATAAATTCCATCTCTAAAAGAGGCTCACATGTCATCAGCTGTGAGACTGATATTCAAAATCGATTCACACAAGTTAAAGGCATAAGGGAATTCTTTTTCCAGCTATAAGGGTGGATGATTTGAGGTCCTGAACTGCAAAAACAGCTGTTACTGAGATAAGAGATGCTACCTGAAGTCTCAAAACTCTTATTGATCCCACAATTACTGCCTCCCCACATTCAGGAACAGAAAAAAGCAGCATTGCCTTTAGATTGCAGGAGGCAGGCTGTGATACACAAAGGATGAACGTTGTTACATAAAACTTGATTTCTCGTTTGGCCCCAAAATAGAAGCAGACATGAGTATATAGTTGGATGGCCTACTTTTCTGATGAAAAACACAGCTTGTAAACACAGCATATCACACCAAAAACCTGTTCCCTAAAGTCATTTGAACCTCGATTTCTAGCTTATGCTTCTGAGTGGGAGAGAGTGGGAATTTATTTCTCAAATTGCTTCTTAAAGCTTTGGTGAATGATTCTTGTACTTAGCTTGGATTGTAAGGCTATGCATGGGTACCTGAGAGTAAGGGTCTTTTCGCAGGTGGATTCTTCAACATGTCATTGATGCAATAATCATGCAATAGTGGTGGATTTATGCTGGAGCATCCACACATCATTCCATATTATTAGTTTTGTGATGCTTCTCCAATGATGGTGCTTTGTTGCTATCTGGAGGGGCTCTCTTGTGCTATAGCTCAACAAAACTGGAACAAAAGACAAACAAAACCGGTACGTTTGTGGCATAAAAAGGACTTGTCCACACCAGAAATTACTGTCTGCAGCTTTTTGCATTCCCATTTAATCAACATATTCCACACGGTGCTACCCTTAATACCAATCTTGATGCATGTCTCCTGTAAATTTGAATTTCTCTGATATGGGAATATTCAAATAAATTGGGGGGAAATTAGGTGTTTGCGGGGGGGGGGGACTCCTGTTCTATACTTTGGCCATTGGCCTAGGGCAGGACTGGCTAACTCACTGCCTTCTAGATGCTGGACTACAATTCCCATCATCCATGACCATTGACTATGCTGGTTGGAACAGATGGAAGCTGGAGTCCATTAACACCTGGAGGGCCACATCCTATACTATCCTGCAGGAATTCCACCTGGTTCCTCCATGCCGATTAACAGCTGTATGAAACTTCTGGGCAAGATAAACAATACAAAATCTGATGAAGTGTGCATGCACACGAAAGCTCATACCAAAATAAAAAACTTAGTTGGTCTTTAAGGTGAAGGTGCTACTGAAGGAATTTTTTATTTTGTTTCGACTCAGACCAACACGGCTACCTACCTGTAACTAATACAAAATGACGACGATGATAATGATGATGCAGTGCATCACATTTCCTTTCCTTCCCCTGCCCCAAAGCTGAAACAGATTTCCCTGCTTTCCAGAAGAAAGAAAATTTAACACATTTATGTGATGGCGGCGAACTCCTGGAAAGTCACTGGATATTTATCAGTGGTGACTACAACAAAGAGTTTGACATGAATTTTGTTTCACGCTGTCACTATTGGCTCAAAACACATAGGGTGGGCAGACTAAAAAAAAAGTCTATTTGTTTTGTATTAGTGTGCTGATTATTACTTCTCCCTTACAAAAAGGAGCCGCTAGCTTTACTGAGAGGTTTCTCAGGCTGTGTTGCTAGGCTCCTCTCTGAGCCAAGAGAGAGAGCTACTTGTCTCCCAGCCCTAACTTGAACAAAGAACAGTAGGGAGAGAGGGCAGGGGGAAGAATCACAACTGAAATACTGGCTGACCATGTGCATTCTTGCCTCTGGCCCAGGACTGGGCAATTCAAGAAAGATACAAATAACTTGTGAGCTTCTGTCCTCCATGGGACAACTGATGCCCCTCACAGGACAGGAATTTGGCAGAGTACAATTGTTTGCCTTTTTCCTTGGAGCCCCTTACTCAGTTTACCACACAGGCCTCAGCCAACCAGCCAGCTACATACACAGGCAAGACAGACAACTCTGTTTTTCATCACCAGATGGCCATTGACCATCCCTACCAAGTGCTGATGAAATATTTCTTACTACACATCTGCACCTGATCAGAAATCTGGAGAAGCAGGGGTGACAGAATTCTCCTTACAACTTGGTGGGCCGTTATAGACAACAATAGCAGTAGCATTTGTACATGTGTAGGGCTTTTCAGCAAGTATCTGAGGCGTTTCGCATGCATTATGGAGAGTTGCAATCCTTACAACAAAGGCAGTATCTTCCATACTGCAGATATAGAGAACGAGGCTGAGAGGAAGAGAGGCTCACCTAACACTATCTGGTTCAGACCAGAGTTCAGACTTCGGAGCCCAAGTTAGTGCAGATGTGGGTCCCAGGCTGTTTCCCATCCAGACCACTGACTGGACCCTGACCTGCTTAGCTTTAGCGGCGTTGTGGCCTCACGTGTCCCTTCACACCATACCCTGGGACTGGAGATTTCCTGAAGGACAACTTGGACTCTTAGCAGTTCCTCCAGACTTGTGTTTAATTGCAGGTGGGTTCTCCAACATCTTAACACAATAATAGTGTGCTAGTGATGGATTTATTCTGCTTTATTGGTCGTTCTGCGATGCAAGCCCATTAGAATGACTAGAGAATGACTGTAGCTCAGTGGAGAGCCTATGCTTCACGTGTTTAGCTGAGGGATCAACAGATCAAAAGAATTTTGCCTTCCCTTCAAAAGAAAAGGGAAGGCAGAATTTAAGAAGCATCAGCTGACATGATTTGAAGATGGCACTATTTCAAAACAAACAGCTGTAAATAAAGTTCAAGTTCTAATAAATACCTTAGTATTAAAATGGAAAACACTGGGACACGTTTATAAACATATTTAATCTATTCCCCTAGCAGCAATTCAGATCTCATGCACGTTTCCCTCGTCCAGGTACAAGGAATTTGTGGCCACAAGACTTGGTTCTAACTGACTGCTTTTTGCATCCTCCTCCACTCCACCCAATCCATCGGCTGTTCCAGGGATTCGTAGCAAGCACCATAAATGGGAAAAAGGATTAAGAGTTGGATGAGGAATGGGATTGGCAAGGCCGAGTGGCCCAAATCAAAACCCTGGTCAAAGTGTGCTCTCCACTGTCCGCTCCTGTTTCTGTATAAGATTTCTCCCTCTCCTTCCAGCTTCCAGCTGCAGCATCCAACTTGCCGAACTCTCAGCTTCTGCTCTATGAACATCTGTTTTCCAAGTGTGTGTTCTGAAAACATTTCACAATGATAACTGCCAGGCAGGTCAGCTGCTGTTGAGAGCTATACAGGGACGTCCTCTGCCAAAGATATTAACTCTTATCCTGGAAGGAATGAACCCACTAGCCTTTCATAGCAGCACCAAAACATCTTTCAGAAAGCTATGTGGTAGAGCGGCACTTGGGGGAGTGTAACTTCATTTGAAAAACACCTCCAAGAGAGAAAACTATTGTTGGTTTCCTTGACCCAAAGCAGGAATTTATTTTGGAAAGCGTTTTCTCATTTGCTTTGAAAACAAAAAGAACACACACATATATATGTGGCATAAATGTGCTGCTAACATAAGAAATGCAAGAGACTGCCATTTCCTTGGAAAGTATTGTATGACAAAACAAGTATTAACGCGACAGCAAGAGGCTTTTCTTAGGAATCTGAAAGATATAAATACCTCTTAAAGCAGCACGAAGAGAAAAAAAACCCAAGGCCAGGCAACATCTTCTAGGGTTTCAAGGAAACCAAATTACTATTATATGAACCACAAAGACACTTACATGGGAAGAAGCTGAATCCAGCAGCCCTTGGCGCTCCTGCTTCTATGAATGATTAAAGCCCAATATAGTTATGACATGACAAAGGTATGCCTGAGTTGCTTAATTCTTTGTTGTCATAGTAACAAACACTCTTCTAAAGCTTTAAGATGGATGCAAATCAAGCTCCTGCATTGGGAATACTTTGCATTCACAGAGATCAGAACAGTGGCCAAGTGTGGCTGTAATCTACGCTTGGCTTCCTCGAGGCAGGGATTTCTTACAACCCTGTCTCAATCTTCAGCAAAAAGAATGCTAAATGTTGTCTTCCCTCCCACTATGCTGGTTGTGCAGAAAAAAATGCAGGAGAGGAAGGACCCATAGGATGTAGTGCAGGGGTGTCAAACTCAAATTCATCGGGGGCCGCATCAGCAGTTTGGTCACCCTCAAAGGGCCGGTTGTATCTGTAGGACTATGTGTCCACTCTTTATTATCATAAATTATTGTCACTGCATTCAATTATTACTGTTTTTTGTAATAATGTAAGTAATAACTAGCTCTGAAAGCAGAAACATAGTCAGAATAATGGCAAGTAGATATTCAAATGTACAATTATTGTACAATTTATTGAAAAATGATTTTTGGTAACTGCACTGGGTGGTGGAGGCTCGCTAGGGTTTCATGCAGGACCTTTGCAGAGCTACTAGTACCTGGAGATGCTGGGGTCCTTCTGCATGCAGGACAGCTGTTCTGCCAGTGAGCCACCACCCTTCACCAAAGGGACTGGCTGAGGTTGACTCACTGGAGCTGCTCTCCTGGTTCCAGGGTTTAAAGGCCAGAAGTATAAAGCAGCATCCTATGTTTCTGAGGAGAGGGAGAGGGTGAGGAAGGAAGGAAGGAAGGAAAGAGGGAGTGGGAGGGAGAGAGGAAGGAAAGAAAGAGGGGAGAGAAAGAAGAGTAGGAAATAAGGAAGGGAATAAAGAAGGAAAAAAAGAAAGAGGGAGAGAAGACAGAAAGGGAGAAAGAAGGAAGGAAGTAGAGGGAAAGAAAGAATAAGAATGAGGGAGAGGAAGAAAGATGGGAAGGACGGAAGGAAGAAAGGAAGTAAGGAAGAAAGAAAGAAAAGAGGGAGCAGGAGGGAGAGAGGAAGGAAAGAGGTGAGAGAAAGAAGAGTAGGAAAGAAGGAATAAAGAAGGAAAGAAAAAGAAAGAGGGAGAGAAGACAGAGATAAAGAAGGAAGGAAGGAGAGGGAAAGAAAGAATAAGAACGAGAGAGAGGAGGAAAGAAAGGGAAGGGGGGGTCGCCGCCTTGATTCAGCGCCAGAAAAGAGCGCGAAGGGACCCAGGGGCAAAAAGCATTTCCCGTGCAGCGTGAGGCAGCGGGTGTCCATTTTAGGAGAAGGGCGTAAAGCCTCAGAGTTGCACGTTCGTGAGGCTGAGCTGCTGCTGAGCTCACGTTCATGAGGCTGAGCCGCGGCAGGAGGAGGAGGAGGTGAGGCAAGAGGAGGAGGCGGCTTGCCGGGTCGGTGCCCGGCAGCGCCGTGCGGAGATTCCCGAGCCTCTGGGACGCAGCAGTGCTCTGTAGCACTTTGAATCCTCCTCCTCCTCCACACGGCGCTGCTGGGTGCTTTGTCTGTGCTTCAGCAGCAGCCGTTTCCAGGCGCCGAGCCGTGGCAGGAGGAGGAGGATTCAAAGTGCAATCCCGGCAAGCTGCCTCCTCCTTCTCCTGCTGTGGCTCGGGGCGCTCCACGCAGCGCTGCTCTGCCCGCCTTTCTACCCCCCCCCCAGCCCCAGCTGTTTGTCGGCGCTTTGTCGGTGCGGCGCTTCAGCAGCAAGGTCCCGCTGCTGGGTCCCGCTGGCTGGGGCGCTCGGCGGGCCACATGACGAGGTCTGGCGGGCCGGATTTGGCCCCCGGGCCTTGTGTTTGACACCCGTGATGTAGTGGATTAAATTCAATGGACTGAAGGAGATGGAAACCTTTGAGAACTTGGGAAAGGTAGCTAATTATTTGCATTATATCAAATGGGGTAGGAATAAAAGCACATCTTTTATCTGAATGACTCAACAGGCAGTGTTAAAACCAGCTAGTTATCACTGACTGCAAATATTTATAGTAAGCCCACAACTTACACAGGGTTTACGTTCTGGGGATCGTGCCTAAAGCCAAAATTGCATACTGTATAGTCAAAATTGCCAAAGTCTTTCTTCCTGGACACCCACCCCCTTTTTAATTCATTCTTTTCTCCCTGCAAGGTGCTTAAAGCTGAATGTGCACAAGTTACATGTGGCTAAGTTTTGGGCTAACTATATTAACTCAAGCCAAATATATACTACCCAGTGCCAGTTACAGATTGGAGGCAGGGCTTAAGAAGGCAGCCTCTCTTTTCCAGATCCTGCATCTGTGAAGCACAGAAAATTGCACTTCCATTTAAAAGACACCTACAGTTCTCAGGGTTTAAGAGCCAAAGGTCCCCAGGGAAGTCCCCCAGTCTGATACAAATAATGGGGGAAACTTACTGCCCATCTCCTCATTTGTGACAAGGCAAACATGCCTCATATTATATGTCGACAGGGTTATACCGTAGCAAATGAACTCATCTTTCCATCCTTCCCTATCAATGGGTTTTAGTGCACTCGCCTGAAAAATAACATGGGCTGGGGGAGAACTACTCATACTGCTGGTACTTCCATATGGGTCTCAAATATCATAACTGGTGCATTAAAAGAATCCACCGCATCTCTAGATTTGCCTGGTATATTTGATCCAAGTTCTTTTTTGCTCACTGTGTCAGCCAAGCAGTCTCATTTCATCTGTATTCAGGACATCCTCTGGAAGCATTATGGATTCCTCCAGATTGGAAGCTGCTATATTAATTTCTAACTGCACTAACATAATAAAGCCATCAGAATAAAACTTCATTAAAAAGCCAAAGCAACCATGTTCTAATAACCTATTTATTGGAGTCAGGAACGCTACAGATATTTGTGTCTGCAATACCTATTTCGAAACATCCAGTGTGCAGACCTGATCCAGAGACAACAGGAGTACATAGATTGCATGGTTATTATGGTCTAAAACAGTACAGAAAATATACATGCACACAGCTGGCTTATACACATTTATTAGGAGCATCTAATCATGCTTAAAATACAATTAAAGCTTATTACAGAAGCATAAAAAGAGAATCTGTAGTGAAACAATACAGATGACTACACCAAAATAACTGTTGAGAAGTTACTTTGTACCCCAGTATTGGAGCCTTCTCAATTCATTGTATATTATCTAAAAATGATCCAGTGATTTTTCCACAACTCCAGAATTAAACACAAGCTGAATTTTCTCTTCAAACTCAATGGGGTCTTTAAAAGCAATTAACTGTGGCTGGATCATTTTCAGATCAGGTAAACCATACCAAGAAGATTCCCAAACTGGCATGCGTGTGCAGAGTGCTTACCATTTTTGCTACCTTTAACTTAAAGAAAACATTGAGATTAGATTACATTGCCGGGGTGGGTGGGTGGGTGGGAACAACTCTCTTCAGACTTCTGCCAGAGAAACAACACCACACAGAATGCACTTACCCTGAATATACTCACCAAGTATTTCCTTCCATTTCTGAGTTTAAAAATGAGTATTTTATGTCCACTCATGTGGATTTACATGGATTGTAGCTTACCAAGCAGAGAAATGAACCATTATTCTCCCTCTTGCAATTGTGTGTTTAAGAGCACACACCCTGTTCTGTTTATTAGAAAACTGTTGCCAAATTGCCTTTAAAATATCTGCACTACTTACCAAATAGTTGCACAATTTTTGTAAGAGTGTATTAATGAAATCTCAATAAAATTAGTAAAAGGACCTCAAAACTGTATTACTGAGACAGATTTCAGGTAATCCCATATATTAAAATGTTAAAACACTTGAGTGTGTCTCTGTTGTGTTAGCTCTCTATCATGTTAGCAGAGAAGGCATCCCATTAGCTTTTAAGTGCTATTTGAAAAACAAAGTACTATAAACCTTTTCACATTCCTGCCTCCTAATGGAACTTCAATGAGATAAATATTACTTTCTAGCTCATAACAAGAATGTAACAGACTAACATCTCACACACAAATATGCTTTGAATTATACAGCAGATGAATGCCATATTAAAAATTATTTGTGTGCTTTTGAGAGAGAAAATGGCTTCCCCAATAGGGAAAAAGAACCCCACTCAACATATTTAAAGTCAGAAGATGTTTTCATCCACAACCAACAAAACAAGTTAAGGTCATTAATATTAATATTGTGCACTCTAAAAAGAAACTAGGTGATTGCCACGGCTTGAACCAATAAACAGAAAGACTGGCAACATTTCAAATAGAATGCAAGGAAATGATGTTATGAAGTGAGCCTACTTTACAAAAAAGCACCCTTAGATGAAAGAAGTGCCCTTGCAGTATTATGCTATGCATATTTCTGGTGGAAAGTTAACACTATTAAGCACCCACAAGGATAGATGTGATCCAATAAAATAGTGATGACTTGCTCCCATATCCATCTTTCTATTCAGTTTGTCATGCTGTTCGGGGGCATTTAATACCTTTGTATGTTATCAGTAGAGACTGCTAGTAATGACGTTTTACCCAAAGCCAAGACTCATTAGAGGTAGCTCAAGGCAGCCTTCGGTAACCTGTCATGCATCCACACCATACATTTAAAGCACACTTACACCACCATCACAGCCACTGGCTCCCCCAAAGAATCCTGGGAGCTATAATTTGTCTCCCACAGAGCTACAATTTCCAGCACCTTTAACCCAGTTCCCAGGGTTCTATAGGGGAAGCCATGTGCCTTCAGCACATGGTGTGAATGGTCCCCTGGTCCCCTCAAGCTGCTTTCGACATCAATGCCCATCAGCCTCAGCCAGCACTGATGTGGAGGGCGGCAGGTTGGTGAAAGTTGATTTAGGATTACCTTTAGTTGAAATGAATGCATCCTTGCTCAAAAGGATTTCTCTACAAAGGAACATATGTATATATGTCAAGGACAACAATACATGCAGCCGCTGCTACCTGCACCAAAGAAAACAGACCGAGAATATAAAAAGAATGGAAAGGGCACTCTTTGCCTGCGTCGCCTCTAATGCAGGAGTTCGGGCTGGTTTTCTACAAAAGGAAGAACTCCACTAACATAGTATGCAATCCCCAGAGAGAGCAAGGCAATGACCACCAACAGGAGCAGCACCCTCCAGACGCCGAGGTCCTCCACAAATTCTTGCCAGGTGGTTCGGAAGCTGGAGAGGACTCCCTCACCTTGCTGCAGGTTGGGGTTGAGAAGCGAGTGGCTTTCCATTGCACTATAAAAGGAGCACAGGTGAATTAAGGTTAATGCATCAAGCGAAAACTCCAAACCACAGAACATTAATATTGACTTAACTGTGCAAGCAACATGCCAAGGGCTTAGAGAGCTAGGGTTGGGTTTTGGATGTGGAAAGCCCAGATTAAAATGACCAGGCTGCTTCACACTTTGGTTGGCTGCGTTTGGCAAAACTACAAGAGTGTTACAGTGGTATTTTCACCAAAAATACCCACACTAAGTGAATTCTGTTTATGGTTTAACCAAAAGTGCATAACCACCGTTTTTACAAAATATATGCTATTACACAATACACTGCACAAGGAGCCTTGGTCTCTGACACAGACCTGCTGCATGTTAAAAGAAAACATGTTTGATATTCCCTTCACAGATGCGGCCCTGTAGCAAATGTGGTAAACACTGGTTGTGTAAAGTGACTCTCAGCAATTAAACTGAGGGGTGTCATTGCAAGAGAAAGAAGTGAATGTAACAGGACCAATGAGGAGGGATGAAAAAACTGGGGGTGGGAATAAGATACAAGTGGAGAGTGAAAAGAGAATGGGAGTAGATATTTCAAAAGATGGGCAATGAAGCATGCGATGGTGTGGGAAGGAAAACATAAAAGAAAAAGCTTTCTCTACTTAGATGCTCTAGGTCTACATATTCTGCCTAAAATGGGGAGGCTGAGTCACAATGCCTGCACAGCAAATGCCTGTACTTAGTTTGAGGAAAGCTGAGTTATGGAACTCCTTGTCACAAGGAAAATGCTGCGGCAAAGAAATTTCCAAAGATAGATTAGATAGCAGTAAAATCATTATGAATAATTGCCAGCTGAGTATGACAAACTCTGCCTCCATGTGCCACCATTTTGTGACTAGTGGGCCCCAGTAATCTTTGGCAATCTCAAGTGGACAGGGGGGGGGGGAAGCAGAGTTTGAGAGATTATTGTAACCTTATCACATTCAGTGACCTGATTTCTGATTGGCTGGGATTACCGCTGTTATAAGAATTTTAAGGTCATATATATATATAATAATTGTTCATAAAACATGTACATGAATGTACAGAAACATGTCTGAAGCAGCACAGGAAGATAGGCCTGACTGACACCATTTTGACTCTCTCAGACCTGGCATTCCTCTGCAAGGAAGAAGGGGGGGGGAACCTTCTCATTGTCTCAGGAATTAAAATGATAACCCTGGCATCCTGATACCTGAGTGCCAGACAAAAGGGTGTGATTAACTTGGCTGGGAAACAGGGAAATGTAAATATCTCTCAATTTTGTTGATTAGGTTTTGGGGGCAGGGGGCAGGGTCCAGACTGCTCAGATTACTGCCACCAGACCTCCCCTTTCATGATGTACCTATGATGAATCTAGGGAGGGGGGGTCTTGGGCTACACCCCTTCTGTGACATATGGATGATGCTTCTGGGGGGTGGGCTGAAACCAATTTCAAATTTCTTTTTAAGGACAGGACACCTTTGTTTGGGTCCTTCCTTGTTCTCCTGTGTGAGAGGAAGGACCCTGTTGCAACAGCGAAAATAAAAGTGCCTTGCTTCGTACGTCCTGGTTTGGTCTCTGTTATTTGGTGGGCAGGAGACGCTTAAATTCGTCTGCTTGCCTGGATCCTCGGGCTCTCCCTGGGTCAAGATCCATTTCTCTGGGTTCATAGGAACCAGTCTAAATTTTACAACACCGCTAAAGATGGTCCCAAGGAACAGCACGGGAGGAGGAATAGTGGTTGCAATCAGCCATAAAAGATACACAGAAAATGTATTAATTGCACCTCCTGAATTTTAAAGAAAGTTGAATGAGAATATTTGGCTATTCAATGGCCAGAAGGTGGGAGTACATATACCGCTTGCCAAGTAACTGGGTAGAGTGTGGGTTTTTCTTTACACTTCTGAAAGGAAAAAGGTTAGAAACTTAAATACACACACACACTTCTAAAAATTGGGTAAAAGGTCATGGAGTGAGGGCCTGCTCCTGCCACTATGCAGTCTACACGACTGCCCCATGGCAGAACACAGGCACAGCATCTTAGAAAGAGGAGAAACAGACAGAAAGCACCTGAAAGTTGTAATACAATTCCCTACTTTTGTTTTTAAACATTTACTTCCCTGGAAAGAACCTTGGTGTGTTTGCTACTGCAGAATCCAGCCATTTCACCCTTGTTATCAACTCCTCTAACACACAACAGGAATGTTTACTAATTAAGACTCAACATGTTAATCTATAACTACTATAGAGGTTAAATAAAGGTATGGTGTATTTTAAGTGAAAAGATCACATGGCTACTGAAAACAAACTAGGCCTCTTTCTTTGAAAACAGAAAAAGGCTCACCGAGAAACCACCTGTGCTATTTTCCATTACCACCAAATTAAACTCTCGGCACTAAATTGTTAGGAAGTGCTGGAATACCAGCTATTTTGGAAGAACTTGGGAAGTGACGTGAATCCCAGATGTTGTTTCTGCTGCTAAGAAAAGCAGGCTGCATTTTTGTTAAATGTTGCTACCAACACAGTGGTTGGCCATTAGTTACTGGGCTTGCTAAGGCTAAGTACACAAGGAGAACACATCCTCAGAGTTAAAATGCCTCCAAGCATACTCCACACTAGAGTAAAAGGGTGAGAATAGTTGGGAATCCAAGCTTCAACTGCTAACAGAACGAGAGAAAGAAAAACAATTAATTTGGTGAAATAAGAAAGCAGGAAGGAGATAGAACGCAGGGCAAAGAATCAAACCCTAATTGCAGTCTTCTGTTTATATACCGGATATTTCTATTAAACCACAAAGGGTACAAATATAAATGCATCTTTGAGCCCTAAGTATACCTATTGTTGCCATGAAAAGTCCTGTATAAAAAGATGGTACTTAAAAGACTGTAGAGCAATTCTAGGGACATAGGGAAGCACATTGTTTAGATATTTGCAGCTCAATAAGGCATTTTTCTTTGCCTTTCATGAAAAAAAATTAGGGGATAAGGAAGCAATGGATTACGTTTAAATGCATTAGATGCACAATGCTGATTTGGAAACAAAAGCTCGATTAGAATTGAAGGTACTTCTTGAATGGAAGAAGTGGGCTGCATCTATAGAACAGGCAAAGAAAACCACTGTTTTGATTTACCTGATGCGTAAAAGGATCTTGAAAAAAACCCATAAAATGTTTAAGAAATAAAGATCTTGCTCCCCTTTCCCATTGTGTTGATAAGGATTGGGGGAGGGGCATTAAAAAGTCTAGCCCAGTTTCTACTTGAAAATAATTTTCAGGATGAAAACCTGAACATATCAGTGTTCCAGCTGCTTCACTATAAATATGAAGCACATACATTTCCAAGGTAGATAGTATTTTCAACTTGCCCCCTAGCAGCTGGGAAGGGGCCTATCTGCATAAAACAGCAGGGATGGTGGAAGTGAGATCTCCCTTGCTTCCCACAGAAAGGCTATGGAAAGTGTGTAGCGCACCAGTCAGACAACTGCAACCTGCAGCAGGTGCCTGAGGCTTCCTGTGCTTACACAAGCATATCTCCCTTTCCAATAACACAGCGTTCATTGAGAGACACACAATGGACACTCTGAAAGCAGGTCTGTCACATAGAACACGAAACGACCCTCAGAGACTTTCTACTGCTGAAGCCACTCACTAGAGCCTAGTTTGGGCTGGGCTGGGCCGCTTCAGAATGCAGGCAGGGGCTTGCATGACTGAATGCTCCTCCGTACAAAAATCACTATCTGCCCGTGGTTTTCCAACATGTCAGGGAGAAAGTTAAGCTAGAACCTGTCTCCCTGACATCTAATTTTTTCTGTCTAGGGTTTTCGTTTTTTGGTATGGAGGAGAAGTCAGATCACGTGAGCCTCCTCTGGCGATCTGAGATGGTGTACAGGCTCATTGAGAACTAACCATATGTGATTTTGGCTGACTACCAAAGTTCATGAGTCACATAAGACACAGGCAGTCCAGCTTTCGAAGAACCCGAAAGATCAACTTGGAAACTAAAGCCCAAACAAAGAGGAAAGGTTCTATGGAAACGCTTACAATAAGCCCTGACCTTTTTGAATACGCAGAACAAGCTCCAAACATGAGAACTCATTCAGCTATGTTGAACCAGTAAACAATACTGATTTTTTTGTTTTTGTTTTTGCAATACCTTTCACTCTCAGCAGTCTGCATTGTTTCCAGCTTCGAGTGAGTTCCTCTGTTGAATCCTTTCACTTCTTGCTCTTCCAAAGATTCTAGCAACCGGATCACATCTTTATTTACACCTCTTCGTTTTGCCAGAACAAGAGGTGTAGCACCTTGGTGATTGCTATATTAAGCATAGAGAGAAAGAGCTCACAGAACTGTTTCTACTTGAAACATGGATAGATGCAATAAAACTGTTGCCACATTTGCAAAGCTAAGTATGGTTTCGAATTAGATGAGGGACCGCGTGTTGAGATTCCTGCATTCCAATAGGTTGACTAGGTAGCCCCCGGGGATCTCTTCCAATGCTACAATTCTATGACTTCTATATCACAACCATTTTTAGGGACATTCCTTGCATTATGAGGGAGATATGTAATATTTCAGAACCGTTTAACATGTGATTCCATCCAATAATACAAAGGTGCAGCATGGCAGTCATCTGGATGATGCAGCATCAACACTATTTAACTCTAATTTAGACAGGTGAAACAGGTGGAAAACCATTTCCCAATGTTATAACTGCCATATGAAAGCAATTTTTGGAGGTGTAAGCATGCAAGGGTAAAACATTTCAAGTGGCCTTCAAGTAGCACATTATTGCAGTGTTTTATTACTACTTGAGTTTTTTTTTTCTAAACAAGCACCAATGTAGACAAGATAAATAGCTCCTTCATTTTATTATTCATTAAAAACTCTTTTAAATTTAATACTTACAATGGATGGAGAAAAGGGAAAACGAAGAATTGTTTGGGATTGCAAGATGTAGGTTTATTATTTTAAGTCTGTACAATTCCATTTGATTACATTTTGCTCTGCCCGTTATCTTTCCTCTTGCATTTTTGCTGTCTAATTTTGCCCACCAAGGATTTGTTTTATTTACGTACCACGTACGTCAGTACCATAGCTGGCACAAATTCTTTTTCAGAGCTTCCTGTTGCATTATCAGAGGATCTATCCCAAAGTTAATTATGATGATTTTTATTGAATTCATGCAAAGTACAGGTGAACTTACTAAGATTGCACTGTCTTTAGATCTCTTAGCCCAGGCACATCCAACAGGTAGATCGTGATCTACCAGTAGATCACTGGACGTCTGTGGTAGATAACTGGCTCCCCCCAAAGAAGCTCAGCAACGCTGGCTCCCCTAAAAAAAAAACATTCTAGCCCTGCAGCCCTAAAAAAAAGCTCAACAACTTTGACCTGAACCCCTAAAAACAGGGCTTTCCTTCCTAAAAAAAAACTCAACAACTTTGACCTGAACCCCACAAAAGGGGGTAGATCACTGCCAGTTTTAACTCTGTGAGTAGATCGCAGTCTCTTGGGAGTTGGCCACCCCTGTCTTAGCCAAATACAAGTCAATAAGATAAAATGTCAAAATATAGCTCAAAAAGATAAAAAACAATAGACTTAAGCCTGACTGTAGTTTTTCGACAATAATGATATGTGAGCAGTTAGTTCAAACAAGAAACCATTCTGGGACAATTGTGAAATGTGTTTATTTATTCAGTACATTAAGTGCTTCTGTCCGGGCAGTGGCATATGACAGATGCTGGGAGCCTGGCAGAGCAAATATGCAGTATTTCAGAGAAAAGACTGAATCACAAGCTCTGGGAGCAGGTAAGGTGAACACTGGAAAACAATGTTATCCACAGCAATGAAAAAGAACTGGGGAACACTTTTTTCTTTACACTGAAACCAGCAAGTAGTGAAATGAGGCCAGTTATTTTGAGATGACTCCGTACTTCATCTCCACATTGAGGATCTGTATCAGAACACCACCACCACCTATGACCATAGACATTATTCCTTTGTCAGGTGTGCAAGTGCTCATCTGACAGTATCGCATGGAAGGCACTGGAAATAATCTCTGCCTGATACCGCTTCCATGGTACCACCACAACATGCAGTACAGGTAGTACTTTTACCTTCTTATGACAGTGGCAGCAACCATCAAGAGGAGGCAGTGGTACTGAGGAAACCATCCTCAAAATCAGCATTCAAAATTCCCCAGATGCCAGGCACGTTCTGTTACTGGCGCTGGTTCAATTGTGACCACCTGGGAAATCCCTGGGCGCCAGGTTGGCAACTGACATCTCCCATCAAGCCAGTTGACTCATGCGCAGCAAAAGATGCGTGATCTATGTTTCTGCACTGCCATGCAAATCATGGACCCTATTGCTGGGCATCTTAGTCCTCCATCATCACATCAAATAAAGTAAGAGCAGGGCTGGGCACACATATATTTGACAGAGCTGCAGCCTTTCCACAAGCCAGCCAAATGGAACTCACAAACCACAGTTTATAAACCTCTGCCTTAGTCCATAGTTAATACCATTTCCATTTCCACCATGTGTTTCTCCTTCTTGCATACTGGGACAAATGAACTGTTGTAAGAGTCAACAGTCAAGCAATGTAGTTGAGATCACAGAATCATAGAATTGTAGTTTTGAAAGGGACTCAGAGGGTCATATAGTCTAACCCCCTTGCGAATAGACATTCCGTTGTGTCGAACTGTAACCTAGGTTTAGGGTGTCATTTGGTGCCTAGCTTATATATCTAACACCGCTTTATATGTGTGTTACATATCTAACACACAGTTTCTAACACTGCTCATAATGTGGGAGAATCACAGTTCCTTGTGCTACACAGTCATTGGGGAGGAAAAGCAAATCCATTATAAGCTATAATAATGGACCTGAAGACCTTTCCAGTTTCTCCTGTGTCAGCTCTGAAAGAGCTTTTGTTTTTTGTGCAGCAATTTAGCCCAGAACTATGCTGAATTTCTACTCCGGCAAGGCTGCAGAATAAACTGACATGTTTCAAATCCCTTGCATGTTCCCTTGCGTGGCCCAATCTGCCTATTACAGCAACAGGTTTTTTTTTTTTTTTAAATTCAAGATGCAGGGTTCCAGCATACTTACCAAATATCTATTTTGAGCCCGTTGGACACGAGGAATTGAATGGTATCCACATGCCCACACAGGTGAAGGGCTGTGTTACCTTGATAATCAGTGGCCAGCAGATCAGCACCAAATTTATGCAACAACTGACAGATGTCTACGTTTCCTCTAGCCGCTGCTAGGTGGAGGCCTGTTCGGCCACGGCTGTCGCGAATGTTTGGGTCAAAGCCGCTCTCCAAGAGCCTCTTGGAATAGTTAAAATCTCCATCAATGCAAGCCTGCAGCAGAGGCACATTTGTCTGTGAAGAATCGTTTACAAACACATAGGACATGTCTGTTTCTGGGAAATGCAGCAAGCCTGTAGTTGAGAATGAAATGAAATGAAACCAACGGTGAGACTATGCTAACACTTCAAGCAAGCAATTATTTTCCTGAATGAGAAAAAACTGTCACATGGAAGTCAGATCCAAACTGCTGTACAGTACTGTATACATATAGTGCAGGATTCACCTAACATGTCACATCAGCAGAAGCCCTGAACAAGGATCTCTGCTTATGCAACAGGGTCCATCCCCACTCCCCTCAAAATTGGCTCTTGGGGGGAATTGGGAAAACCCCCCTGGCAAGCTGCAGTGCTTATGCAGACAGAATGTTCATAATAGCACAACACTGAATTTCACCCATAGTGCTTCAGATTTCACTCTGAATGGAGAACCCCTTTAGTCCTTTCCCCCCCTACAAGGATTAGTAACTCTCTCACTTCTGAGGGTTGGTTCAGGTCACTATGATGAATGTCAGACAGTTGGTAAATCCTTACTAAGAAGAGATCTCCCTGACCTCTGCAGCTTAATTTCAGAATATAAAGGGTGATCAGGAGGGAAGGAAAGATCCCTTGCAAAGAGGCTTGCCCAGCTCCCATTTTATGCCCCTTCTGGCAACTTTTTATTTTCCAAGGCATTTTAATTTTAAAATTTGTTCCTGCTTTTCAATCTGCCATATTAAATAGCTTGGGTATTGCTGATTTTACCTATTTCAGTTTTTGCGGTAAGATTTATTCTGTTTTTGCTCCATGTTTTAATATTTTACTGTTCACTTCCCAGAGATCATTGATGACTGGGTGATATACAAATATTGCTAATGATTATAAATTTGAAAAGCCTAGTTTTCTCCAACTGTAGACGGGTACACGGATATACCGGTACATTATGCAGTCTCCAGATAAGAGACAGTGATGCAGATGAGACATTCTTATACGTGCTATAAATAAAACCTCTCTTAATGCGATTTCATTTCTCATTTATCCGTTCCTTATTTACATTTGAACTTCAGCACATAAGCACCGGTGGTGTGTTTTTGCTTAAAATACCATCCTCCCTGAATACATCAGCCCCCTCAGACTTACTTTAAATGTTACCTTCTCTAATGTACTGTCACAGTGGCGGTGGTGGCTACTCTAGAGTAACGACTCCTCACAGCTCTGCATTTTTATCCTTTTATTTAGTGCAGTCTATTTAAAGTGCTGATACAGTGCTATGTACATGCTGTCAGTCCGGTGCAGAACCTCCGAATGGAGATTCCCGCGTCTTTCTCCAGCAAAGTAGCCTGGGGATACTAAATCTCCGCCCCCGGCGCTTCTTACGCAATTCCGGGGTCGCTGGGATCGGTCTTCTTCCCGTGGTTTCCCTGCTTCCCCCTTCCTTTCCCAAGCGTCGCCTTGGCTCGGCTACCCTGCCTGAGCCCTGGCTTCTGCTTCCTGATTCCCCGCTAGAAACACCCCCCTCCCCACTCCCACTTGCACTGGGTGAAGAGCTTGTGTTTAAGATGGGAGGGGGCTGTCTATAGCTTCTGTCCCTCACATGTACATTTCATTTACACAAAGATTTCATTCAACTCATGGGCATCAAATGCCCAATGTAGAGACAGAGAAACAAAAGCAAACCATTAAAAATGTATGCTATGCAACCTCCATTCCTTTTCAAAGAGAGTTCTACAATTGTACAGTCTGTTGTTGTAACCTACCCTGGGACCTTATAACAAAGGACAGGTACGGAATATCATAAATAAATAAAAATCTGTTGGAATTCATGGAAGTTATGTAACAATAGTGCTTGGTGGACCACATACATGGCCACCAAGTATCCTGAACTGGGTATCAGTAAAGGAAAAGCAGTAAAACACAACCCGAAGTGGAAAATATTCAGGTTGAAGCTGTGGAAATGTGAGAGGTAATTACACAACCAGAATAAGAATCAAGTGAACAACTGGATCTGTTTAATGTGTTGAGTCCACTGCTAATGTGCTGTTCTACTATCTAAGTATTTTAGTATTTTTCTTGAGGCTTAAAAATTGGATTAGGGAAAGGAAAATATGGATTTTGGATGCTCAAGACTCAATATTTTCCAGATTCCCAGTATATTTTACACAATAATTCTGAATAAATATTTGGATCATTCTGATTGTACACAAAGACTCTGATCCTAAGCACTCTTGTATGAAACCAAGTTCCTTTGAAATTAACTGGGCTTACTTCTTCTAAGTCTAAGCAAATATAGTGAAGAGTTGGTGTTTGTTTTTTAATATTCTATAAATTGGGTCTTCCCACCCCTTGCTCTTTTATGCTTACTTTTCAAGTTTACAGCAGCAACAATCCCCCCCTTTTTTTATAAAAAAAATCTGTTTCACAAGCATTGGGATTTTAGCAGTTATGTATTCCACATACAGGAGCTAGTCTTATGACTAGACTTCAACAACTGCAGTGTGGCACTGCCCTCTGGCGACCATGTTGAGTGACAAGTTTCCTCCCAACTTTGAAGCTGCAGAGATGGGTGGGAATTGACCTGGTAGCTTTGTGGCAATTCTATTTCCAGCTCCTAGACGGGAGAAAAGCTGGCCATGCTCCCCACGCCCAATAGAGAGGGGCAGGTGAGTGGGGAAGGCTTCTTTAGCTGTTGCCCAGCAGAGGAGCTCTGAGTCTTGCCACCAAGCAGCGGCTGAAGCCCTCACACATCTGTCTCTATTTCCTACATGAGAAAGAGGTTGGGGGGGGGGGTGCATTCAGAGAAACAGCCAAGCAGCAGCCGAAGCCGAAGCCCACATTCCCTCTGCTTCTTGTTTCTAAGAAAACAGGCTCTGAGCAAGGCCAGTCAAGAATTGCAGGCTCCTGCCTATGACCCTTAACTGCAACCTGAAAAATGGGGCCTACTTTCAACTTTTTAAGCACACACGTCCAGCTTCCTGCTTTTCTATCAGGACCAACCAGGTGTAAAGGAGGCGGTCAGGGTTCCCTATTCAATATGGCAGATTGAAATCTGGTTGGCACAGCTTATCAGGCAGGGAGTTAAGAAACACTGCACCTTCTGAAATTCCTTCTTCTATACAAAGCTGATTAAAAAAACAAAAAACACCAGCTGCCACCCCCTTGGAGGTTCTGACCCACTGACTGAAGATCAATGTCCTGCAACAGTTGAAAGTTACATTATCTAGAGACAATAAAACCAGCTCGGCAATGGAAAGCCTGAATTTAATACAGAGTGATGGTAGTTGAAATTGTTCCAACTGATTGTGTTTCCAGCATCATGTTACTTTGCATTTTATACATTGATCAATTCCAAAAAGTGTTTATCCAAACCCTTCTAGATAGTTATGGTTTACTACAAATACAGAAAACAAACTCTGAAATGAAAGACGTGAAAAGTACAGTTCTATTACTGCATAATTTGTGATAAACCTCTTTGAGGGATTTCCCCCAAATCAAGCGGTGTATAAATTTTATGAAATAAATAAATAAATAAATGTCAAATGAACATATTTATTCTGTAAGTGCTATTCATCTACAGAAATGGTTTGTTGTCTATTCAGCCTCCTTTGAAAACAAAACAGTTTTCACTAAAGGGACTAGACAGAATTCGTAAGAGATCACCAGTGCCTTCTAGAGTAGCAGCTGCTTCCACTATATCTGGAAGAACAAAAACTAAGCACAGAAAGCTGCTTTCATTTCCAGTCTGTGATGCTGGGCTCATCCATGCTGCCATTTAATGTGGATAGTAAGCTTCCTGTACTTTCACAGATTCTCCATTGTCCAGATGACATTCTCCTCCAATTCATTGCCTTCCCACACTTTCTGCTTCCTCAATCCAGATTTTCTCATACCAGGGATACTCTGAAAAGTAGAAGGTATGAGAACATCTGGAGGGGGGAGGAAGTCTGGGAAGGCAGTGTTTTAGAGGAGAATGTCATACCGGCAACAGAGAATTAATGGAGCTACAGAAAGCTTACTATCCACATTAAACTACAGTATGACTGAGCCCACTGTTAAGAACTTTAATGAGCTACATAACTGGGGGTGATCATTCAAAGCCAGCCAGGCTTTCTGGCCTAATTCCCAGCCAAAATCTGAAGAAGCCCAACTCTGGCTTCATTACATCTTTGCAAAACAACTGTCCTAATTTCTAGATGCTTACAGGCTCACCCTGCTGAAGATGAACTTTCCCCCCTTCAGATCTCAGTCTCAAGTTTGCTGCAAACTAAAATTACAGATTGAGATACTGAAGTGATCAAGTAGTAAATAATGTCTTAAATACTCACTTATTAAGAAAATATAAAGCCCTGTCTTCAGTAGGTATGGTCTACTCACAAGGTTGTTAACATTCGTTCTTATCACATATTTTGTGGTCCAGTACAAACCTGTAATAGAACAGAAGAGTCTTACCAAGTAGGGTTCAGCATTCCCCAGTAAGTTTTAAACTTAGGACAATACACCTAGAAATGTAATGTTATTTTACATTTCTCCAAGCACAGAATTTCTTGCAAAATATAATCTACTACTCAGAGATGCCATTTGAGCTTCATGTTATGCTAATCTAAACAACATATTAGCACAAATATGTGGGTGTTACTAGAGAGGAAATCAAGGCCATTGCACTCCTCCCAAATTCCTGCACTGCTACAAGTGAAGACAGGGTTTGGTTTAGCACAGGGGTCAGCAACCTTTTTCAGCCATGGGCCGGTCCACCGTCCCTCATACCATGTGGTGGGCCAGACTATATTTTGGGAAAAATATGAACGAATTCCTATGCCCCACAAATAACCCAGAGATGCATTTTAAATAAAAGCATACATTCTACTCATGTAAAAACACCAGGCAGGCCCCATAAATAACCCAGAGATGCATTTTAAATAAAAGGACACATTCTACTCATGTAAAAACAAGCTGATTCCCGGATCGTCCGTGGGCCAGATTGAGAAGACGATTGGGCCGCATCCGGACCACAGGCCTGAGGTTGCCTACCCCTGGTTTAGCAAGTAGTCTGAACCCAGGCTTGTCTCTAGACCAGGGGTCGGCAACCTAAGGCCCATGGACCGTTAGTGGCCCACAAGGCTTGTCTAAGTGGCCCATGGCGACCCCTGGTGCTCCCTGCCCTTACTGGCGCAGCACGGGGACTGACTTCCGGGTTGATGGATCCGACCCAGATGTGGCCAGAAATAGCATGTGAGCATGTGTGCGGGATGGAGAAGCACCTGTGCACATGCACACACACTATTTCCGGCACACTTCCGGGTCGGAGGAGCGTCGACCGGCCCATCCTCTGATAAGGTTGCCAACCTCTGCTCTAGACACACTCTGCAAAGCGCTGAACTCCCTCGCTAGACAAATGAGTGTAGATTTTTTTTTTGCTTTCCAAGTTAGGTACGTGTGTGTGTGTGTGTATGTAAAGGATGACACACCAAGCTGCCTCTATATAGATCTCATGTTGAATAAATATACTGTACGCAGTTTACTCATGTAATTATTCTGCTTCTGAAAACAGTGAGTTTAGGAATCTGCACATACTCTGAGCTCAGACTGAGTGTTTAGTTTAATGAGGACTTGAAGCTGTTTATGTCCGTATTTTATTTTAGTGGTATCTGCATTATATCCTCCTCATCCAGGTCGCAGCGTACACTCCACCCTGCACAAAAATTGAATTTTCTTGTTCCATAGATAATTTGATAAGGGAAGAAAATCTAATATAACATTGCATGTTACTCTGAGTGTGGATGTGCGGAAGCACAATGTGTGGATGGGTTGTTTTTAGTGATGTTAAATTCTCAAGAATAATCTTTTGTAGGATATTCTTGAGAATATTCTTGATTAATGAGATTAGAGAATTTTCATTTAAAATAGGAGAATATTTATTTTAATGCATTCTAAGGTGATGGCACCAGTAATTGTCATGTTAAGGTTTGGTATAAGGAAACTCGGTAGTTAAATCATATTTTATTCTTCCATTAGAACATGTACATGTTATAGGACAAGTAAAAAAATACAATTGACATGTTAAGGTTTGATCCAATACATTCAGTAATAGGCTATCTTGTGCTTCTGATAGCTCTAACACTTAATAACTGTTTTGGTGACTGAAACACAGCTTGATAAACAAAACTATATGCATACATATAAAAAAGAAGCCATTAACATTAAATATATTATCATTATATGATAATATATTTCAGTATGCAATCTCTGGTAAATGAAACCTTGTACCATTGAATGGCACTGCAAAAACCAGTTACTGACACTAAATAAACATATAAAAACATCAATTGTTTAAATCAAGGCCACTTCACAAATAAAATTAAACCTACATACAGCAACAGTGTTTTGCTTTGTGTAGGCTCCTATGATTTAAATAATGGGCCCCGCCTGCTAGCCTTTTGTTATGTGCAAATGGCTTTAGATACCTATTAGGTCCATAAATGACCATAGAGCATATATTCAACAGAAAAAAAACAGCGACAATTTGTTGTTGTCAAAGGACAGCTGGACATATAAAGGGCCCCATTACCTTCAGTAGCTCAGAGCCTCATCAAACCTAAATCTGGCCCTGGGGGAGAGACAGCTTCACCTGTTTAATTCCTGCGCGTCCAAACTCTTAAAGGGGGCGGGGCCAGGGTTGGGACACGCTCCGAACCCGCCACCTGTAGTGATGACATGGGACCACCCCCTTCCCCCATACCTGCTTCCGCAGAGGCGGCTCCGCTTGCTCCCCCCCCCGCAGCCCAGCTGGAGCCCCTCAAGCGAACCCGCGTCTATTAAATCTCTGGCAATTCTTCCCCGCCTTCCCCTCACGGCCACCAACGCTCAAGGGCCGGGCAACAAAGCACCGCTTCCTTCCTCGCCTCCGGCTGCGGCCCACCGAGAAGGCCGGCGCTGCCTCGCCCCAGCCCCGGCTCCTTCGCCCCTACCTCGCTCTCGACGGGCGTCGTCAGCTGCTGCTGCTGCTGCCTCCACCCAACGGCCAGAAACCAGGCCCCGGTTGCGACAAAGAGGTAGAGGCGCCCTCGCGAAAGGGAGCCCGACCTCGCTTCTCTCTTCCGGTTCCCGGTTGCAGTTCCCGGAACTCTCCTCTCGGAGAGCGCGTTGAGATCAAATGGTGGCGCTCGAAGGGTTAGAGCGGAAGGCGCCTTTCTGCTGCTTTGAAGAAGAGAAGCAGAATTGCAGAGTTGGAAAGGACCTCGAGGGTCATCTAGTCCGACCCCCTGGCAAGGC
The DNA here is from genome assembly GCF_965207765.1 of Zootoca vivipara. Taxonomy (NCBI): domain Eukaryota; kingdom Metazoa; phylum Chordata; class Lepidosauria; order Squamata; family Lacertidae; genus Zootoca; species Zootoca vivipara. The sequence continues at coordinate 66,058,245 of NC_142591.1, forward strand.
AGGAACCTCAACTAAAGCATCCGTGCCGGGTGGCCATCCAATCTCTGCTTAAAAACCTCCATTGTCAAACAGCTCTTACAGTCAGAAAGTTCTTCCTGATGTTTAGTCGGAATCTCCGGAACAGGAGAAAACAAGCTTGCTCCCATCTTCCCTGTGGCGGTTCTTTCGATATAGGGAGATATCTCCTCTCCGTCTCCCCCCCCCCCAGGCTAAATATCCCCAACTCCCTCAGCCATTCCTCAAAAGGCTTGCTTTCCAAACCCCTGGCCATCTTGGTCACTCTCCTCTGCACATGTTCCAGCTTGTCAAAATTCTTCTTAAATTGTGGTGCCCAGAACTGGACGCAGTATTCCCGGTGGGGTCTGACCAAGGCAGAATTAGGTTGCTCACTTCCACCACGTTTTTTGTCAATTTGATGAGAATAAGCCCCAGATGGCTTCTGGAGTTTATTTTACTTTATGGAGTTAAACATGTCTTTTATGTATGGAGTTAAACATTTATGTATGGAGTTTAACAAACATTTCTGGGGTGTGTTTTAAGGGAAGGGTAGGGTAGTTGGTTTCTTGGGGATTAAAGTCTGTCCAGCTGCCATGGGGTTTCTTACTAGAACCTTTTGTTGCTTTACGCAGAATGGTTTTTAATTAACCCTGAAAAAAGGAGTGTTGTATCTGCCCAATTTCCCCGCCTCGTCCTATTTTTGTGTGAGACGCACACACACACACTCAGAGAGATAGCAGGCATGCTTAATTAAAAATAAAAAAAAATCAACAAAACGAGCTCCTTTAACCAGCCTGCCTTATTCTGGGTACCACATTGGTTCCTGTTTATTCCCAATGACTCTCGCTCCGCAGGTTAAGTGGATTCTTGGAGCGTCGATTGCGGACCATTGCTATGTATGCAAAAAGCCGCTTTGGGTTTTCAGCGCTGCCTGACTCAGGGAGCGGAATGATGTGGAGCAGAGACAAGAGAATGTCTGGCAAAGCGAGATTGATCCAGCAGCGCCCCTTGCGGGCTGACTGATGGAGAAACGTTATGCATCAGCAGAACACACACCCTTTGCTGTGTCTAGTGAGAGGCGAATTAGCTCGGTGGTAGATAACATGCTTCGCATATATTGCAAGTTCGATCCCCAGCATCTCCAGTTAGAATTGCAAAAGGAGTGTGTTTGCCAGTGTAGATGGACCAGTGCCTGATTCCGTACTTCTAGCACTTCCCAAAGGCTGTTTCACCTGCCCCTAGCATCCTCACTGGTTGTCTAACACAAGACTATGTTGACTCTAGCATATTTGCAAAGCTAAGCAGGGGCCAATATGATTTCAAAAATTGGATAGAATCTCATAATTTTAGAATTGGAAGGGACCCCGAGTGTCATCTAGTCCAGCCCCCTGCAATGCAGGAATATGCAACTGCCCCAAACGGGGATCAAACCTGCAACCTTGGCGTTATCAGCACCACCCTAGCCAACTGAGCCATCCAGGCTATGTGTTGAGATGCCTTCATTGCAGGGGATTGGACTAGATGACCATCGGGTCCTTTTCAAAACTACAGTTCTATGATTAGCCCATAAGACAACTTTTCCAACTTTGCATCTCCATTAGTTGCCTGAGTTTGTCAACTATTCAGCAGTGGAGGGACAAAGGATGATCTAATGTAGCTTTCCCCAATCTGGTGCCAATCACCAGGGATTACGGGAGTTGTAGTAGTGACACCCAGTGTCCATAGTATTTTCAGCTTTGTAAGAAGTGTATGGGGGTGGGGGGAATAACGACATTTATAATAATTTCACAGTGCTTATATTTAACATAATCACAGGTTGTTTACCACAAGTTATCTCCCACCTTGCATATTTTTTTAAAAAAAACCCTCATACAAAACATAGTAGGTTAACAACAACAATAAGAGACCAAAATTGTATTATGTTGGGGTAGTTAAAACTGGAGCATTCCTAACAGTCCTGAGGGTAATTATTCCAGTAGTCAGTGCACAGTTGGGATGCAGGAATGGGTGGAGATAATCAAAGGCATGTTGGATGAAAATCTGCATTTAAAAAGATACTGGAGGGAAATAGGGATCATTGTAAGATGATGTACTTTGTACATAGGAAGACCTTACCACAAATTCAGTGGCATTGTGTAATTTATCATTAAGCTGAAGACCTGTGGGGAGAGTGTTTGTATCCCGTGGAACAGAACAATGGTAAACATTCCAGAGGCCAAAGATTAACTGCTTAATGTCAAAGACTTTAAAAGGTGTTACTTTGATCCAATATAAGTGATATGTTTCCCATTTTTTAAAGGTCCTGTACATTTTTTTATAATAAAATGAAATATATGTGCAAAATATTTACAGTCTTCCCGTTATAACAAATTCTGGTTCCCAGGAGCAGCTAACATGTTTTTTTTTTAAACAAAAACAAGTGAGGAGTTAGAAAATGTAGACTGCTATTAAACAGAGGACAACTGCTGTGATAAGTTTGCTATTCCTCATTAAAAAAAATAATAATCCAGAGGCAGCAGGATCTGAAGTGCAGGTCACAAGTCTTCTTCGCATATTTTCTCAAACACACAGTCATCCTCATTTGGTCTACTAGCGTTCGGTTTTTTTCTTGGCTTAAAACCAGAATGAAATATCTGCACAGAATCAAATACAGGATATGTTAAACCGAGAGATCAAAAAAACCTCTAGTCAATAATGCATGAAACACACACCAGTAGAACACCACCTAATTGTGTGTTGGGGAATACCACCAGCAGCTATGCTAATGATATGTAACAGGGGGGAAAAGGTTTGTGAAAGCCAGCAACTATCAAGGTTTTTGATCCTGCTTTCTCCAACCCAGTGCCTACAGATGTTTTGGCAGCATATGCGAGTCATAGTCCAAAACATCTGGAGGGTACCAGGTTGCAGAAGGCTGTGGATGTGAGGGCGATCTGGCTGCGACATCTGTCACCCCATTGATTGCCATGGATGATTCGGCTGGCTAGGCGGGTGTCCCCTTCCTCCCTCACTGTTCCATGTGCATCCCCCCTGAAGCTGTGCACTCGGTGGAAGAGGACGACCATCCCAGATAGAAGGAGTGTGCAGAAGGCTGTCCAACAGGTATTCTAGTTATAGTACTGCAGCAATTGTATTGAACTGACATAAGCAGTGGCAGCCTCTATGGCACAGTGATAGTAACTGTTTATATAGCACTATGATGTGTACAGAGCACTTCCGATAATAAACTCAGTAATCCTCACAACCACCAGGAAAGGCATGTCAGCTTCACCATCCGCTTATTGCAGATTGTGTATGTGTGGCAAGGGTAGGAGAGGAGAACCACAACTTGCATTAGGGACCCTAGTCATCTCCTTTCCTAACCAATCCCTTAAAAAAAAAATTCAATTAAAATTATCTTTATTTAATATTAAACATATTATCCATAAAATCAACATAACTCAACATAAATCAATACAAATCAACATAACTCAAATGCAGGTCAAAATTATACAAAAGAACCAACTTCTCTTTTTCTTTTTTTCTCTATTTTCTCCTTTTTCTTCTTCCCTTTCCCTGTTTTATTATAAGTTGGTTCCTAACCAATCCCAGTCCCTCTCAGGTCTCCACCCAAGTTTATGTGATTTAATTCACAAACCTGACTTGGATGGATGCTTGGTTTCTTAGCTTTCCCTGGTTCAGGAACTTCAATCTGCTAAAACAGATTGATAAAATGTAAAGATCATTGCTAGGCAGAAAGATAAACACACAGAGGCAGGCAACATGTAACTCAAGTGTATTCACACAGGCGAGACACTGGCAAATACACTATAGTATCAGCAATTTTAATCACATTTCTCTTTGACCTTGTGAACATAATTTCTATTGACATCAAGCACAAGTAGCATTTATATGTGGAGAAGTGGATGAAAGCAATGGGTTTGTTTTTTGGTCTTTTCCTTTAAGCAGTGAACCAATTTCTGTGGTGAGCCTAGAATCTACAGATACCACACAATACTCACCCCTACTGAAAAAGAAATCATTGCTAAAGTTACCCTGAATATGATATATGAACCTTACCCAAGAGGATGTAGCATTCTATAGGTTGATGATCAAATGTTGAGCAAACTTCCCTCTCACTAGGTTCCCTGGCCTCCCATTAATAAAATGGAAAGTATGCATCTTGATTCCAGATGCATGTTTACTTGGAAGTACTTTCTAGTTCCATTGAACTCAGTAGGATTTGCTCTGAAGCCTGTATATGATTTCAGCCATAGGGTGGGTCAAATGAGGATCTCTGGAGCCAGTATTGGCTGGTGCCCACCAAGACTGGCAAGACAGAAGGCAGGGAGACCAACAGCAGACCCAAGCCAACAACAGGCAGAGCCACCTTCTGATTGGTTGTAAGTAAGGCCCGTAGGGGCTGGCTGAGTTTGGTGAAACAATGTCCCAGTTGCTCTAATCACCCAGACTCCACAGTGCAAGAGCCAAGAAGCTCACATCAACAGTCAGGCAAACTCGATTGTCAAACTTTGCTCACCATTTCTTGATCACCTTTGGTTGCTGTCATCAGCTGCTCTGATATTATCTTTTTTAAGCAGCTGCTTAGGAGAAATGCCTAGATGTGGGATAAATATATTGATTTTAAGTAACAAAATACTTTATATGCAGAATTGCTGCTTTCCAGACTACATCAGCCTTGCTCTGTGGTTTGAATGTTTTGTTTTGTTTTGTTTTACTCCCAGCTTAATCTATCCGATTGCAGTCCACTAGCCATATCATTCAATTTACTCAGGACATACATATGAAAGTAAACCTGAACAAGCCTTTCCTGATGTGAACCTGAACATATAACAGCCGGGGGGGGGGGATATTGCCTCTTGTGAATTGTCATCCATAAGTAACAGATATAAGGCAACTTTTCCCCCCCTTTCTATTTAATACTAGGTGGAAGAAAGCAGGGGGATGAACATGGCTGTAAAAGCACATCCTTTACATCTAGTGTCTCAACTTCAACCTCTGACATTAGCAAAATGAAGGAAGATGTCCGGGTAAGGCCTTGTTGAGCTGTTGCCTGCAATGGGTTAGGTCAGGGGCAGGGAACTTTTGGCCCACAGACCTAATTAGGCCTTACACGAGTACCAATTTGCCCTGTAAGGCTATTACCCACAAACCACACCCACCTGCCATACCTGATGTCATATGTGACGTCAGGTATGGATAGGGCTACAAATAAATGGTCAGGTGCTTGAAGTGGGCTCCAGATTATTCCACTGCAAGCAGATGTCCTTGGGCAGAAAGCCCCACTGGGATCAGATGGACCTAGGGATTTCCTCCATTGGGAAATGCACCTTCAAAGGAGGTCTCTAACTGCTAAGAAAGAATTCCCTCTGAACTTTGGTGCTGCAATTTCAGCAGGCACACAGCACATAGTTGTTCACTCTTCAGGCTTCTCCTTTTATGTACTTTATGTACATTACGTTTGTATTATGTAATACAAACCTGCTTTGTGTTAAAGGCAATCCATCTCCAGGTGTCAGAATCGTTGTACTCAAACCTGAGCTCCAGGAATTGGTCAAGGCCTTGGCCTGTAACAGATCCCTAAGTAGTTTTTTTTTAAAAAAAAAAAAGAAAGATGCAGTAATATTAGTCAAGAGATCCTCCAGCCTATACTGATGCCTAGGCACTACGCTACACTAATATTCAGAGGATATCTCCAATGTTTTTTTAGAGAAGACCCACTAAAATTGTTGCATGCAAGTTAGAAATGCCCACTAACTTCAGTGGGTTCACTCTCAGCAGAACTTTCATCCCTTGTTTTCTACATGCAGCTACAGTATCGCTTTCTCCTAGGTCAGAGGAGAGTGCTTAGAGGAATCTGAAGTAAGGCAAGACTGCAGAAGTTGATGATAGTTGGAACACAGAATGTTAACAATGAGCAACTTCTTCCTAACATGTGTATGTGCAGCAAGAAAGGTGCATAAAGGCAATCTAAACTTAGAATTTGTGTTATTGCTTACAAGGCAGGCCCTCCCATTTAGGGATTTTTTTTTCTCATGAGACTCAAGTTTAAAGGAGAATCCAGCACAAGGAAGTTAGCATGAAACAGTGTGGTTAAGTAGTGAAGTTGCTCACAAGGTACTTACTAGAAATGTGACCTGCCAGCACCTCACCCTGTTGATCTTGAAGCTGACCTCTTTGATCTGGTTGCTAGGCAACTTTATGCAGCAGCTAATCTCATTATTTCCCACGTGAATAGCAGCAGTACAGCCTGCTTCAGGATAGTCACAGGAGCAAGGAGCGAGTTTAATGTATCCGTAGTGCTGGACCTCCTGAGCCAGCTCTAAAAACTGTGCAAGAGAAACAGAAACTGGAGGACAACAGTGGGTTATATACTGTACCACAGGATGCAGGAAGGTACTGAGGGCTAGCAACTTCAGCAAGTGACCGAAAGCCAAGGACTCTGTCACATCTCACATATAAAATCAATGCAGGAATTGTCCTAGTGCTCATTTGAAAATATACATGTCAATGTCAGGTGGGGAATGATTAACACGCTGGAAAAAAATGTGTATGGCAGTGCAGATGGAACACCCGACACTATCAGCTTTTATCAGTAATTCCTTTCCAAAGTCTTCGGGCACAGCAGTAGCTTAAAGGGGTTGGACCGTGAGAAGAAAGGCAGTACTCAACACTGCTGTTCTGCTAGCATCGTGGAACTTCTTCCTCTTTTCCTTTGCAGTGCACCCTCAAAATCTGTTCCAGAGGGCTGGAAGATCCCCCAGAGCGCATTTTGAGGGTGCACAGGGAGAAGAGGAGGAAGGGGAAGTCTACTTGGGCGAGAAAAATTCCACATGAGCAGTGTTGATTGGAACAAGTCTCCAGGTCTCATCCACTTAAATCTGGAGCACTCTATAAGAGTTGTTCTAATCTTGTAGCAAGTGATCTGCAGGCCATACTCCTGCTTTGCATGTCTAGAAGTTTGTCATTGTACAAATGCTACAGGAAATTCTGCAAAACTGAATTATTATTTCTCTGTTGCCTCTCTTTGTATGCTTACAACAAACTGCATTTTCACCCATGAAATAATTAAATACCGCAGCAGGCATTCTGTCTATGGAGGGAGAGCTGGAGGTGCTAATATAGAGTATACTGGGGTTGAAAGATCAGATCAGATCAGAAGGGAAGGGGTCTGGGTCTCTAGGTCTGCTCTTTCCCTTCTCTAGGCCAATCTCACATCTCATCTCCTGACTCTGCAGGAAGAGCTTAAAGGAAAAGCCAGACGGGTAGAAGCCAGTCTGAGTTTGCCAGAGAGAAACCTTTGCAATAGCTTTGATGCAGGCAAGAGAGCTCATCTGAGCTCATCTTCCTTCCCTCCTAACACATGATTTGTGGTATGCATGGGAAGTTAATGCTCATCCAAACTTTAGATGGGCCTCAGCTGATTTTCATGAACAGCATCAACAGAATCTAACACATCTGGACAAATTTTGTTAAATGGAGACTAATTTTTTGTGCAGCTGGGCTTGGATTAATAGAAAGAGTTTCCTATCCTCATCTCTCCCAGAGACCCCTGGGCAAGCCACTCTGTTGGGGGGTCCAGCTTGAGCAAACTGGGGTGGGGTGGGGCACAAGGAGAGGATAGAAGATTCTTCTGCTTACAGAATAAAATAAAAAATCCTTGGCAGAGCTGAAGAACACAGCAAGCCTTTATAAGCAGATGCTCTCTCTGGCATCTTTGCATCACAGCAAGCACCCTGAAAAGGTTAAAACGCTGTATTACCTTCATTTTGTTAGGTGCTTTCTGTAGCATTTGAAGCTTCTGCATCTGTCCGTCTGTAGGCTTGATCCAGTTCTTCTCCATTTCCTGCAGAACCTTAAAAAGAGAAAAAAAAGGTACGTATTAAAGTCTCTGATACATTGTTATCCCTGACATAAGAGTCTTAGCAGCCAAACCACCAGGCCAATGAGCTCCTCAAATTGCCAGTCCTGGTGTTCCATGTGGGATCAGGTCGCTCTGACATGGCAGAATGGGCACAAGAATGGTGGAGCACAGTTCTCTGAAGCAGCATAATCAACATGACTTTGCAAAGAAATTGTGGCAATAGGATCCTGCAACCCTAGAGTCCCACCATGGCCACCAGGTACTACTAGGCTGCAAGAAGCTACACAGTTGCTAGTTCAACTGTCTGCATTACTGCAGCTAGGGTTGCCAGATTCAATAGAGGACAGGACTTCTGTGCCTTTAATTGCCCTGCTCTCTTTTGAGTCTAGAAACCTTAAAGAGAAACCAGCAGACCCTTTGCTTGGAAATTAAACAAAGGGTCTGCTGGTTTCTCTTTAAGGTTTCCAGACTCAAAAGAGAGCAGGGCAATTAAAGGCACAGAAGTCCTGTCCTCTATTGCAGCGTTTCTCAACCGCTGTTCCGCGGCACACTAGTGTGCCGCGAGAGGCTGGCTGGTGTGCCGTGACGTGCAGCGACTAGAAGGGCGATTTTGCAGCTGCAAACTCCACCTCCCTGGGCGTCCTATTTCTTTGCCCCTTCTAGTTTCCACAGACCAGGGGTCGGCAACCCGCAGCTCCGGAGCCGCATGTGGCTCTTTTGCACCTTTGCCACGGCTCCGGGCAACTGGCCATGGGCCAACAAGGCTCCGCCCCTTATCCACCGGGTGCACTCCGGCTTCTCTCGAGCACACGGCTAACTGCCGTTCTGCGTGAGAAAGCGTGCGCACGCACTGTCGCCGGGCGACCTCCACTGCCGCGCGCAGTCAATGGCATTTTGAAGAGGCGCGCGCGCTTTACCCAGCCGGCGTTCTAACGGCACAGAGCGAGCGAGTGAGAGCCGAGAGAAAGCCCGTCCTGCTTTCCGAGGTTCCCTGGCACTGACATGGCCGCCGGGGGCGGCGGGAAAGAGAAGGGAGGGAAAGAGAAGCGAGGGCAAAGGGAGGAAGAAAGAAGGAAGGTGGGGAGGAGGGGGGAAGAAAAAGAGGGAAAAAGAGAGGAGAAAAACGCAGGGAAGGAGCAGTCGCGGTTTCAAAGCAGCGAGGCAGACCGAGACGCCACCCGGTATGCAGCACTACCCTCAACACTTTGCCCCGCTTTGCTTTTTTAGGCTGAGGGCAGGCGGGGAAGCGGCGAGAGGCCGGGCGGGGCGGGCGGTGCTTACGGGACGGCGGGGTCGGGTGGGGTGGATCAGAAACCCGGATCTTTTAAGAACTCGGCAGCGCTGACCCGCCGGAAAGCAATATTTGGCAAGTGTTTCTTACAGTCATGATTATAATATAGGGCGGCACAGAGTTAACTTTTTAAACTTTTTTTAATGGTGGTGTGCCTCGTGATTTTTTTCACGGAACAAGTGTGCCGTGGCCCAAAAAAGGTTGAGAAACACTGCTCTATTGAGTCTGGCAACCCTAACTGCAGTTCAAATACCTCTCATGATAGAACTGTGATATAAAAAACAGCTGTAACATGCATTGCAAGCACCAATTTATTTAATTTCAACCCAACATGGTGGCATATCATGACTCTCACACAACTATTAAGCAAGCATTTAGCATGGTGCTAAAAACTCTTACCTTTTTTGGGGGGGGGCAAGTATTAGAGTGCTAATCTCTAAACCAGTTACTGCTGGATTACCCATTTCCTCCCTTCCCCACATTATGGGCAGAACTTGAAGTGACCTGTGGCAAAGTTCACTTGGGGTTAAACCAGAGATGATGGCAGCAGATTCAGCTGATGCTTAAACTCAGATCTGTGACAACTGTACGATTGTAAACAACAAATGGGGTACACACAGGTGATGAGGGGTTCAAGTCTTCCGCCACCCACTGCGGAATGAGCTGTAGCGGTAGAGCACATGTTTTGCATGCCAAAGATCATGGTTTCAATCCACAGTGTTCTCCAGGAAGGGCTAGGATGAATTCCTGCCTGAAAACCTGTAGAGCAGCTGCCAGTCAGTGTTGGCCATACTGAGCTACCGTAGATGGACCAATGGTTTGACTTGGTATAAGGAAGTTTCTTAAATTCCTACATTTCCTCCCAGCCAGGCTCACGTCAGTTTCAGTAATATCCTAATGCCTGGGAGGGAGAGAAAGAAGCCACGGGGAAGTAATCTATGAGGAATATTTACAGCCCTTTTGCTATGAACAACCCCCTGTGATGTGGTTTAAACCCAGATCTATCACTCTTACATCTAGTTGGGCCAGCCTGATCCTTAGGCACACCTATTTTGTTATATACTGTGCATCAGATAGCATTGATGAATGGGAGTTAAGAAGCTCTGCTTGTTCATGAAAGCCTACTTTTAAACACAACAAGAAGTCAGTTTCTTTTCATAATAGTATTTCAGAAGTAGTGCTTTCCTAGAAGGAACTCACCTGCACATGCAAAAGCCTTACCTGTATATAAAGTAAGTTCACTGAAGTTCTGCAATTCATAAGCATTTTATCAAGGGATGGGTCCATGTACCTGTCCAACAGGGAGAGGGAAATGGAAAGCTTAAACGAAACAAAGCCACTGGTCCAGGGAAATATCTACAATGAGAGCTACTACTGAAATATGTTACAGGTAGGTAGCCGTGTTGGTCTGAGTCGAAGCAAAATAAAAAAATTCCTTCAGTAGCACCTTAAAGACCAACTAAGTTTATATTTTGGTATGAGCTTTCGTGTGCATGCACACTTCTTCAGATACTGAAATATGTGTATTTCTGCCCTTCCTCCAGAGTATTTATATATTTTAGTGCATCTTGCTAAATTCACATCTTCATCTTCCTTGCTTACCACTTTCTGATCCCAATCTTACAAGGCGATTCTTTCATGCTCTGAAGACTCACATAGGGAAGTTCAAATTCTGCCAGTTTTTTCAATACTAGAGGTGAGGGGGAAGAAAGGGGGAAGGCGGGAGGTAATTTTTGAAACTGTTTTTTTTTAAAAAAAGGTGACTTTTAAATATATATATATCTTTTAAAGCACACATTTGTCTCCTTCATGCAATGCATTTTAATATGTGCTTGCTAAACACACAACTTGTGGTGAAGTAACCCCAACCTCTTCCAACTTAAAAAGGAGAGAAATAAAAGGGATGTTGTTCCAGCAAAAGCAAACCAAAAGTTCTTGCATTTTTATGATAGGATAAAAAAAAGTTTGTCTCCATGCAACATACAGGCTTTGTTTTAGGTTTTAAAGTCAACCAAAAACAAAGAGGAAAAACCAGAGTTCAGCCAAAACGTTGCTTCTATACAGCTGTCACCCATAAAACTTTCCCACACTGCACAAATAGAAAGGAATGTGAATGCAATGTCTAATGTACTAAACAATGCACCTCTTACCAGACAGCTCCCCATTGTTGTGATCTTGAATAAGGAACAAGCTGAAATAGCCTATTAATTCTCTTGAAAGCTCAATCTTGTACGATACAACCTGGAAGGGGGACAGGGGGAGAAGAGAGGTACTTTCCCATTAAGATTATGAAGGAGTTACGTAGTTTAAGACAATGCTTTAAAATGGCTTTTGTATCAGGGTGGATTAGAAAAATGCAACCAATAAATCTGTGGCTGTTCCCCCACAGAGGTTTAGAGAGATGAAATAGAAATATTGCAGGTTTTCACATTCTTCATAACTGTTCATCATGAAAAATAAGCTTTAAAAGACTCTTACATATCTACCTCGCTGATTCTATCTATGGGTGTGTTTGTACAGGTTCATTCTGCCAGGAATCACTGGTTCAGTCCAAATTACTCCATTTCGTTTGGGCTTGGCCACCAAGAAATAAGTGGTTTTTTTAAGCTAGTACTTTCCTTGAGATATTTGGACACAACAGCAACGTATTGCTCAACAAGCTTGTAAATTGGTTCATATGAGATACTGTAAAGTACATTTGAAAAATCACTTGCCTCTAGCACTCTTTCAGCGGTATCCGATGTCTGAATATCAATTCTGAGATACCGTCCATCAGCAAGATAAACATCCAGAAAAGATTGTTGCGTTTGGATTTTAAATGTATCCTGCAAGACATGAAAACATGGGATTGGAGTGCCTATATATGTGGTCCTTGCATCTATCTGAAAGTGAAGATTCCAGCTTCTTCACTACAGGAAAAAAATACAGCGGATCATTAAGCAAACTGGGTCAGAAATGGATGGTCAGTGGTTGGGGCTGAAAGGAGATGTAGTCCAAAATATCTGAAGGGCTACATATTTTCTAGCCCTGTTTTTGATCCCCAAAATCGTAAAAATGGGCAACTGACTTTGGTAAGATTAAAAAAGCAGATGTTGAAGTCTGCAGCACTTAGTTGATTGATTTTTTTAATCAATTAAAGAAGTACACGAATTAAACTGTTTATTTTTAATCTAAATGCTTATAGATCCAAACCCTTCTGAGAGCAGAGGGAATATCTCTTCTGATATGGTCCGCTGTGACACAGGAATGCAAGCATCTGAAAAAAACTATCTTCTTCTGAATTGCAGCTGTTCATATAAAAGTTTGTGCAGATTTGATTAATTATATCGAATTGATTAAAGGCATACCTTAAATCAAGCAACAGCACTGCAATAAAATATAGTTGTGGACCCCAGGCATTTAGTTACAAACACACACATACAAATTTCTTATCTCTCTTCATGATCATAGAATCATAGAGTTGGAAGAGACCACAAGGGCCATCCAGTCCAACCTCCTGATGATGAGAAGCAACTATTTTTAGAACTAATTATGAGCATTAAGGAGTGAAAGGTGGCAGCTTCTCCTTATAGGCAGTTCATCTATCTCATTGCTTTCAAAGTAGTTTACTTTCTACAAGATGTGCTTTGGATTACAGCCTTAGTATGTACTAAAGGGTTGTATCCAATGCTAGTTCTATTCAGGTCTAGCCAACAAGGTGGCATTATCACGACCCTCACATAGCCATTAAACAAGCATTTTGTTGTTGTTGTTTAGTCATTTAGTCGTGTCCAACTCTTCGTGACCTCATGGACCAGAGCACACCAGGCACTCCTGTCTTCCACTGCCTCCCAGTTTGGTCAAACTCATGTTGGTAGCATCGAGAACACTGTAAACAAGCATTTAGCACACTGCTAAAAAAGAACCTTACTTTTTTTTTGCAAGTGTTAAGAGTGTTAATCTCCAAACCAGTTACTGCTGGATTATTCATTTTCCCCTTCTCCCCATTATGGGCAGAAATTGAATTAACCTGAGGCAAAGTGCACTTGGTGTTAAACCAGAGATGATGACAGCAGATTCAGTTGATGCTTAAACTCAGGACTGTGACAATGGTGTCCAATTTCTAACAAAAAATGGGGTACACACAGGTGATGAGTGGTCCGAGTCTTCCACCATCCACTGCTTATCTCCCTGTGTTTGCTCTGCTCATGAGGAATAGGCTGTAGCTCAGTGGTAGAGCACATGTTTTGCATGCAAAATGCCATGAATTCAATCCAATGCATGTGTCTGGGCAAAAGAGTCTTGCGTTGCAGGGTGTTGGGCTAGATGACCCTCATGGTCCATTCCAACTGCACAATTCTGTGATTCTAAGTACCTCACCACTCTATGGTCTTGGAGATGTTGAAGGAAGAGAGCCCTGTTTCACTGCCAAAGATGTCCTCAACCCATGAAGAGTGGCCACATGAAATGAGGAATGCTTGAATCTGTGTTGCCATGTTCACAGCCCATTTCATCAGCAAACCTCTTCACCAAGCTCTGTACCAGGGGTCCCCAAACTAAGGCCCGGGGGCCGGATGCAGCCCAATTGCCTTCTCAATCCGGCCCGCGAACGGTTCGGGAATCAGCATGTTTTTACATTAGTAGAATGTGTGCTTTTATTTAAAATGCATCTCTTGGTTATTTGTGGGGCATAGGAATTTGTTCATTTTTTTTTCAAAATGTAGTCCGGCCCCCCACAATGTCTGAGGGACAGTGGACCGGCCCCCTGCTGAAAAAGTTTGCTGACCCCTGCTCTGTACTTAGAATATCACAGTAGATTCCTGTTTTGCTCTTCCACTACACCATCAAATTCACACCAATAGTCACTTCTACTGTACAGTCACACTTACAAGGATATTTCATGCAAGTGTTAGTTACAGGTAGGTAGCCGTGTTGGTCTGAGTCGAAGCAAAATAAAAAAATTCCTTCAGTAGCACCTTAAAGACCAACTAAGTTTATATTTTGGTATGAGCTTTCGTGTGCATGCACACTTCTTCAGATACACTAGAAACAGAAGTGTCAGACCCTGTATATATATATAGGGTCTGACACTTCTGTTTCTAGTGTATCTGAAGAAGTGTGCATGCACACGAAAGCTCATACCAAAATATAAACTTAGTTGGTCTTTAAGGTGCTACTGAAGGAATTTTTTTATCATGCAAGTGTTAATACTGAAGAATCCTAGGAGGGAAATAATGTGCTAAATATTGCCACTACATTTATGCAGCAACTTAAAACAAATAAATTGGAGGATGTCCTCGGGTCATGCTGTACCAGTAGAAATTTTACAGAGGGGAGGAAAAGGTTTGTTCAGCCGTTTTACAGCTCCTCATTTGCAGGCCATTGCAGAAAGGCCCTATAATGGATCCTCTATAAAATGTTTTGCAAGGAAACAGCACTGAGTATCAGAACATCTCTATTAAAAGCTATTTGCTTAGAATCTTTCATGCTTGGACAATGTTTACTTAGCCTTCAATTGCTGTTTTATAAATGCAATTACAAGTACATAGTGAAATACAATGGACACTTGCTGTTCACACATAATTTATGGTCCTTCCCATAAATCATCTCTCCTACTGAAAAAAATGACATATTGAGATTTAGGCTATGTGTTTGGCATCATAATGGACCATTGCCACACCAGCTAGCCCACCGGCATTTGGTGGAAGGAATGCTAACTAGGGATTCTATTGCATGGCTCGTCTTGTGCATGGATCACATTCCTGGACAAAAGATCTGGGTTGGGCATGGGAACAGCTTGAGTAAAGTACAATCTCACATTTGTGATGTTCATGAACTACACAGAGAAATGAAAGTAGTAAAAACTTGGGAGTTACTTTATTTGGAAGCCATATACAACATGGGTACACTGCTGCAGGCCTGAAAGTTGTTTTCTCCTACAGAATATTAAAGTGTGTTTGGGGGGGGGGAGGCTCCAGTACAAAACTGCTGAGCCGAAACCAATAATGAAATTTAATTCCATTTGGACATGAACGAGGTAAGGACACTGTTTTCACTTCCCACTACATTTAATTAAATGTTAGGAGACTTATCACTTATGTTATCAATTCAAGTGCATACCAGAACTATGGGTTTGTGCACTTAAAGGAGATTAAATGGTTGTTCCCTTAGAGCAGGATTGAGGAACTAAGGATCTACAGATGTTATATGACTCCAAATCCCATCAGCCCTAGCCAACATGGCCTATGGTTATTGATATAGTTGGTACTGTATTCCCAATGACATCTGGAGGGCTGCAGTTCTCTGTTATGCAACAAATGTCGTTTTAAAAAACAACAACCTGACTTTTTGCAGTTTGGAAAGTGATGGGGAAATGCATTGAATGTACAGAATGAAAAAATTATTAACGAGAAGACACAAGGACAGCTTGCAAGCAAATCAGAATGAATGCTGAATGAAGACTGGACATAATTGTAAGTTTTGTACAAGCAAACCAAGATCAATACTTAATGTGATCTGGAGGTGCCCTGAATATAACACTTCATGCATCTGATTGAAGTGGGCTCTAGTCCACGAACACTTATGCCATACTAATAAAATGAACATCATTTAAATGTCCTTGCTATCTGTGTTACTAAAATGGCATGATTTTAACTGAGGGCCAGAAAATATTGAGAAAATTACTGAAACTAAACTCTGCCATCATCTTTCCAACCTTGCAAGGCCTTAGGACACTGCAGCTCCATGATCATACACCATATTCACACTGTTTCTACTAAGTAGAATATAGGCAGAGAGGCTAGAAGTTCAAGTTGCAACACTCTGGAAGTACGTGCCAGACTGCAGCTGTCGCCACCATTACAAGATAAAAAGATGTTGACATTTTCACATCAACACACTTATCGTTTCTTGTCCCGACATAACCCAAAGCTATTTTCTTGAAGCCAAGTCCCAAGGAGCATGCTTTCTTTTTTTTAAAAAAAAAGTGCTCACAGCGTTTTCTGGGAATCATCTAGTGACCAGAAAGGCATCAGATCTTTCCTCAACATAAATAACATAAGCAAACCCTTTTGCCACACTTAAAAAAATCCCAACCAAAAACATTAGGGGCATGAGAATAGCATTAGCTTTTAAACAGATCAGCTTATATCAAATTGCAACTATTGCCAACTTGGTAGCTAATGCAGCGAAGTAGGCAAAGTTGAGCAGTAAGGATCTATTTATCCTGCACACTAATATCAAACTCCAAGTGTAGGTCAAAACACCACCATCCAAGCATGAGGAGGAGGAGGCAGCAGCAGCAGCCTTGAGGGAACCCTTAAGGTTTGCAGAAGTACAAAAAGAAAGTGGGGGGTGGGTGGGCCCTATAGGAAAGGGGGTGGAGCCAAAACATTGCAAGGAGAACTGAGCATGCTCAGTTGGAATGATGGCCAATTGTTGGAAGTGGGAAGGAAAGGAAGGAAAACTAAGAGGGAAGGATGAATGGAACGGAGTCCCCTGGATATGGTCATGGCTTCCTAACAAAAGAGAAGTCCACGCTATGGTATTTTGTCCCAGGGCCCATTTGTTACTTTCTAAAAACAAGCTGATTTTTCAGTTCGTTTTAAGACAGAATAAGGTGCAGAGAGCAAAATTACCTGCTGCAATTTCCTAAAGAAACTAATAAAGACATCGCTGTTCGTAATACTAGGATCAATCGACACTGAAAAACAAAAGCACAAAAATCAGGACCGACAGCTTAAAGGATTATCTATATATGTAAGCTTTCAGTCATTTTATGACTGAAAGGGAAACTAACAATATAGTTATGAGGGCAGTACATGCATATTCAAGACAAACACAGTAGAAAATAATTATTAAGTGTGTATTATTGAATGTGGATTTTTTAAAATAGCACATTGGAGGAACCAGAAAGGATTGCGTAGAATGGCTTTCAGGAATAATGATCATCACATTTCATAAGGTCCTGATGAAAAGGCTTATAAATCAACATACACAATGCTTTAGATGACCACATTTTCTCCTTACCCTTTCATTATTAAGTAAGGAGTTAGGAAAAGATTTAATTTAGCTATTGGGCTTTTTAATATTTTTAATGTTTATATCCCATCTTTTTCTCCAAGGAGCTCAAGGTGGCATAAATAAATTCTCATTCAATCCCCACGACTACCTTGTAAGGTACGTTAGGCTGAGAGGCAATGACTGGCCCAAGGTCACCCAGTGACCTTCACAGCCAAGTGGGGTTTTGAACCCTGGTCTCCTGGTCTAAATCTCTTAACCTCTACACCACACTGTATCCAATTCAGCTCAAACAAGGGGCATTTCCTATCCCCATCCCTCCTGAACCCTCCAGTTCCCCCTGCCCAAGGGTAAAAGAGTCCATTCCGGCAAGCTGCTTCCCCCCATTTCCCCCCAATCTTCCCTCTCACTGCATCCATTCACTCCAAATCCTATGCCTTTCCTGAGAGTCCCCAACTGAGGCCTACACCGTAATGGGTGAGGAGGAAACAGGGGGATCCTCTCTCTTGTGCACGGCATCAGATGCAACTCTCATTATATATCAATTTGAATTGTAGCGGTGGTGCTTTTGGAAAGTTGGCCTGGAGGCCATTGGCTAATATGAGGAAATAACAATACTGTGCAGCCTTTATTTAGTGAAGGTTTTAAAGAACAAGATAGACCAGCATCTGTAATAAATAGTTTGGGGCTAAATAAACATGCTTAGCCCATGAGAACAGATGATACCATCTAACAGTTTATGATCCGATGAAATCATGTACCTGTATAAAATTTACATTTGCACCATGTGTCATGAACCACTATTGACGTGTGTGTGTGTATATTAAGGATTCACTGTACCATTCTGTAGATATTGTTCAAGTTGAGCTCTCCTTTCATCAGCCATTGACTTCGTCATTGCGAGGTAGAATTTTGGAGGGAACGCAGGCACACCTTTCCCAAAGACCCGCCTTAACTGAAAAGACAGGGCAACTGAATAGAGCACTTTACTTGTTAGAGACAAGAATGACAGACTTGCTGGACTGGAAGAGCAAAGCAATTCTTACATTCTTGAAATACAAGGGGCTAAACGATCCTATGAATCTGGAGAAGGAGAATCGACAACTCATGTTCTAACGCATTGCTCTTTTTATCAGCATAGATGTACGATTTTTACTGAACCCTTTTAATGGAAATTCCCAGGATAATCAGATGCATTTTATGTTTTCTTTCTTCCTTTCAGTTCAGAATACATCCAACTCTTACACGGTGGCTTAATTATGAGCTGTTGTGTGTAAAACACGTTAGGGACTACTAATTTTAGTAAACTTTTAACTTATGCCTGGTGTTCTACATTACCATACAGTTACTAGTAATTCACTGTTATGGTTCTCCATTTCAATCAATCAGTATCAGTTTGCTGTTCTAGCCAAAGGCCATGACAACCCCGTAGCAACCGTACCAGTTAAAACAATACAGATCATAATATGACCCAACATCCATGATGCAAGAGAGAGGTCGCCAGAAACACCAAGGAACTTAAATCCAGCCTGATTTCAAATTAAACCTCCAAATCACCACAACAATTTATAGTGACTTTATCTAACTCCTTTTTCCTGATTTTTGTTTGTTTGTTTTTACAGCCAGTGTATAGAGGGCCACTCTGGGAGCTTTTACTAGAGCCAGAGTATTACAACAACAGAATGCAGGTGCCTCACATGGTTCAAATATAAGAAGGCTGTTGTAATAATGTTCATGGACGTCATGCAATATGGTTACCTGGATTTTTCTGATGGGGGTACGCTAGGAATCTGTTATCAGTGATAGCATCTTTCTGACAAGAACACTGAAGCTGGGTGCTGGTGGCTAACACAATCTGATTTTTCTGACAGATAAACACTGAGAGGCCATTGTCTCTCATGCCCAGGGAAGGTATTTGACATAGTTTATTTCATATTGCTGGTTACAAGGTGTTCCCACCTGTTAAAGGCACCTGAAAAATGAGAGAAACCTGTTCTTCTCAATGTTACTCAGTTCTCCTTTCATAGCTTTTTGGATATTCACTAATGCCAGTTGGGATTAAAAGAAGAAACCTTAAGCCTTTAATGGGGAATCTGAGTAAGCAAAAAATCAGCAGAGAGGAACGAGAGAGAAAAGAAACTTTACTTCAACTCTACATGACTTTTCCCCTTGCTTTTTTACTTTGACTTGCCCTGAAACATATACCTGCTATCCTGACATTAAGCCTGAGAGATCCACCACAGTTCAGTCCATGTTATGACACTGAAGTCACTCTAGTCCAAACACTGGACATATTGCGATACATCCAATGTAAGTTCTACTCAAGAGTATACCCAATGAAGTCAATGGCTATGATTAGGTCCATTAATTTATATGGATCTAGTCTAAGTGGAACTTTCCTCTCCATCCTTACATTCTATTCAAAACAACCATGTTCCTAAGCTCTGGCATTTTTTAGTCAGTTGAAGTAGAATGCAGCCTATTATCTTAAATTACAGTCGTACCCCGGAAGTTGAATGGAATCCATTCTGGAAGTTCGTTCAACTTGCAAAACGTTCGGAAACCAAGGCATGGCTTCCAATTGGCTGCAGAAAGCTTCTGCAGCCAACTGGAAGCTGCAGAACCTGTGTCGGATGTCCGGGTTCCAAAGAACGTTCGCAAACCAGAACTTCCGGGTTTGCGGTGTTCAGGAGCCAATATGTTCGACCTACAAGGCGTTCAACTTCCAAGGCACGACTGTATATGCTTTGCTTTAGCTATAAATTAACAAATACCGTATGTCCATATTGTTCCAGCCTTAGAGATTTATTATGAAAATTATTTATATGCCACCTTTGGGGATATAGCCCTGACAAGTTATCAAAATTGTAAAGGTAAAGGGACCCCTGACCATTAGGTCCAGTCGTGACCGACTCTGGGGTTGCGGCGCTCATCTTGCATTATTGGTCGAGGGAGCCAGCGTACAGCTTCCAGGTCATGTGGCCAGCATTACAAATCAGCTTCTGGCAAACCAGAGCAGCACACAGAAATGCCGTTTACCTTCCCGCTGTAGGGGTCCCTTTACCTTTAAAAGTGATAACTAGCATTCTAAAATTCAACTTCGCCAGTGAATTACAAAATAAACTACTAGAACACAGAGGGCACATCCAATTACAAAAACCTTTGTACGTTTCCTACCTGTATAACTCTCACAGCTTCCCCTTTAAGTATCGTGGGAACTGTAGTTTGGACAAGCTGCTGCAAATCAGAAATCCCTTGCCCCTTTACAGAACTCGTTCCCAGGGGGAAATAGTATCCAATCACTTAAGACTGCAAGACAGATACGCAATGCCTATTGACGCTATGAATTTACCTTGTCAGAGCCCTGAGTTTTGAATTTCCCCCTCTGCAGCAAAGCTCTTCCATGCACATTTATATTTATAACTCCTACCCACCACCCACCTTTTCATTGGAACAATTAGCACTGCACATGTGCTGGTATTATTTGCTCTTAAGAAGTATTGGCTGCATACTGCCTAATACTTACTGTCCTTGACCTTTGTACTTGGAAAGGCAAAACTAATTATCTATTTCTAATTCTGAGAATATTCTTGGGGAATGTTCCCCAAGTGCATGAAGGGAGAGCAGAAATGTACGGTAATTAAACACTTTTGAGGGGCACACACACAAAGTTTCATTTGACAAGAAACTGCTAGCATGCAGATATTCTCATTCATTCGTGTAAAAATTCAGATGGATATCAAGTGCTCTGAACAAAGGAAACATTTACATATCTACCTATCGAACCTAAACATTAGAACCATATGTTCCTAAATTTAGATGACACTCTCCGCTCACAAATCAATGAACATCAGAGAACAGGGATGGGCGGAAGGCAGATCATGATCTACTGGAAGATCTCCGGGTGATTTGTGGTAGACCACAATGATTTCTGACTCCCAATTGCGTAGCTATAGCAATAACAAAATGAACACTTAGAAAAAATTAAGACTGCAGAAATGAACAAAACTTGGAATAACTAGGGATTGGTTTTTACGTGGGAAAACTGCATTCATCTCAGTTCTGGAACTCAGAATAAAACCCTGTACACAGCAGTAGCTCAGAGGCACCATATTCTTTCATTCTAAGTGCAAATCTTTTGTACCTTGCTCCAGCTGGTAGATCTCAGGACTTTAGTAAAATACAAAGTAGATTGAACAAGGGCTGGAGTCTGTAGAATGTATCCCACTTCCATGTAAAACATATCCTCTGAAGAAATGTTTTCTGGCAGAACATGAAAAAGGAGCAGCGATAAGCGAAAGGGGAAGGTGACCAATGAACCGGAACATCTTACCTGTTCATTCCAGTGGTGCAACTGACTGTAACGCACCTTGCAGAAAAGGAAGCCTTCGAGATACACGGAGTACAGCTGAAAATACACAGATTCTCTAAATAAATCCTCTTGGGAGAGGGGAATTTATCACTTCCTATAATTATCTGCATTTCAAACTTTCTTGCATAGAGCCCCACAATTCTTCTCATGCAGATCCTGCAAATTCCCCAGACCAGGACATCCTCCCATATGACGGCACACCCACCACGCCTCCTCACCCTACAATAGACTCACAATTCTCATCACACTGCTATTCATTCCCATGCTGTCCCCAAGTACATTTAAAGTACATTATGTCCCCCAAAGAACCCCCTAACAGAGCTGCAATCCCCAGCAACATCAACCAACTACAGTTCCCAGGATTCTTTTGGGGAAATAATGCACTTTGAGAGAGCATTAAAGGGTGTATATGAAGGTCTCTGCCTACCCTAAGCTTGCCAGATGTATCATATTTTAAAAGACTGGTCGCTCCAAATCATTTGATCATTTCGGGTATTGCAATGGGGTGCTTAATACAAATGAACATAAGCAACCGTAATTTCTTCAAATATAGGGCGAGAATCTCCGCAGTTTACTTGAGAAGAAGGGCACAGCAGCGTTTTATATTTCCCCCTTCTTTTTGGCCGTTGTATAGTCTGAGCCTGCCCCCCTCCTTTTTCTTACACACACACACTCCCCCCAACCCCGTGAAACCACGTGCCAACCACATTCTACGCTCTCAAATGCTTCTCTTTCCTGGCGCATCAGTACCAATCTGTGCCATGCAGGCACAGACCCCTCCAATTCTTTACTCCCGCAAAGCCCACCCTCCTTTCCTACAGACACTATTCAGGTTATTTGCCTCTGGGAATCACTCCCCACTCCCAATTCCTTTCACATAGAGGCTGTGCATCCCACCCACCCCCACCCCACATGCCACGCAACCCTCCGCCTCCTCCCGTCGCATACACACACGCCCCATTTCCCCCACCTCAGCTGCGCATAAAGCACCCCCCAACCTCAGCGCCAAACGAAGCGGATGGATCCCTCAACCAACTGCCTGCAACGGACAGCCAAATCCACGCTCTCCTGTGGAACCCCCCCTCCACCTCCCCCCTCAGACCCTCCCCACCGCGCCCCACAACAAGCAGCCCCGCAGGGAAAGGCGAATGATGCAAGGCGGCTCTTAACCCGCGTCAGGTGCGCGCCTCTTGCCCTCCTCGGTTGCGTTTCTTCAGCGCGCGCAGCGCTGGGCAAAAAAAGGCGCGGCTCCTGCCAACTTGCGGGCAAAGTGGCGCTTGCAGCGTCTGGTGCAGACGCGGCGGGTCTCCGCCGCCTCGCTACTTCCACACACACACACACAGAGCACAGGCGCGCGCCTCTCTAACCCGCCCTCCTCCTCACCGCAAGCGCGGCTACTACGGTCGCCCACCCGCCCTCCATCCATCCCTCCCGCTTCCTCGCTACTTCACCACATAGCGGCCGCCAAACTTCTCCAGCAGCTCTTCGGAGAGAGGGATGCTGAAGTGCATCTTCATGGTGCCGGTGCCGGCGGCGGCGGCGGCGCGAGGGAGACGGAGAGCAGGCGCGCGCCGCCTCGCCAGCAGCCCAGACCCCGCCGCGTGCCTGGTGGCCAGGCTGTGCAAATGGGGCAGGGCGGCCGCGGGAGCATTTGTTTTTCCCACGTGATGGCGGAGCCGGGACGCGGCTGTCTCCTCCCTCCGGAGGGCGGGGAGCAGCAGCAGGCGAGGCGAGGCGTAGCAACAGCAGCAGGTGGAGGTCGTGGGGTGGCCGGGCCAGGGAAATCTCTTGGCTCTGGCTTGGTTTCCCTTCTTGAGAAAAACAAACCGGGGTAGGGGAGCCCTCACCACTACCCAAAAGGCATTACTACACGGTGTATATTGGATTTTAGGTTGGAAAGATGAGAGTAGCCTGAGCAAGTGATGACCCCCTTGTTGCAGGGCCGGATTTAGGTTTGATGAGGCCTTAAGCTACTGAAGGTAACGGGCCCTTTCTATGTCCAGCTGTCCTTTGTCAACAACAAATTGTAGCTGTTTTTTGTGTTGGAATATTTTAGGTAGAAGGTGGGGCTCATTACTTACATCATATGAGCCTACACAACACAAAACACTGTTGCTGTATGTAGGTTTTATTTTATTTTTTAATCTTATATTTTGGAAATGTACATCCATTTTTTTCCTTTAAATTTTTGTGGGGGTCCCAAGAGAGTGGAGCTCTAAACTGTAGCTTGTTTAGCTTATACGTAAAACCGGCATTGCCTCATTTTATGAAGCCTCCCACGGAAGAATTTGCTAATCTATCCTTTTTATCCATTTAGTACATTTATATCCTGCCTTTCCTCCAAAGTGCCAGGGCTGCGTTAGCCATTAGGTCAGTGGTTCCCAACCTTTTTGTGGCTATGCCCTACCTAAGCATCTCTAAAATCCTGACACACACCCGCCCCCGTGACATATACTGTACTGTAGTTCTTATTATTCAAAAAGTGAACAGTTAATAACTCAATTCTCGAATTGCCGCCCTTAAAAATCAAATTGCCCCCCTGTACATAGCTGGCAAGTTATCCCTTTTTTACAGGGATTTTCCCTTATGCTGAATAGGCTTCCTCGCGAGAAAAGCGAAAACTTGGCAGCTATGCCCCTGTGGTGTGTGTGCCCCACATTGGGAATCACGGCATTAAGCAAAATAATGAAGCACATGCTTCATTAGGGCGTCAAGGGAAGGGGGGCACCACATTGCTGGAAAATTTCCACAGACCATGTGGTACAGCTGAACAGGTTCCACAGGTAAAGGTTCCCACAATATGTGCATCATAGGTTCAGTGCAGCAAAAAATGCAAAAACAAGATTCAGTCATGCTGAACTTTATAAAGTGATTGCAGAAGACAATATTTTACGGTTTATTATTGTTAATATTTTGAATTAGATCTACATGGAGGCACCCAAATCTTTTAAGTGCTATGGGCCTCTAAAGGTCTTAATCAGTCCCTGTGAGTTGCTCATAGAATTATAGAATTTTTGAATTGGAAGGGACACCGAGTATCATCTAGTTCAATGCAGGAGTCCCATGTGGGGACAGAACCTGCTCAAGGCATGGCGCTATGGTTCTGCCCCATCCATTTTATCCTTACAACAACAGCCTTGTGTCTGTGGCAGGTTCAATTGAGAAAGTGTGGGTGCTTCAAGACTGTCCCTATTTCTGGGTGGAATTCAATCAGATACCAGCAAATTCAGGACACACAAATTGGGTTGTGAGGAGCTCTTGCACAACAAACCTGCTCCCTCCCCCCACCACCAAAATTGTACTTTTTTTGAAATGAAAGCAATTGGAAATTGCACTGGGAAGTTGGATTAGCACTTGCTTTGATGCAACATCCTATTGACCCCACAACCAAATTCACATGAATGGTCATTAAACAGCCAACATCATCTAATCTCTGCACACAAGGACGAATGCGCAGGAAACAAGTTCTCTCTTATCTAACACTCAAGCCATGGGCATGGAACCTGTGACCCTCCTGATATTTTAGAATATAAGTTTCATCATCCCTGACCAGGCAGACTTGGACTGATGAGAGTTGGAGTCTAACAGCAAAGTTTCCCTTGGGCAGTAAAATGTCTTGGGTCAGCCTTGACTTCTAAGAAACTAGTAATGAGGTGCATGGACCAATAACAGTCTGTGTCAGTATAAGGCAGTTTCCTACATTCCTGGGCTCATTTAGATTATATAGAGATAGTAAGGTTATCACCTTTTGTTCCTGGGTCTTTAAAAGCTGCAGGACGGAAATTCAGCAAGGGAACAAAAACAGAGAGTTGAGACTGTCTGGTACACAGGGAGGTGGTTTATTATGCTCAACACATCTTGACAAAGGACTTCTTCAGGGGAATCATGAGACAAAATTGTAGACAGACTGACCCTAGTGTGCTTTATGTATCCTATT
The DNA here is from genome assembly GCF_965207765.1 of Zootoca vivipara. Taxonomy (NCBI): domain Eukaryota; kingdom Metazoa; phylum Chordata; class Lepidosauria; order Squamata; family Lacertidae; genus Zootoca; species Zootoca vivipara. Next base: position 66,083,704 of record NC_142591.1, read on the forward strand.
TTCAGCTGGATATTGATTCTGTCTACCATTTTGTTTCACGCCTGAAAACTTTTATCAACATGCATTTGGCCTAATAAACCACTTCCCTGCATACATTTCTGTTGTTTTAACTTTTTTTCTGAATTGATGTTCTTCCACCATTTATTCTTCTGTGTGCTGTCCTGAACATGCTGTCGTTGTCCTGAGCATCCATAGTGGATGAAGTGACCATTTTAATTTCTGTGTAAGGTGGCTGTTAAAGGCCTGTAAAACACAACCGTTGAACCCCTCACCAGCTGCAGTACATGTCCATCATATTTGTTAAATGTAACATGGACTGTGGTTGCAGGAGTGGCATCCTTGAGCTTAGGCCATTGTTTGTGATGAGGATGTAAGATACTTCCCCCCCCCCTTGCTTAACCACATTCCATTACTTGTCCAAGCAGGCTGTGCAATTTTGTGATATATATAGAGAGAGTGTGTGTGTTGTTGGACATTGTACACACCCTTATTGCCTGTCCGGGTTTGATCTCTGTTTGATGCACAATGGAGTACAATGCCAATCACACAGGCATTGTTAGGACATGCTTTTTTTTGCTCTCACCTTGTAGGTATTGAAATCGTTCCTTCCTCTAAAATTCTGTATTTCTTTCTGAATTTAAAACTACATTCAGCCTGGTAGCATCAGAGATGTCTCCTTCTTCTTCACTTGTTAGGCTATGCGCACATTAGTGGTTTGAAACACAGCAAGGTCATTTCCCTCCACTCAAGTTTCAAGTGGCATTTGCATGTTGCTGTACACACCAGAAAGGGGTTGGGAATGTCTCCACCTGGTGCATATTACCCATTTGCTTTCCCCACACCTGAACCCACCCCCAAAGCAACTTTGTGCATGCAGCCGTGATCTGCACATGTGCAGTGGCTATCTCAAGTGTACACACCTCAGCCGAACTGCAGTGAACGTTGGCTGACATTTTCAAATCAGATGGAAGCTGGTTTGAGGAGGGACACATCAAACAGCAGTGTGTCTCAAGAAACTATGCATTGCAGCTAACCCAGAGGTGGATGTAGGGCTGGGCGACTGGTGCACATGCACTGAGTGCTGAGCTGAGGCAGCACCATCTTAAAAGCCTAGGAAGTACAGAGCTTTGGGAAGGAGGTGTAAGGGTTGACAGGTTCCTTTCCAAAGCCTAGTTAGTGCTTTTCCAGCTTTGGAAAAGGGCTGGGAGGGCTCCAGGACGCTGCCAGAACCCTTGCACCTTCTTGCACCTCCTTCCCTGCCATTGGGAAGGCAGCACAAGGGCTGGGGGGCGGGCTTGCCTCTCACAGAGCATCATAGTACCCAACTCTGCCACATGGCTTCAGACCCCTCCAGTGGGAGCACACTGGGGACCAGAGTAAATAGCAGCGCATACACAACCTTAGTTAATTCCTCTGCTTAAAGGTAAAGGGACCCTGACTGTTAGGTCCAGTGGCAGACAACTCTGGGGTTGCGGCGCTCATCTCGCTTTACTGGCCGAGGGAGCCGGTGTACAGCTTCTGGGTCATGTGGAAAACCAGAGCAGCGCACGGAAACGCCGTTTACCTTTTTGCCGGAAAGGTACCTACTTGCACTTTGACATGCTTTCAAACTGCTAGGTTGGCAGGAGCAGGGACTGAGCAACGGGAGCTCACCCTGTTGCGGGGATTCAAACCACCAACCTTCTGATCGGCAAGCCCTAGGCTCAGTGGTTTAGACCACAGCACTACCCGTGCCCCTATATTCCTCTGCTTAGGTCTGTGTATATTCTGCAGTTCCATGCAGTCATAAGAAATGCAGAATGCAGCATTTGGTACAAAACTCAAGAGGCTCAGCAGGTAGGCTTCCAAGTTTATGAGGAATTCCTGGTGAAACTGCCATAATTAGAGAAAGACTCAGCAGGATTTCTAACTTCCAGGGTCCACTTGGACCAGATAGTGCAGCTATCTGAATGAAAAAAGCTACATTGCATTATTTTTAATGGTGGTTTATACTTTATCGTTGAACACCAACCACCCTGATATTTAATTATATGGTGGTACAGAAATACTTTATAAACAAACAATGTAAAATAAGGCTAGACTAGAAGGCCCTTGTGGTCCCTTTCAATGCTATGACCCCTTCCAATTCTATGATTCTATATGAGAAATATGCATAATTTGTTATGGTTTTTGAATGAAACTTTCTTGGTGCAGAATTTCAGGTAGATTTTGTTACTCGTTTTTTGTGGTTTTTTTGCTGCAGTGTACCACTGTAACAGAGTTAGAGTGTGTTGTTCTCTAATTACAATGACATCCTTCAGACTGATGCAGCTCCCTATTTTTGAACAAGAGTTCTTAAATTATCATTGTTCAGCCGGTTTAATTTGAGTTGGCTACATTTCCCCATCCCTTTAGTACATGGAAGAAATGCCCAGCAGGTTGTAAAATGAGACAGATAGACTAATGCTAGGTTATTTTCAGCGCAGCTTTCGATTATCTTAAACCATTTCACAATTTGTGGAGAGTGGGCAAGGAGGCAGGAAACAGAACCTCTCCATGCCTCTGAGTGTGTAGACACAGAGCTGTTTTACAGAGAACAAGGATATATATGGGATTAGAAGAGCTTCCAAATTATGCATGCAGTTGTGGGCTGGTGCGCCCAATGGCACTGTTAGGGCAGAAAGCTGGAAGACCAAGACTCCCAGTAAGATGGCAGTCTGGCTGAATCCAGACTGAGGTTGGCGGAGCAGTGCTCCACTTGCCCCAGTGGACCGGCCTCCACTGTAGGCAAATGAAACTTCCAGGTATGGTTTAACTCTAGCATCTCTCTTAAAAATTATGCACCGTGGTCAAAGGACTGGACGGCTAGTAAAGCAAGCATAATTGGTGTAAGTGCACATACTAGCAAGTGAGTCAGCTCTCTTCCAGCTGGGCTAATATGAGCCTTAGGAAATCTACGGTACCGGTATATATTTAAAGATGTATCCCACTCTTCAGCCTAAAAAAGGTTCCCAAAGTGGCTTACCAATATATATAAAGAGCCTACCTTCAGGGTTACAGTGTTAGATGACAAAGGAAAATGGATTGGGAGGAAGGAGGAAATAGGCAAACTCAGTTTTTACTTAGGAATGAAATGTCCGTTAGTAAGACACGAGACAGAAGAGAACCGCTGAGCAAGCAGGATAACACCCAGAAAAGAAAATGCTGACTGTTACACACAAGCAGCAGTGAGGGGAGCTGCAGCAGATTTTTCACAAGCTCTGTGTAAAAAACAAGGCATTCATAGACAAGGAGAAAACCTTAATGCAAGGTTGTCTTGATTTGATATTGTGAATGCGAGAACACAAATGTTCCGTTTGTTGAAGTTTAATGTTGTAACAGAAAACAATAAAAATTATTTTTTAAATGAAAGTGAAGCTGATACATCAACATTATTCTGTTTGGAAAGTGGGCATCCTGCCTTACCATACTAGGTACCAAACCAGAGGAAAGGACAGGGCTAGATGGAGGAACCCGTTATATCCAACAAATCTCTTATTTAAAAAGACCTGCCCCCGCACCAGCATGGACTCACATGCTGCCAGAGAAGGGTTGCAGATGGCTGATGTTTCTCCCACGTGCAAAAGATTCTTTAAAGTAGAAAGGGCAACACCACCTTGAATGGTGAAGGACTTCAGAGTTGATTCAGAAGCCTCACTGAATGCACAGCAAATGAAGATGCATCTCGTTAGTTACAGCATGGTGCTGATAATGCAAAGGTTGAGAGTTCGATCCCCATATGGGGCAGATGCATATTCCTGCATTGCAGGGGGCTGGACTAGATGATCCTCAGGGTCCCCTCCAGTTCTAAAATTATATGTTTCTATCCTTCATCTTAATGTGCATTCATTGCTTTTGCAATGTGATATGCCAATAAACAGCATCTACACTGGAGTGCAAGCCAAGAACCCATATACTGTATGTGACTGCAGAGATGATTGGACATGAATAGGACATAATTTTTAAAAGCCGCAAAGCAAATTATGATTTGCTGGACCTCCAAGTAGAATTCAAAACTATTATCTTAAAAAATGTCTTAGTTCTTCAAACATCCCCCTTTGTTCTTTCTTTCCCCTCCCCTGTCGGCCTTAAACTTAAAACCTTAAGAAAAAATTCCCACCTTTACATGGTAAGTCCATCCTCTCCGGTTTCAAAATCCTAAGTTATAATTGGATAAAGAAGTATTTCTGAAGAGAAACACTAAGTTAGTCACTTCTGTTTATTGGCAGGATTTATATAGTGGATTTAAAGCACTCTGGGTTGGATCCAGAGGAGCTTTTCTATATGTCAATGTCTTTGAATCACAGAGGGACTTAGGTTTAAGTGTTGTATGACAAAAGGGAAACTAAGGCTGTGTACACACACATTTCCCTCAATGAATTCTGGGCATTGTAGTTTACGCCTCACAGAATTGCAAGTTCCCTACAAACGACAATGATCAGAATTTTTAGAGGCAAAGAATGCACTTTAAATATATAGTGTGTGCACAGTCTAAATTCAAAATATATTATTGCATTTCTGAAAGCATGTGCAAGGGGAAGCACGAGAGCTGCCAGAGCTTGCCTACTCCAACATTGCATGAACTATTCTACTATTGCTTACACAAGCATTTGTAGAATACTGTCGCTGGCTATTTTCCTTATACTCCATTCTTTGGATTGAGCAATCTGTCCTGCAAATTATGCACGGCTCCTAGCCAGCCCAAGGGCCAAGTCTTGGCACATTTTCTTATCTGAACTCCCTGCCAAACCACATCCATTGGCCTCAAAGTCTTATTTCTCACCTCAGCATTCTCACACCTGGGTGATGGAAGGAAACAAAGGAGAAAGGAAAACCACAAAGATACCCATTGCTTAGTGCGAACCGCCCATGTCATACAATAGTGCAAGAATATGAAATGAACTCAGCTCAGATTGATTCAAAATTGAGCAAGAGTTTCTGAATTCCTGACAGCTGGGGATAGTTCTGTGCTATAAATTAAAAGGCACATCTCAAATGTAGAAGCATACAGGTGACAAAGCAGCAGTTAATTTTTTAAAAATCCCAAGTACACCACCTACTGTACAGTATATGGAAATTTCTGGGATAGCACCACCCAGTGGCATATAGACTCTTGCACAAGGCACTGTATGTCAACCCTGGGACCTTCAAATTTGCACTACATTGTGTTTGTTCATGTGACTAATTCCAAGGAATTATTCTGAAGGCTTGATTAGCACCCTTGTTCCTTGACATACAAATGACTTACAAGAATACAGTACTCCTGTGTCAGCTACTCTTAAGCTAGGAAACTATCTCATACCCATGGTTTACCCGAGCTCTGCAAACGGATCTAGAAAACATTGAAGGTTCACCAGAAAAGCAGCCTTATTTGCAGGGCACCGGGAAGGGGTGGGTGGGTGGGTACAGACCCAGAGAGGCATTCACCTCTAACTGGGATTGGCTTTTACAGCACCACAAGCCAAAACCCCAGGGTTTAACTGCAACATTCTACTTCCTACAGTTCTCTATAGCCTGTGCCCAAATGGAATCTTGATCCTGAGATTGCTCTAAACAGTAATTGTACTCATTCAGATGTCAATATATACACCCGGGGGGGGGGGGGAGAGACGCAGGATAAAACCCTACAGCAAAACAGATCAAACTTGGAGTTATAAGGTGCATGTTCTAACAGGCTGTATAGAAGATAAAGTGTTGCAAAAACTTGGAAATGATTGTTCCAGTTTTCGAATGATTTTTGGAATCCGAATGTCCAGCATGGTTTCTGATTAGCTGCAGGATGCTCCTGCAGCCATTCAGAAGCTGTGTATTGGAAGTCAAATGTTTTGGAAGTCGGACTTCCGGAACAGATTCCGTTCAACTTCCAAAGTACGACTGTACTTACAAACATGTGTAACAAAGCACCAACTTTTTATTGCTGTGAAATGCAGCCTCAAGAGGGCACATTTGAGCAGGAATTGAAGGGGGGTTGACTTAATCCTTTCCCTTACAGTTGATTTTAATCTCAAAATGATCTTTTGAGATGCTCCCCCTCTCCAGTTCAATATATATATATTTTATGTGCACTTACTTGGGAGTCAAGTCCATTTGAACTCAATGGAGATTGCGTCCTAACAAACGTGGCCTGCATTAATGGCATTGTTAGCCATTGTTGAAGGATAAGATGTCCATGTCTACTGTCTAGAATTCTAAGAGCATGCACTTATCCCATGTATTTTAATTATATTGTAATGTTTGTGTAAATGGCTTTTATCACTGTAAACACTTAGAAGTCCATTTTAGGTTTAAGTGCTATATAATTCCTTCTCAATCTGCTTACTACATACTGTGCTGCTGAAATGAGCAGCTCTTTTGTCCTTGATCATTCCTCACCACGCCCAACACACAGCCGTCACTGGGCTCTTTTTTTGGCAAGGTCCCCTATTAATCTGCAAACCTTGGGGCCTCCCTCTCAAACCTATTGATATCTCCCTCTTAGGCATGGTGTCACACTGGCCATTTCAGCAATGGAACTCACTTCTGAACATTGAAAATTGAGGTGGTGGGTCAGAAAAACCATCCGGGCATGTGGTAGCAACTAAAGAAATGTCTGTAGAGGTCACGTCACATGCAGGACTGCACTTTTATGTCAATGGTGACCATTAGAGCACTGGTGGGGAGGCTCAGGCCTGGGAGCCAAATGAATCCTGTCTCTCTCCCCCTTGGAAATCCTTCAAGTCACACTCCTTCGAGAACAGCACATAATAGGGTCACCAAACATCACTCCTTCCTCACCCTCCATTAGTTATCAGGGCTGGGTTTATTTAAACGACTAACAGATTCAGATATCAAAATATCTCACCTGTACCAATAAACTTTTCTGTAAGCTCCTCCCCTTTCTTGTTCAGTAGGTACTCTCACCTCCAACGCACTCAACCCCAGCCTTGCAGAATAAGGTACAGTAAGTCCCCAAGTTATGTGAGGGTTGTTCCAAGTTTCCACCTTTCTTGATTTTCAGCTAAAAACTTCCCCCAAAGCCCACTAACCAGACCTTGCTTATTTTGGGTTGCAACTCAGCTTGTATTGTAGACAAATATACCTGCAAGCGAAGTGCAGAGAAACCTCCAAACTTCCTAGCAGTGATTCAGAATTGTCAGCATTTTAACTCCATATGCCAACACCTTATTCCAACTCTTCCAATTCTTTTTAAAAGCAACCAGTTCTTATCAGCATCCATTTTTCTCTTGCAATACCACTTTCTGCCCTTCAGCCAAACCTCCTTCCACCCCATTCAATTCCACTCCCTTTCCCTGACCACATTCCGTTTTTTCCATATTCCAAGGAATGCTTCTAATAATTACTTGTACTGGTTTTAACTCTGCTAAGATCAGACTATATTTAGTGTGCTGTTTTATTGCTTAATATTTTTTAGTAAATGTGCTACAGTACTTCCCTTTTGAGACAATAAGCTTAATTTCCTTCTCATTTCTGCTGCCTGTTAATTCTATAGGTGGTGAACACTGGAGCGTGTCATTCTCTATCAAAAGATCCCCAAAACTGAGTGTCAGGATTGCATGTGGGTCCTGAAGCATACATGTAAACTGCATACCTAATAGTAATATATGACAGCTGGACCATGTTGATTTGCAACAAAACGCAAGCACGGTTCTATTCACTCCACTACTGAATACATATCTTGTTCACCTACTCCCCAAATCTACTCTGCTCCTTTTTGTTAGGCCTTGTTGGGCCAAAATGATCTATTTTGATTTCCAAGCTTAATTCAAGCCTACTCATCTTTACTTAACTTCATGTTGTCCCCAGCTCAACAGAAATATGCATACAAACACATTATTTCTATTTAAATTTCACTACAATAAAAAAACTTTGTATATTCAGCTCTAAAAAATGCTGCCGAGAATTTTAAGCTACAAGAGATGAATCCAGTTGTTCATCCATTTTAGTGCTTACAGATACCCCATTAACAGGTGGCTCAATGTAGGTTAATCTCATCCACAACTGAATTTGCTGTATATCTACATTCAAACTCTACTGCTGACATCACAACAGAAACATAGAAATAAAATGGCAATTAGATCAGTGTTTAAGGAATTTTTATTAAAGCAAGAATTTTATAATCCAAATTATGGTTCTTTGCTCAGCTATCAATTCCTACTGTTAACTACAACAGTAGTGATATTCTGAGCGTTTTCCACAGTAAATTACAAAATTAAAGAAAGGAATGCTTTAAATTTTTGTACTGTGCTGAAAATTCTTTTCCTGGGTTTATAAAACATTAATTTGTTTTTTTAACTTTTGCTATTTTTTTGTATTTTAAATCAATAGGTAATCTAGGACCAACAGTTTTGCTGGTCCTGGCATTTGTTGTGTACATAAGCTTCAAAGTTTCCTTTCCTTTTTTTATTTATTTTATATTTTGCAATGTTTTTCTCAATATTTAGTAGTTTTTCCATGTTTAGATATTTTTCTTCGGTGAAGCGAAATTATAATGCGTAGTCCCGGATCTTCTGTAATGAAAAGAATTAAAATATTAATACTGAAATATATTTCCTTTAGAAAAACAGATTTGTATAATTTAACTAAAACCAAACAGCATACTCTGACCAGAATCAGGTGTAATATGGGAACATGTCATAAGCTTGTTTAATCTTTTTATCAAGAGAAAACTGATAAACTGTGTCAAGCCCACAGAAATCATGCATTAGAATTGCATTTATTGCACCAAAGTTACTTGGACAAAGATATGAAAAACAATTGAAATGCATTCCTTTAGTTCTTTTTTGCATGCTGGGTAACTTCCACAGTCCCATTTGTTTGGACAGCATGGTGAGAAGTGTCACCAGGATAATTGCCAAAATGTCATACTCAAGGCCCACTGAAATCAACAGACAAGGTTATTGGATTTCAGTGGTTTACACCCAGTATGGATATCACCCAACCTATAGTCAATAACGCTACACAAGGGCAAAAATTCAGCTAACATCTTTTCCATTTGCTAAATTATCAGTCCTTACGACTATTAGAGATAGCCCTAGTTTTGGTTAAAAATCAATGCACGTTGAATACTAATCTTTGATCTAGAACAGTGGTTCCCCCCTGGGATCCAAGGAACCCATTTGATGGATATGTGCCATGGACCCCCTAACTATCCAGGTCATCTCATTTTGGGGGGACTGTGTCCAAAAACATGCTAGATTCTGCCAGACATGTGTCTCGTGTGAGATCACAGCACCCAAAACTACAAGTTTTTGAGCACCATACTCTCACATGTGACTTGCGTACAAGTGCAGCCTGGAAGACGTGCAATCCAGTTCTTCACTGGGACAAGTTGGAGGATATGGTGGCATCATAATAAAAACTACCAGAGAGATATCAAGGCTTTCAAAAGTAGGGGGTCTATGGCTTGGCTTTTGAAAAACAGGTTTGCAGCACTTAGCTAACTGGGAAACTGATATCTTCATTCATGGTTGTGTAAGCATTCAGATAGGGGATATGGTAGTAATACATATTTGAGGGCGCACGGTGCAAGTTAAGGAAAACCTCAGCCCACAGTCCAGCGTGACAATCTCCGCAACAGAGGTGGGACTGTTAGTAATTATGATGCTCCAGACAGAAGATTTATTTCACATACACAGGTGCATCTATGCCTGCATTTGAAGCAAATTCTCCAGAATACGTACATTAGACACTTGGAACACCCGCTGGATTGTTAACTGCTTTTTGAGCAGCTTCTTTAGCTTGGTGGGCTTGCAGTACGGCTACAGCTTCATCAACCTAGTTAAGATAAAAACAATGTTATTAATATTGCTGTAAAGGCAAGCTAGTTTAAGCTGCATTTAAAAGAAAAGCACTTAAAGGAAAAAATACCATTGACAAAAGAATCCCTACCTTCGAACGAAGAGATTCAGGAGACTCAAGCATATGGAGGAGTTCAGAATTGTCAATCTCTAACAACATACCAGTGATTTTACCCGCCAGAGTAGGGTGCATGGCGTGAATAAGAGGGAAAAGGCGTTCTCCTAAAAAACAGTTGAGAAGTTTGCACAGTTTATATTTGCATCTTAATACTATTTCAAATAGATTTCCTTTTAACATGCCTCAAAATGAATATGTTAGCTATCTACATATCAATATTTTTTTACCCGTTCAGCAGAATGGCAGAAGTTATTTTAAAAGAATAAACCCAATTAAGTTACTAGAACTGGAAAACTATAATAATTAGCCAAGCAGACATTTATGGTTAAAACACAGATCCTTAATAGTAGATGCCCATTATCAACTTAATAATTTGTAAGGTTATGAAATCACATCCCTTTCTCCACTTATACCTTCTTCCACCTAACACACTCAGGGAGTTTGCTCACCCAGGTTCTAAACTCATCAGATTTATTATTTCTCCCACTCCCTGGATCCTCATAATCTCTTTTCTCTGCACAACTTCCCTTCAGAGTTAACCGAGCCCTCAGTAGTACACCCACTTTTCCTAAGCAATCCCAGTGGGAGCTACATTTCTAGAAATCCTGGCCCTGCAGGGTTGGATCCAAAAGCGCACTTACACTGGGGTAAATGCATAAGAAAAGCAAAACTATACCCAACGATGATTTCTGCTTGTGCAGAAGTGGAAAAATAAGAACTGCTGAACAGCCCACCTATCACTGCATGCGCCACTGCACAATTTTTTGGATGAAAGCAGCAGCAGCTACTTCCCCAACACTCATGGGTCATTGGACTCAGCCCTAACTTTTTGGACTTCTCAGGAAGACATGCCAAATGCTGCTGCTGCTATCTGTCCTCCCCCACGCATGGACACCCCAACCCTTACCACATGAGCCCCACCTCTCCAAATACGGACTTACCCAACATCTGCTTTTGTTCCTGTGGAGGGGCAGAAGCCAACATGGAAGCAGTCAAAGGTTCCTGACCTTGGACATGGACAGCAGGCTAGAATTTGAAAAGATTTAACAGGATTAAAATGGAGTACATAATTTGTGCAGTACGTTCCAAGTTACATTTGCATTAATGTCACTCATAAAAACTATTTCTAACCCCATACAAGTCCACCTAACCCTATTGTTTTCAAAAGGCTTGGGCATGTCGAACTCTGCAAGTACTCAGGTTATTAATATAACCAACCTCATACAAAAGTGCTGCTGTAACTTATGCTTACCTGCTGCATAGCAACCTGAGGCTGTGTATTAAGGTGTTGCTGAGGATTGCGAACACCTGCCGCATACTTGTACTGAGGAACCGTGCGTACAGCTGGAGTAGCTGCGGCAGCGGCGGCAGCTGGACGTGGACCCATTGTTTGTGTTGATGTGTTTGCTGAAAAAAAGGACTGTTTTCAGGCCAAGCAGCATATTCTATTCAGACTATTTCAGACCACCTTTCATAGTCTAGAGCAGGCATCCCCGAACTGCGGCCCTCCAGATGTTTTGGCCTACAACTCCCATGATCCCTAACAGAACCAGTGGTCGGGGAAGATGGGAATTGTAGTCCAAAACATCTGGAGGGCTGCAGTTTGGGGATGCCTGGTCTAGACAGTCTTTTAAAAACACATTACATTCCAATTTTCAGACAATTAACAGCATGCATTAGTTAAACCAAACCAGTACAGTATACTTAAAATAACTGATCTCCAGAACTCACCAACACGCTGTGTTGACATTACTCGTGGAACCTGTGATGAAGCTGGCCTCATGGTACTGAATGGTGGTCTGGGAGCTGCTGGGCGGATGGCACTTGGCATGTTCTGGAAAGCTGCATTTGAAATTAATTCATGGTAAGTATGCATTTCTGAACCAACACAAATCAAGCCTTGGTCAAATCCAAACTCCCCCCAAATCCCTAAGAAAAGCAAGTCACTTACGATGAGGTCTGGCACCCTGAGTAGTCCAGCGAGGACTTGGTCTGAGCTGAGCAATTTGGCTAGTAGGATAGTATGCAGCACGGTTTTGCATCTGTCAAAAAATAATGCATTTGTTTCATTCATCTGCTTCAGTGCTTTGCTGTACCAGAAAAAAATGCTTTAGGAAATTAACAATTATTCCATTCAAATTAAAATGCCTGATTATTCTTTATTGAAGTAGTAGTAGTAGTATGGGCTTTTTAAATCTTCACACTCCACTCAAAGCTCATTTAAAACACACCATGTATCTAGTAAGTCCATTGCAACCGTACGCGTTTGTACTCAGTAAATATAAGAGCAAATGTAATAGGGAACATAGTGTAAGTCATACCTGTGGAATAGCTGCCATGACATAACCTGAAGGAGGCGCTGGCTGGTACGGGTTGATGACTGGATTCGGCACTGCTCTCACACTTGCCATTCTCTGCATGTACTGGTTGGTGAGGTGAGCTTGGCGTTCTTCCTTACGTTGGGCTAAGGCTACATAAAGTGGTTTGGTGGCCACAATTCTACCATTCATTTCTGTGACTGCTTTGGTTGCTTCTTCTGGTGAAGAAAAGCAGACAAACCCAAATCCTTTACTGCGGCCCCCTTCCATCATAACCTGTAAAAATGCAATGTAGAGAACATTGGACAATGTTATTTCATGATACTATTGCAGCTTGTGATTGAACATAATCTAACTAATCACGTGTTACACATTTCTTTTTGCTGCCAGAAGCATACCTAGGAATTTTCATTCAGGGGATGCATCTGTCAGCAGAATTCAGGAAACTTTTGCAGATTCCCTCATCCCCCTCAGAATCCCCCACTTTGGAGGGTTAAGGTGTAGCAGATGGTGCTGAGAGAGGAGGAGGGAATAATAATAAAAAACTCACTTCCCACTTTTCCACAGTGGAATAATCAAAAGCCTCCTGTAGACAGAATGTGTCTTTTTGTTCACAACAGTGAAACCTGGGTCTACATTAATTTCTCTGAAGTTTTAAAATAAAAGCCAATCAACAGCTTTTGAAAATCTAGCAGCATAGATTTTGTTCTGCTGCAGACAAATCTATGTATAGATATAGAATTTATTGTATCTACTGTATTGCATCTACTTTCAAGTAGATGCAATGAGAAGAAGCTTGTAATTTTAAAGTAAAACTAAAAACAATTCTTGACAGTTAGTCTCCCTACAAGTCACTCTAAAAGCTGATTAAAATGCCATTTACCTTTGCACTAGTGATGGTACCAAATGGTGAAAATTCTTTGCGTAGGCGCTCATCATCAATTCCATCATCGAGGTTTTTCACATAAAGGTTTACACCCTGAAATATTGAGTTGGTGAAGTGATCAGTATGCAGAACATAAAACCCAGTGAAAATATATTTTTTTGTATTTATTAAATTTGTATACCACTCTTTACCTGTAGATTTCAGGGCAGTTCACAACGTAAAAATATCATATAAAACCACAAAATACTTAATAAAAACAAGAACCTCCCACACCAATAAACCTCTCCTCCCCCAAATATTCAGTTAACATCCTACCTGGTATCTGGTGATCCTGTCCTGCTTCATTTGTTCAAATTTGCGCTTCAGCTCTGTTTGTCTTTCTACTTTTTTCTGAGCTCGACCAACATATATTTGTTTTCCATTGAGTTCCTTTCCGTTCATCTCATCTACAGCCTTCACAAATAAAAAAGGTACTTTAACTTGTTTGTCAAAGCTAGAGCAAGTAAAAAACAAGGAATCTAAACACACATAAACTAGGTGGATGGAATGTACAGACTGAGGCAGTGTGCTTCTATCTTCCTAGCACATGAGAGGGAATAATACACTTTAAGAACACTATATGAAGAAATAACTTGGCAACAGATTTACAGCAGGACTGGGGAGATGTGTTTGGTCCACTAGGCCAGATCTGCATCTCACTCACCCTGTGAGCTAACTCTGACAGGTGGGCAGGAATATTTATCATCTGATGTCATAATGCCCAAATTTGACCCAAATGAGTGAGGAGATTGGTCAACCAGGATGAAAATTCCCACGGACCTGCTGATGCACGTGGAGTTTTTGTAGGGTTCAGGGGCATCAGCAGGTTCCAGAGAACTTATTTGAGTTCCTGAACCAAGCAAGAGTGAACCCTTCATGCTGCAGTTGAAACAAAAGGAGTTCAATCCTGCTTTCCAACCACTGGATCCAGCTCCGTCTCTACCTACCGTACACCTGACATCACATTTGACATCAGGTGTGGGGTAAATGGGCAGTTTGGGAAAGGTCTGATGGGTCAAATGAGGAAACTTGGCAGACCAAATTTAGTCCATGGGCCAATTCTTCCTAGCTTGATTTAGAGGACAGATTAATAATCCATGGATCACTATTAGACCTGTTTTAGAAAACCTACTATCTATAAGAGAATCAATTAATATAAAGATATATAAAAATAAAAATTAGGCATATTCTGTTTTAGATCAGGTTATACTAAACGAGAGTGTCCAAAACCATCAGTTTTAATTAATTAGTGACCACTCATAACACTTGACAAATTCTTTTAAAATATATTATAGACTTACTTTCTGAGCATCCTCATGTCTTTCAAAACTGACAAAGCCAAAGCCTTTGGATTTCCCACTCTCATCAGTCATAACTTTCACACTTAAGGCAGGCCCTAAAAAGTACAAAGATTTATTTTACATTTTATTTATAATAATATTAATATACCACAGCATTAAAAGGTATCATGGCAGTGTATAATAAAAGCATTACCGTAAATAAAATACAGCACAAATGACCAACACTGATTCAAATTAAATCTCTAAAAAGGCTTGTTTTCAGCAGACATTTTTACTTAGAATATTTATAAACTGACAACTTGCAAGAATACCGTGTTTCTCATATTATAAGACACGTCTTATATTTATTTTTTCCTCAAAAAAACACACTATGGCTTATTTTCAAGGGATGTCTTATTTTTTTCCTCCTCCTCCTGCCGCGGCCGGCATTGCTGCTGTGCCTATCACTATGTCTTATTTTCGGGGTATGGCTTATATTCCTTGAATGCTTAAAAATCCTGCTATGGCTTATTTTATGGGTATGTCTTAAAATATGAGAAACAGGGTACATGAATACCCCGTGTTTAGAAAGAACGCACTCTGTACAATATACAACACACAAAATATTAACTAAATCATTTGTAGCCAAGGCAACCCATTTGGGAGACTAATTTCCTAACTAGTTATACGTTAGTAGTCTGACAAATTACATGGCTATGTCAGGCTCTGGTTGGCCTTGTTGATCTCATTTTATAATGAATGCCTTGATTTCTTGAACATACTATAATATTAACTCCTTGAAGAAAATTAACACCGCAATCATGGACTGAACAGACTATAATTTACAATTACAGTATTAGTAACCCAACAGTAAACTTGCTTTTGTTATTGTGCTAGATAAAAGTACACACATTCTGCCCTGCATTAATTCACTTGGCTATTTTCAGTGTAGAAGAATAGAATGATTTTTCTTGTTTTATTTAATGCTGCTAACTTACCGGTACCAATTGTTAAGATGACAACAAATAAGCAGCTGTGTTATCACACATACTCCCCTTAATACCTCTGTTCTTGAGAGCAAACTATTGTCTTTGGCCTTATCAGAGCTTACAAGTTACATTGCCAAGACCTTCAGATTTCCAAGGATCTGAAGCCAGTTTGGAATCTTGGTTTCAAATCCTTAAGTGGAAGCTCTGGTTAGTTCCAACGGCAATCAATAGTGCTGCAAACCTAACACATATAGGTTGAAATCAATGGCAGGAATCTGCACTCCAGAAGGGAGTAAGAGGGCACAAGCAAGTGGTTGCACTGTCTCAGTTCCTGCCATCTACAGCTAAAAGGTTAATAATAGCCCGACTCTGTATAAAGCAGGTTATTATCAAGCTGAAGTTGGGTGCAAGCACTATGATCACACCAGGTCCTAAATCATTTTCAAAAACATGAAAAGGAATGACATTACCAAACTTGCCAAAGAGTTCCTTAAGTCTCTCATCATCCATGTCTTCTCCAAAATTCTTGATGTAAACATTGGTGAACTCCTTGGCACGAGCCCCAAGCTCTGCTTCACGTTCTTTACGGGATTTAAACCTTCCAACAAACCTAGTTTAAAAAGCAAGTTGAAAAGCTGCTTAGATTTGATAAGATTTAGGGCATTATTTTCTTTCTATTAAGGAGGTACTCTATATAGTAAAAGCCTGGTGCCTACCGATACCCTGTGTCAGCTCCAGGCAAGCGAGCTGCTGCCATAGCACACTGCAATATTCCCCCGGTAAGGGAAACAGCAGAGTAAGCTACTCCCAGCCTCTCTATCTGTCATGGAAGACAAATTGTTCAGAATGGGGCAGCCATACTACTCTGCTGTGCTTCCCCAGCCAGAAAAAACATGGCAATGTGCTATGACTGCCCCCAATTGTGACATACTGTCGCTCTCACAGTTCCTGTGCAATGAATGAAATAATTCCCTCCCTTTTGTTTTCTGAACATATATTTCCAATTACTGAACCAACACTAGAAGCAAGAAACTATAATTGATAAAATCTCTCTTCTAAATTCATTTCAGCGTTAAAAATGTTTTTTTTAAGCGTTAAGGAAACTCACACTTTACGATCATTAAGAAGCATTCCATTCATTTTTTCAATAGCTCTTTCTGCAGCTTCTTGTGTCTCAAAGTGTACAAATCCATAGCCTTTGGATCCATTTTCATCACATACAACCTATGAAAATTATTAGGATAAGTCAGATGACTGGAATGTAATTATGCTAATTTCAATGCTGAATCACTGTTCTAGGTTCTTTTTCCTTTCAACTCACCTTGCAAGAGAGGATGTTTCCAAAAGCAGAAAATGTATCATACAAAGCTTTATTATCAATTGACTTATCCAAGTTTTTAATGAAGATGTTTCCAACACCACTCTTACGTAGAGATGGATCACGCTGAGACCACATGATACGCACTGGCTTGCCTTTAATGACATCAAAATTCATAGTATCTAAAGCTCTCTCAGCTGCAAAAGAAGTTAGTAAGTGTTAAAATTATTTAAATATTTAAGGCAACACAAATATCACATAGATATCACTAAGAAAAGTAATTGCTAATGTCTTTGAACCCACTTACAAAATTCCATTTAATATTGGCTTCTGGATCACCACCAAAAACAAACACTGTTCTAGTTACAGGTAGGTAGCCGTGTTGGTCTGAGTCGAAGCAAAATAAAAAAATTCCTTCAGTATCTTCACACTTCTTCAGGTATCTGAAGAAGTGTGCATGCACACGAAAGCTCATACCAAAATATAAACTTAGTTGGTCTTTAAGGTGCTACTGAAGAAACACTGTTCTAATTTGTGATGTTCAGGAAAGGCAGTGCAATTCCAATGAATGGGGTAAAAACTGGACTCAGGGTAAGCATTCCAAGGAGAAGACAATGGGCAATATTCAGTAAAGAGGCTTTGCTAGTACAATGATTTTTGGTTGTACAATAGAACCTCTCTCCCACAAGCTTTCACTTTTAAATGTATTTCAAACCAATGTGAATTTCAGTACTATTTTAGCACAGTTCCATACACACAGCCATCAAACCTCTTTTTCTATTCTTGTGCCTCTAGGCTTTCTGCAGTTCTGTTGCACGGTCCCAAAATGATGTTAGCAGAGAAATCCTCAACCCTCAAGTGTTACTTCTCCAAATCCCAAATGATGCTGCACT